>NC_133538.1:301077377-301417020 GCF_048544455.1 Silene latifolia | reverse complement strand
AGCTTGGAATCCCCATATTTCGCTGTCGTCCTCCTCAATGACATGAGAGGCTATTCCCTTCTTTATGATAGCCTTGATCGGGGAAGCGGGAGTTGTGATTGTCTTCCTATTGAAAGGGACGCTGGTTTTCTGATGAAGGGTTGAGGTGACAGCCTTGACGGCGTGAATCCAGGGGCGTCCGAGGAGCATGTTGAAAGAGGCGTCGAGGTCGACCACCTAAAAACTGGCTTGTCTTTGCAAGGGTCCAGTTGCAATGGTCAAGGTGATAAGCCCCACAAACTTACAACAAGTGCCATCATTGGCGCGTACTCCTTGGTTGGTTGGGACCAAATCAGCTTCTTTGATACCCAGTTTGTGAGCCGTCTTGAGGGAAATGACATTAATCGCGGATCAGCCATCCACCAGAACCATAGACACATTCTTCTTGAGGCATTGTATGGTGATGTACAGGGCCAGGTTATGGTTGGCTCCGAATGGAGGGATATCTTCGTCAGAGAAGATGACCGGGTTGTTCGGGTCGGGGACATCCCTAGTCATATGTGCCACCACTTCTTCAGGAGAGGAGGTAGAGGGAACTGTCAACTTTCCCAAGGCTTGTAGCAAAGCCTGCCGATCCTCGAAGGATGCAGCAATCAGTAACCAAATTGAAATTTCAGCCTTTGCTTTTTGCAGTTGTTTAAGGATCGAGTTTTCGGGAAACTTGGGTTGGGTATCCGTGTCCGGGACAACCTGGTCATTCGTCGTTGGAATGGTCGTTGAATTGTTTGGGTTTTGGTAGGGGCGTTTAGACCGGGTAAGATGACCGATCTCTTTTGCTTGTTTGACCTTTCGTGGAACCATGTAGACATCCTCCGCGTCGTCTCTCCAGATACCGTTGATTTCGGGATCACGAGGGTACCTTGGAGGGGTATTCCTCGATGGGTAGTTTTTGTAGGGGAAGTTTTTGTGGGGGTAATTTTTATGGGGTCGATTATTGTGGGGTTGATTATTGTGGGGGTACGTGCCACAATGGTCGCGGGAGCAATCCTTTCTGGCGAGGGCAGTTTTGGGTGTTTGGAGGACCCTCCCTCGGGCCCGGTGTTGGTGTAGGTGGGTTAAAAATCAACCTGTGGTAGGCGTCCTCAAGTTGGGTAATCCTTTCTGGGAGACTGGCTATGGCCTCCTCAACTTGTTGAAACATGGTGAGCAAAGTTGCGGCGTTGAATACGAATATCCCGTCTGGGGTATCCTTCTTCAAGGCGTTCACCTCGTCATCAATTGGCAGGATGAGGTTTGAGCAATCCAAGGTTTGCTCGTCATTAGAGATAGCATGGATTCCCAAGGGGTTTGTTTTATTGTTCGGTTTGGTTGGTGGAGGTAAAGGCAGCTCCCCCTTTTCGATCATATCCTGGATGGCGTGCTTCGGTTTAAAGCAGGCCTCTGTGTCATGACCCTTTCCCTGGTGATACTGGCAGTAGGCATTGGGATTCCAGAAGCGGGTTTTCTTAGCCTCGGACGGTTCCATGGTGGGCCCAATCGGTTGTAGTTTTCCTTGGTCCATGATTCTTTTTAAGGCACTGGCATAGGCTGACCCCAAGTTTGTGAACACTCTTTGAGGGCGCTCAGTTTTCTTTGTGGTTGGTTCGAGGAGATTGACCTCATCAATTTTGTTTGTTTGACCATAAGGGCGAGATTCGGTTGATGTAGATCCCTGATAGCCTCTAATGTTGGTTTTGGCTAGGACACCCTTGAGGAGATCGTCTTTAATGCGGGTCCCGAGGATCTGTAGGTCCTGGAACGTTTTGATGTTTTGATATCTCAACAGGTTGGCATAAACCGGGCGGAGGTTGTTGACAAATTTCTCCACCAGAGTTGATACACTCGGCTTACTGACCAATTGAGTGCTTACCCTCCTCCAACGGGTTAGGAATTCTGTGAACCCTTCCTTAACATTCTGAGTTAGGACCTCAAGAGTGCGGGTGTTACCTTGGATTTCAACATTGTCGGCATACTGTTTGGCAAATTCGACGGCGACTTCGTCCCAAGTAGTAAGGTTCCTGGATGAAGCTGAAGATGGGGCCACGGCTCTGAGGCAGAAAAATGGCTCCCATTACATCCCTCTCCGACACGTTTTAACGACTAAACGCAGACAACACGAGTAATGGAAAAACAGATCAAACTCGACAAGACGAGGGCGACCGTGTGTGGTGCCTCGGTGCTGACTCGATTTATAATGTGCTGAAGTTGATCGGACTTTGACTCGCGTCCAACGTAATGGCGTGACGCCGTTTGATGAGTCTTGAGGTGAGATGACTCATAAGCAAAGACCCATAAGTACGCTTGCTTCGACTCGATAGACACGAGGCGGAATTGGAATGGTGGACTAAAGTTTTCGAAAATAGAGATTTTGAAAAAGTTTCGTTTTTCGTTTTATGGACGACTTCCGAAGAATTGGGATCTTCAAAAGTCCTAGTTGAAAAGTTGTCTTAATTTTGTTTACAAAAGACAGTTTGAGTTTGAGTCGGCTCTGAAAACAATGTACTGTTTCCAAAAACGGTTTTTGAAATTCAATGTATGTTTTGAAAATCGAGTTTTGAAAGATTGTGGTCTCGTGGACGGTGTATGGTCCTCGGGATCTGAAAATTTTTTTAAAAGAGGTGTGTGCCTTTTCGTGTTTTGAAAGAGACATCATGTCGGCGCGAAACGGGTTAAAATTCTTGTCTTGACGCGGCGATTATAACGGCGTAAAAAGGTGTTTTTGAAATTGTTGTGAAAACCGGGTTTGAAAATCGTCATTAAGACGGCCTAAAAAGGCGTGTTGTTTGAAATGGTTGTAGAAAACCGGGTTTGAAAATTCAACTCGACCTATAGGTCGTAGGACTAAAAATTCCGACCCTATTGTACAATGACTTTGACCAAATACCCAAACTCATTCCCTTGGATCTACTACTTGATTACCTCTATGATCCCATAACACCCTAGTGCCTTTAATCAATTGTTTACACTCCTATTTACATACTTGCTTTGTTTTCATTTTTCCTGTAGTTGTTAGTCGTTATCTTACCTTTCCAATCAATCGTGACATCCCTTGTTACTACCTTAAAAACGCCATAACTTGCATAATACAAAGGTACCGTCCTTTGGGTTCGACCTCTACTTACTACTTTGCTAAAGTTGTTTGTTGAGATAAAATATTGTTTTGATGGCTATAACGACTAAAGCCCTATAAAAAATGGCAACGTTGTCGGGGACGGTATGATTTGTTTTGTTTGTTTGACTTTTTAGTAGTAACTTTGTCTAGGCCTTAGGGAACCTAAGTTCCTTAAGGTAGTACTAATCTTTCCTTTAGCGTTGTCTATTTCATAAATCAAAGAGCCCTGCTACAAAATGGACATTATAGATTGTTTTGTGGAAGATTTTGCACCAACTTTCTACATCAAAGATCCTTTGGAGGCACTATTAGCTTTATAAGCAAGTGAAGCTAATTACCGACAATGGGACCAGGAGGTGGATTTGCTAGAAGCTGCTTTAGAGAATAAAGAGCTCACCTATGAACAAGCAATAAAAGTGGAAGGTATCATTAATCCTTGCAAGAGTGAGGTACAAGCTCATACTCTAAAACCCCTCACCTATAATGTAACACGCCTATATACCAAGGTGCCTTACCAAGACCACCTAATGCGTGGAAGTGCTACCATCTCGGTTACCCGAGGTATAGTAATCAAAAGTGACCATCAAGAAACATAATTTAAGCATAAAGTTTAAAGTGATTACATCAAAACCAACTGTAAAGTAAAGTACAACTGTTTTAAAACCAAACTACAACTAAAGTAACAAAAAGTATTATGATAACATAGCGGAAGACTACTATCAGACTCGTGGCGACTCCCGCGTGCATCCATAGTATACCTGCTAGACAACTGCTCACCACCCCCGAATGGATCACCACAGTTTTTAAAACATTTGAACGGGGTCAGTTACTGCATAAACAATATAAGATAAACAATAACAGATACACAATCACAATCTCCAACACCGTCACATATCCACACACCTGACTTCACACTAAAATGTGTAGCCCTGCCAGAATATCCATCGCAACAGATATTCCACGCCGCCAGTGGGGGACCGCGGCCGTACCCACCAAATCCTTGCTCATCTATTAAGAGCGAAAACCAAAGTTCCTTAATGTGCACATCCCCTCCTGTGGCGGGTTCCACAGAGGGCGAATCAAGGGCGCGAAGCCACTCCCGCAAGTGACTCCACTCAGCCGAGGACGTACCTCGCGAACCACAGACAAACACATCCAACCAATTATATAACAACAATAACTAATACGATAAGATCAACAACAGTAAACCACCAACAACCATCCACCATCAACACAATATAATCAATGCCGATACCAATTACGATATAATCATCATGCCAATCAACCAGACAACCATCTTATAATCATTTATACAATAACTCAGTAGGCATACCCTACCTGGAAAGGCAATCACCAAGATCGTCACAATAAGCTAATCAAAAATATGTTGGAATATGTGTCATCCGACAATAATGCGATCACAACCGTCGATCATGATGATCACATGTTTAAATCTCATTTTAAGAATACATGTTGGATGTAATATTTTACAATCAACTGGTCCACACATATCGGTAATGATTGGCTGACTAGAGTTTGACATTCTTACGTCGATTTACGGTGGTGATCAGTTGATCCCCTTAGGTCATACCTAAAGGGTAACACTCTTAATTGATTATTTAATTGATCGTATGTTGATACGGGTTAATTAAATTGCTTAAAATTGACGGACGATTTTGTGAGTATTATTAACGTGTCTTATTGTAATTCGATTAAATAAGATACGGACTAAGTAATTAAATTGTTTTATTACTTAGATGAAATTATTGTTTACGGAAACAATTGAAACGGAATGAATAAATTATTATAAATACAGAATGTTATAATTTATGATTCGGAAACCCATTACGGTACAAGTAATTATGAATTAATAGGTTAATTTTATAAGTGACATATTTTATTAATATGTTGATTTTTAATTGTTAAAAATACATTTTATACACATAATGTCATGGAACATGTTACATGTGACAAATTGACAAATAAATTGTAAAATGGACTTTCCATTTTACAACTAATGTACCGAAATTATATGGGGTGGGTTGGGGTTTGTATTATGTTTTATGTTATATAAGAAGCATAATCATTAAACCTAATTCATATCCATGCACACCTAGTTGCTCTTGTGAAGAGTATCTTGGCCATGCACTGGCCCTTGCCACCCCCCCACCCGGTTTTCCCTAGAGAAAAGGCCAAGGGTTTCTACATTTTTATATTGTTACATACACTAAGATATTCACTAGTGTATGATTCATTCTTTTACACAACCAAAACTTAAAGAAGTTTAGAGAGAAAAATACTGATATATTTCCTTCCTCTTGGCCGAATAGACAAGAGACAAAAACAAATATTTTGGGTCAATTTTAGAAAGATTAATATTATTCTAGTTCTAATAATATTAGGGGGCGTTTGGTACGGGAAAAGGTAAGAGAATGAAATCAAGAAAGGGTAAGAGAGGGAAATGAATGGGATCACCCATATTATACTTGGGTGTTTGGTTGACAATTAGAGGAAAAGGGAATTAAAAGCCAACATCCACCACCTCCGCCACCATTACCCACCACCTGCCACCATTATCTACACCGACACCACCACAAGTAGCGGCGCCGACGATCTTCCTCACGGTACCCCACGGCGAACCTAATCACCGCGCCTCACGCCCTCAACAAACACCACAATCCCGACCCCAAACACCTTATTCATTCTAAAAACTCCACCACAACCCTTCGAAAACCCCTCCCCCTCCCCTTAAAACACCAGATCTGGTGTGGCCGGCGTCGGGCGGTTGCAGTGGTGTGGTCGAGGAAGGTGTTGGTGGTTGGTGGGGTGGGAGAGTTACTGAAGATGTTGGTGTGGTGTTTAGTGGTTGAGAATATGGGGTAGAGTGGACATGCGGCGTCGCTGGTGGTGGTTGTGTCGGCGTCCCTGGTGGTGGTTGTGTCGGTGTGGTGGGTGTAGGGTGTAGGTGGCAGTGGTTGACGGTGTGAGAGGGTGTGGTGGGTGTTGGTGGGAGTGGTGGAAATAGGGAGTAGGAGGAAGAAGGGATTATGGGGTTATGGGGTTATGGGCTTAACCAAGGGGGGGAGGGGTAAGGATGAGAATGGTTTTGGGGGTAAGGGGGGTATGGGTTACCCTTTCTTTGTGTCAAACAAACAACAACAAAAGGAATCAACCATTTTTATTCTCTTTCCCTTTCCTTATTCCCCCCAACCAAACGCCCCCTTAGTGTTTTAAGAGGTTATCTTGGGTATTCATCTTTGGGAGGGATTCTAAGCTTGAATCTTTGTTCATCCATATAAGGAAAGCTCAAGAATAAGTAAGAAGGAGATCTTACTTGTGCCCTTTAATCCGAAATTCCATAGTAAGAAAGACGATTTCTTCTCTATTCTTATTTAAGTTTGCATGCATAAGATGTAGTTTTTAATTTTATGACTAAATTAAAATATCACATATATGAATATGTTCTATAATGAGATTATATATTTCTAATAAGAGGTATAATGAGCCTTAGGTTGTTTGCATGCAAATCGGTTTATAGTTTTTCCGAGTTATATGATTAACATACAAAACTAATTAAATTGGTTTTATGAAGAAAAACCTTAAAATAAATTTGCATGTTAAAAGTTTTTCGTCATATGTGATTTTTAGGACATTTTGGTTTATTTATGGATTTTATTGTTCATTTTATATAATAATGGCATTAAAATGTGATTTTTATGATAAAAATGTCATTTTTGGACTAAAAATAGCTAAACTTCGATTTGTTCAGTGGTTTTTCGATATGTTTTCACATATATTATCTACTGATGGACTGTAAATTTTCATAATAAAATGAGTTGTATTGCTCTAAATATGGATTTTTCAAGGTAAAATCGTATTTAAAAGGGTAAAGAGGTTAATATGAGTTATATTTCGACTCTGGTCATGGAAATTTAGTATGTTGTCACATGAAATTTTACAAGATGTGTGTAAAATATTTGGCTATAATGAAGTCTTTATGCATGATTTATGAATTTTTGATGAAAAATCAAATAAATAGTAACTTTAATTAGTAAAAATGCTAAAACATACTTCATGACAAAGAAAAAACGTCACATATTGAATTTTATCATATATTTCAGATCTAGAAATGAAAATTTGGTAAAAATAAGTTTTCTCTTATTTTTATGGTCATAATTGTTAAAATCGATAAACCGCAACATTGTTTTTCTCGATAAATTTTCGAAATTTTTAACCTAAGTTTTGAATAATATGAGTGTCATGTTATTTTTCCAGAATGTTCATGAGTTTAAATTTCAAAATTTGAAATTATTTGAAATTTTTATGCTTTAATTTGAAATTTATGACATAATTTTGTTTTTAGGTCCATTTATGAACAATATTAAGAAATCTAGGTTAATTATTGTCAATATGTTAGTGGAAACTAATTTTGAGTCTAAAGTTGGTTAGGGTAATGAACTTGTACATAAATATGAATTTATGTAATTATTGTGATTTTTAAAAGGATAAATCACGCAAATCCGTAAAAACCAATTAATATACGATATTGGCTCCTTAAAGGCGATTTAGCATAAAATTGGGCATCTTCATACATATTATAATGCTGAATTTTATTTATGATTGTCATATTTTAATTTTATGTAATTTTTGAATTATGTAATTTTACTTAGTATGCCTTAGTTTTAATTCGTATTACCCGAAATGCATAGGAATATCGATTCGGTTGTAATTTATTGTGATCTCGTATCACCGTTTTGTAATTTAATAGATTTATTTTTATTTTAATTACAAATGTATAATAGGAAATTATGTAATTTATTTATTTCGGAGTACCTTGAAGACGGTGCCACTCAAGAAGGCGATCTAACAAAGAAAATGTTGCCTTGAAGTGCGTGCCAAGATCGAACTTCAAGGGACCAAAGGAGTTGGTTTCCGAATTTGGAATAGTTTATTAGGTTTACTATTTTAGGAAGGCCATACTAGGATTTTATTTATGCTTTGCATTTGATTTATATGTTGCATGCATCGCTAAATCGCCATAACTAAAACATGCATTATCATTTAAATAGAGTTTATCGACCGTGTCAATTACATTAATCGTATTTCACCGCTTTAGTTCACTTAAAACGTGATAGATAATAAATTGACATAACCTCTCGCTAAAATAAACAATTGAGACTTGCCTTACCAAAAAGTAGAAACCATGAAAACCTATTTCGTGAGGGAGTGCACTCGGCCTTACCAGGGTACAAACCTTGCTACGTAGGGGAAGTGGGTGATAAATGTCTACCCACCGAATTTATAAAGATGAGGGTTGTATTCGGCTTTACCGATGCCCAAGTTGATGTAAATTTGGATCATGGACACATTTATTAGAAATTTGGGTTGAACTCAACGAAAGTATTCTCGACGGTTGTCGGATGTGTTTCGGGCTAAAGATAAATATTAATGTAAATTTATCGACGAAGAGTTCTAAAAGTAGAATTGATTAAAGAGTTAATCCACCGAGTTATATTGAAAAGGGTTGTATTCGGCTTTACCGATGCCTAAGTTAATATGAATTTGGGTCTTGGAATCATTTATCAAAGTTGGGTAGAGGTCACTAGATAAATGCAATAAAACTTGTTTAAATTAAAAATTTTTACGAGTGTTATTATTATTTTAAAACGACAAGTGTTTTATTCCTTTTATTTTGTTTTGTAGACCACTTTTATTCCTCATAACAAATGGCCACACCAAACACCAACGCCGCACCTCTCACTAATGTTTCATGGCTCCGATCCTTCATGGATCGTTGTAAACTTGAAAAGAATGGGTCAAATTTCTCCGATTGGGATGCCCAACTCAAATTAGCCGCCCAAGGTGACGACAAGCTTCGTTACCTCACTGAGGCCTCTCCACCCGAACCTAATGCTAGGTCGAGTGCCGCCACTAGGGAAGCATATGAGGCTTACCACAAAGAGTCCGCCGCTATGAAAAATGTGTTGATTTTTGCTATGGAGATGGATCTCCAAAGGAGAGCCTTTAAAATGGGCACCGCTAATGAAATCTATTCCAAACTTGTGACAATGTTTTCAGAAACACCGAGGATCGTCCAATATGAGGTGGCCTCGGCATTCTTTGATCTCGATTTCAAGGAGGGCCAAAAGGTTAGCCCTCATGTGCTCAAATTGTTGGAGCTAGTCGAGACTTTGAAGATTCAAAAAGTTGAAATCCCCAAAGAGCTCATTGTAGATAGGATTCTACATTCCTTATCCAAAGTCAAAGCGTATGTTCAATTCCGGGTGAATTTTAACATGCAAGACAAGGACGTGTCTCTTGAAGAGTTACACAAGTTACTTGTGCAAGGCGAAAGAGACATGAGGTTAAATGTTAACCCACCTAAGGACGTTCTTAATATAAGCACTAAGTGCAAAGGGAAGTTCAAAAAGAATGGGAAAAAGGGTAAGAGGCAAGCTCCCATGTCCACCAAGGCTAAGACTTTTGAAGCTAGCACTTCCAAAACCAAGAAGGGTCCTCTTGACAAATGCCATTATTCTAATGGTGTTGGACAAAGGAAAAGGAATTGTTCCAAGTACCTTGGTGACATCAAAGCTGGAAAGATCACTCCAGTAGGTAAATGACTATCCTTTCTTTTATATTTCTAATTCAACTATGGTATTTTGATACAAAGTTGTGATAATGTATCCCCTTTTTATTGTAAATAGGGCCTCCTCCAAGCAAAGACAAAGGAAAGGAAAAGCAAGCTTGAGAAATCATCAAGGAGCTAGGAGTAGCTACCAATGAAGCTTGGCTTTTATTATTATCTTATTTTAAGTTGTTTCGGAGTTTTAGAACTATTTTGATTTCCGTGTTCGACATGTAAATGGTTGATCCTTTCTAAACAATGGTTGTATTTTGGACTATGGTGGCTTGGCTTGCAACCCAAGTCACCCCTTTTATCGTATTTATTGTTCTAATAATTCGTCTTTAATTATATGCTTGCACATAGAAACATATGATCATCTACTTAAAGTGATCCAATAGACAATTATAATGATGGGATTCATTCTATGTCCACAAGCTTAAGGCTTGTGTATGATCAATTATAAAGTGATGTTTAGTTGATTAACTCTTCTAAAGGAATGTCAACTACCAAGTACACTCATCAAATCTAAAATCTATTAGTCAATCTATGAGATAGTCCTCCTTCTACTTCAAAATCATTATTTGTGTCTCGTAAACTATCTTTGAATATTTAGTGTATTTATTCTAAAGATAGAGTGGGAGAAAAATGAAGACACAAAGAATACAAAGAATAATTTGTTTTTTATGCTTGAGTAAATGAGATCTACGAAAGAAAGAATGATTTGTATACCTAAATAGATAGTATACATAAATAGATGAGATCTATGGTCTCGAATAGATGAGATCTACATGATAAAAGAAACCAAGTGAAGTAATCAAAAGAATATGTTCTTAAGATAACTACACGAGGAAACCAAAAGAAAGTTTTGAAAGAATGTTTTCAAAGAGAATGAGTAAAGAAAAGTGTCAACATGAGATTTTGCTAGCTTATGACCTAGATACAAATAGAGTTTCAATATTGATATTTACATAAGAGCCTAAATGAAACAAAGTTGCATCCTTGAATATAAATGAGATTTATGATTAAAAGTTGCAAAGGAAGATATGCCGATATCTACAAAAGCTAAGTTAATTGTTAACCTCGCGAGTGTCATTACTTAACCTCATTATGATAATGAAATGGTTAAACCTCCTTCCGAAAAAGGGTATTGTAATACCCCGTATTTTAATGATGAGTTATGAGAATAGTTTATGTAATTTATTAATTAATTAAAAGCATTTCTAATAATGAATTACAAATAAGACGATAATTAAATAATAAAATAAGTAAAACAAGTCGGGAATTGGGCTTAGCTAATAATTGAGTATTGGACCATGTGACATTAAGTAATTGGACTGAAATTTAGTATAATAAGGTTAGAGTATAATCGGGATTTGCATCGGAAAATAATCATAATATAATATGGAAAGGTAGTAATTATATTATTACTAATAATAATTTAAGGCGATAATAAATTAGTAAAGATAAAATAAGATATGTAATAATAATAATAATAATAATAATAATAATAATAATAATAATAATAATAATAATAATAATAATAATAATAATAATAATAATAATAATAATAATAATAATAATAATATAATGATAATTATAATTATAGTAATTTCTATACTAATTAGAATAGGTAAATTAAGATAATTTCCTAATCGACCTCGTATTCTCTAAAGCTTACACTATAAATACCACCTTAAATCTGAGAAATAATTCATAAATGAAAAGAAGGAGCTTTTGGAGACGGAATTAGCAAGCGGTAATTAATAGGTAACAACTTTTAATCTTGTTTTATTTTCTTATACAAATTGAATGTCGACGATCTTAAGACACTTAGAAACTGACCCAAACCTTGACGGAATGAGACCAAACTTTGGGAGGTGGTACGTGGGGTTGCAAGGGTTGGAATGGGTGTAGTGGTGGTGTCTAGGATGGCCTAGGGTGACGGTGGCAGGCGGCTAAAGGTGGCTGGTCAGGGGGTTATACGGGTTTGGTTGTGGGTGATTGGAATGGGTAATTGAACCCTTAATTAACCTCGTCTTGACCTGGGTATGGAGGGGTTGTGACGGGGGAAGGTGGTCGGTCCTTTTGGTGGTGGTGGTATGGTGGCAAGTGGCGGTTTGTGGCGGTGGTGGCGAAAACAGGGGAGAAGCTCGTGTTCGGGCATGCTTTGTTTTGAGGGTGTTTTTGGTGGTCGCCGGTGGTCTGGATTGGGGTGGTTTTGGGTGATCTTTGTCGAGGGTGGACTGGTGAGTTGGGTGGTGGTTGTAGGCGGCAGCATAGGTGGTGTTAGGTGGTGTTTTGGGACGGGTTTTGTGGGTATGTCAGGTGAGTGTTGTTGGTGTCGTGGGGAATAGGGCGTGAGTTTCTGGGCTGCTGGTGGTGGTTTGATGGGTGGTGAGTGGGTGTTTGTAAGGGACGTGGTGTAGGGAGGAGGTAGGCATGTCGGGTGGTGGCTGTCGTGGTGTGGGATGTCGGTTTTAAGGGTGTTTATGGGGGGATGGTTGCACACGGGTTACACGGTGTTTAGGGGAGGAGTTTGTTGTTTGTTTTTGTGACGAGTTTTATTTGTATAGTTCGGTTGGTGACTCGGGTTGTATTGAATCGGGTTTTTGGTTATCATAGACCTTTAAATAATTTATATATTAGAAGGTAATAAATTATAATTGATGGAATATAATTAAAATAGTTGATTTATAATTAAGTTATTTAATTAATTGGTAATTATAAACATTATTACTATTAGGTGACGGTATTGTGAGGAGCTATTTTATTGGATTGCGTGATTGGAGTGCTTGCTCTCGAGGTAGGATAACTACTCAACTCGTTTTCTTTTGTGGGATTGAATGAATGCATAAATTATTATTGTCGGATTATTGTGGTTGTTTATTATTGGATTGGATTATTCGTATTGGCATACTATTTTATTTGTTATCCTCGTCTTGACCGAGACGACATTTGTGTTTATATTGCGGGATATGAGATTGTTATGAGATTATCCTCGCCTCGGACTGGGACGACGATGAGAGTTATGAGATATCCTCGATCTCGGACCGGGGCGACAATTGTGCTTATCCCCGGGCAGGAGTTGGCGGGACGACGGTGTGGTGGAGCCTCGGTCAAGGACCGGGACGACTAGTGTGGTTATGATGGGAATTGGTAGTGGTATTTATTCCACGTGTTTACATCTGTTAGTTTGTATATTTAATGTTGTGTGATTATCCTACTCAACCATTGGTTGACGTGTTTGCTTCTGTGTCAAAATAAAATTCATGCCTGCTTTAATTGATGGCATCCTGTGGTGAACCATTTAATATTTCCGGTTAAATGGGGAGCAGATTTAAATAACAGGTTTTGAGTTAGCTGGATATGGGGAGCTTGGGCGTGTGAGCTTTCGGACCTGCAGGAGTCTAGATCACAAATGTAGTTATATCACTTATTTAATTTCCGCTGTGAGTTGTATTTATTTTTATATTAAGTGTTAGTTGATTAAGTTGTAATAAACATGTAATCATTAAAGTTTTAATTTAAAGTACTTTGGTGAGTTGGACTTTGTTATTCACTACCTCGGGAAACCGAGATGGTAACAGTCCTATTTATTTGGAAATGTCTAGCTAAAGGTTCCTAAATAAATGGGGGTGTTACAAAGTGGTATCAGAGCAAAACGATCCTCAGGCCTAACCAATGAACAATAATGAACATAGGATGTGTCTAATAAAATGAACGCGGGTAGAAACTGTTAGGAGCCCACTTAAGGCTTGGGATGAGTAGGGCCCCTCACACCAAACTTCCGGTCCTTTCAGTTTTGAACCGGTAACCCTGAGAGAATACTTGAGAGTGTAGGGTAATCTAAAATGAAAAACCGTTTATTTGCCTTAAGAGTTTTGGTTGCCTTGTTTGAATATTGTTTCATTGATTAATGCGGTTACCGGGCCGTAATCTTGCCTTTAGGGAGAGGGGATGTGATATGGTTTTAAGCATTGATATATACATGTGATTATAAGATAAATATGTTGGCATGTGTGATTAACATGTGAAGTATTAAGGGAATTGTGTGAAATTGTGAAGAACGTAATTTTAGTTGATTTCCCGGAATTTTATGCTTGATTGTTTTGGCTGCCATTTACTACCTGTTTAAAGTTCTCGTATGCAAAATTTATGAGTAATAGATTTATGAGTTAGCTTTCATATGCCACTGGTCTCATGTTCAAATGATATAGGGTTTAGGAGAAATAAATATTTTAGTGGACAGTAGTCGAAATATTCCTGTACAGTGATGTTTTTGCGCCATGTTCTTGTAAAATTTATCATTTAAAAACTACGTAATTATTTATTATAATTCCAACTCCACTGTTTAATAGACTCATGTATGTTTCTAAATTGATAAGCCACGTATTAAGAAAATATTTTGACAATTTATGGTGATTTTTACAAATTGATCTAAGTTTCTGACAAGTTGCTGTAAAATTTCTGTTTCGACCAAGTAGTTTGTAAAATGCATTATAAATCGATCTTATGAGCTTTCGCCTTCATTCTTTTTCTCATGGTTTACTAATTCTCTCTATTTTCTAAATGGTATAAGTTTTGAAGAATTACTTATTTTATTAATTATTTATGATTTTTAGTTTTAGCATGTTTTCCTTAGTCTTGAGGAAATGAAAGTTTTTGTTTCTTTATATTTTGAATTGTATGTAGTAGATTACCATGTCTAGTGATATACGGAATGTATTTTCCTAAGCCTAAATATCTATATTAGTTGCATTCATGTTTAAATTGGATATCATTATGAAGAAAAGACTAAACTAAACAATTATGCGTATTTTGTTATACATTATTATTTAGTCTGGCAATGTATTCGTTGATAGCTAAAGTAATAAGTTGAGGTTTAAATAAAGATTAGTTCAAATATCTTATATGATTAGTTTTGCTATACTATTTAGAAGTAAATCAAATATTTCGTTATTCATTTAGCCATTAATTGGTGTTGTGTTGGAAATAAGTGTTGTCTTATGTTACAATGTGGTTTTCATGTTTTCTGACGTTACAACAATGAACTGTTAGTTTCTATTGTTTGATATTCCGAACTTCGAGGACGAAGTTAATTTTTAGGGGGAAAGAATGTAATACTACATAAATTTTGATTATTGTTTTGATGAGATTGATGTAGTTGATAATCGAAGTTGCTTAGTAATGGTGAATGGTGTGATGTTGTGAATGTTGTGGTTGTAGTTATGGGCGAACTTCGGGACGAAGTTCATTTTAAGGGGGGAAGACGGTAATACCCCGTATTTTAATGATGAGTTATGAGAATAGTTTATGTAATTTATTAATTAATTAAAAGCATTTCTAATAATGAATTACAAATAAGACGATAATTAAATAATAAAATAAGTAAAACAAGTCGGGAATTGGGCTTAGCTAATAATTGAGTATTGGACCATGTGACATTAAGTAATTGGACTGAAATTTAGTATAATAAGGTTAGAGTATAATCGGGATTTGCATCGGAAAATAATTATAATATAATATGGAAAGGTAGTAATTATATTATTACTAATAATAATTTAAGGCGATAATAAATTAGTAAAGATAAAATAAGATATGTAATAATAGTAATAATAATAATAATAATAATAATAATAATAATAATAATAATAATAATAATAATAATAATAATAATAATAATAATAATAATAATAATAATAATAATAATAATAATAATAATAATAATAATAATAATATAATGATAATTATAATTATAGTAATTTCTATACTAATTAGAATAGGTAAATTAAGATAATTTCCTAATCGACCTCGTATTCTCTAAAGCTTACACTATAAATACCACCTTAAATCGGAGAAATAATTCATAAATTAAAAGAAGGAGCTTTTGGAGACGGAATTAGCAAGCGGTAATTAATAGGTAACAACTTTTAATCTTGTTTTATTTTCTTATACAGCTGAATGTCAGACGATCTTAAGACACTTAGAAACTGACCCAAACCTTGACGGAATGAGACCAAACTTTGGGAGGTGGTACGTGGGGTTGCAAGGGTTGGAATGGGTGTAGTGGTGGTGTCTAGGATGGCCTAGGGTGACGGTGGCAGGCGGCTAAAGGTGGCTGGTCAGGGGGTTATACGGGTTTGGTTGTGGGTGATTGGAATGGGTAATTGAACCCTTAATTAACCTCGTCTTGACCTGGGTATGGAGGGGTTGTGACGGGGGAAGGTGGTCGGTCCTTTTGGTGGTGGTGGTATGGTGGCAAGTGGCGGTTTGTGGCGGTGGTGGCGAAAACAGGGGAGAAGCTCGTGTTCTGGGCAGGCTGTTTTGAGGGTGTTTTTGGTGGTCGCTGGTGGTCTGGATTGGGGTGGTTTTGGGTGATCTTTGTCGAGGGTGGACTGGTGAGTTGGGTGGTGGTTGTAGGCGGCAGCATAGGTGGTGTTAGGTGGTGTTTTGGGACGGGTTTTGTGGGTCTGTCAGGTGAGTGTTGTTGGTGTCGTGGGGAATAGGGCGTGAGTTTCTGGGCTGCTGGTGGTGGTTTGATGGGTGGTGAGTGGGTGTTTGTAAGGGACGTGGTGTAGGGAGGAGGTAGGCATGTCGGGTGGTGACTGTCGTGGTGTGTGATGTCGGTTTTAAGGGTGTTTATGGGGGGATGGTTGCACACGGGTTACACGGTGTTTAGGGGAGGAGTTTGTTGTTTGTTTTTGTGACGAGTTTTATTTGTATAGTTCGGTTGGTGACTCGGGTTGTATTGAATCGGGTTTTTGGTTATCATAGACCTTTAAATAATTTATATATTAGAAGGTAATAAATTATAATTGATGGAATATAATTAAAATAGTTGATTTATAATTAAGTTATTTAATTAATTGGTAATTATAAACATTATTACTATTAGGTGACGGTATTGTGAGGAGCTATTTTATTGGATTGCGTGATTGGAGTGCTTGCTCTCGAGGTAGGATAACTACTCAACTCGTTTTCTTTTGTGGGATTGAATGAATGCATAAATTATTATTGTCGAATTATTGTGGTTGTTTATTATTGGATTGGATTATTCGTATTGGCATACTATTTTATCGGTTATCCTCAGTCTTGGACTGAGACGACATTTGTGTTTATATTGCGGGATATGAGATTGTTATGAGATTATCCTCAGTCTCGGACTGGGACGACGATGAGTTATGAGATATCCTCAGTCTCGGACTGGGACGACAATTGTGCTTATCCCCGGGCCAGGAGTTGGCGGGACGACGGTGTGGTGGAGCCTCGGTCAAGGACCGAGACGACTAGTGTGGTTATGATGGGAATTGGTAGTGGTATTTATTCCACGTGTTTACATCTGTTAGTTTGTATATTTAATGTTGTGTGATTATCCTACTCAACCATTGGTTGACGTGTTTGCTTCTGTGTCAAAATAAAATTGATGCCTGCTTTAATTGATGGCATCCTGTGGTAAACCATTTAATATTTCCGGTTAAATGGGGAGCAGATTTAAATAACAGGTTTTGAGTTAGCTGGATATGGGGAGCTTGGGCGTGTGAGCTTTCGGACCTGCAGGAGTCTAGATCACAAATGTAGTTATATCACTTATTTAATTTCCGCTGCGAGTTGTATTTATTTTTATATTAAGTTGTAGTTGATTAAGTTGTAATAAACATGTAATCATTAAAGTTTTAATTTAAAGTACTTTGGTGAGTTGGACTTTTTTATTCACTACCTCGGGAAACCGAGATGGTAACAGTCCTATTTATTTGGAAATGTCTAGCTAAAGGCTCCTAAATAAATGGGGGTGTTACAGGTATTTTGAGAAGGACGTGTATTAAATGGAATTTCACATTTAAATAATGACATTGCTACGCATCATTATAAAAATGAATGAGTTAGAGATTAAAATCGCTTTCCATAAGTTTAAGATTGAAATCTCTTCAAAATAGGTATTTTGAAAGGATATGTTGGGAACATATATGGTTTTAATCTTAATAATTTGGCAAAGCAAAATGTATTTCAATTCTTGAAATGTTTCGATTGAGTAGTCAATTGCGAAACATGTGGAATTAATTGGGAGTTTAAAATTATCCTGTGAAGGCATGAAATTTAGTGGGAGCAATCATCTTGTAAAATTTATAACTCATTACTCATTAAGAATGACGAGCTAATACTATCTTCACAAAGAAGTATTTTAGTTTTCAATTCTGGATGAAAATGGACTATGATGAATCCAATCACATCATGGAATGTTGGATAGGTATTGAGATATACACATCAAATCAACGAGAAACGTAGGTTATTCATATTGATGAAAATGGAATTACCATAAGCAGTCATGGTCATTCATTGAACCTAAGAATGGTTGATCACATGATTAAAAATTACTAATGTTTCCGCCATTAGAATAATCAGACACATGTCCTATAATGAATCATATGCTTAAGAGCATGATGAGTCATTGGTAAGCCATATAAGAATTGTCATGAATTCTCTAGAAGAACTAATGAGCGATTCTAGTGTTTGACAGAACACTCTGTTATGTGACAAGAAATTGCACATATTGAAATTCGAAAACGCGTAAGGATTTATGAAAATCCTAAGCTATTCAAGCTAAAAAGAGAAATAAGAAGTTTGAAAAGATACTTGTTATAGTAAGAAGTTACTCAAAACTAGTATTTTCTAATATGCTAGGACTTATGAGAAGTGCTAGGCTAATCATCTTGACAATTGTTGCAAGACCCTACAAAACGTATACCTAGTGCATTGTAAGTTGGTAGAACATTTGACCAGTGCAAGTTATATTATCCACCACAATTCGTTGGTTATGTGATAAACAACAAGAAAGTTCTTTCAAGATAAAGAACCTAAACCTAGGTTGGGAACCTAGATGTGTACTTGGTAAGGTTCATGCTATGAGATATAACATGAATATAAAGGAAAGTGCAATACGAAAAGTATGAACACATGGACACATGGTATGTTAAACTTTTATTGCAATCAACAAGTGTTTTCACACTTATATACATCACAAGGTAGTAATATGGTATTAACTACCCGAATATGATTTCCACATTTGTCGTTTGAGTTATTATTAACTCACCTTATACTTTGTTACATCCAAACGGGTTGTAGAGATAATTGAACCCCGTTAAAGTGAACACGGATTAACATTGTATTAGCCCATAGTCACTTACAGGAGGTGACGTCTCGAAGTGACTAGAGTGTGATGCGATTGATAACAAGTTCAAGTGCCATGGAGTCATGTGAGATGACTAGTCGATCACATAGGCAGACTGTTAGGAACACTTTGTCAGGCCTTATGACCGCTCATAGAGTTCTTGCAAATTTATATAGCCTGGTGGTGGCGAGAGCTACTATAGTATTCTAATGAGTCGATTCTTTTGACTAATGAATGTTCACCTAAGGTGGCACAGTTTCAGATTAACTTTGATTTATGTTACTACGACCTTCATAAATGGGGTCAAATGGGCATATTTTGGGTTATGATGGATGTGGCTAGTCGAAGGGAATAAGTGCGATATGAATTGTCCACCCCTTGTCAGGGTTATAACAATATCTCAAGGCCACTCGAGGAGTAATGAACTGGAAATGCGTGGCAACGCTCGGAAGGTATCTATGGTAGATAAATCCGGTCAATCAGTTATTCTCCAGATCAAGGAAACCACTCTCGATATGATCACTTGCAAGTACGACTTGAAAGACACCTTGCATTGAGTGGGAGATAGTAATAGGACAAGAGAATTGGTGACGCACACTTGTCTAGGACAAGTGGGAGATTGTTGGAATATGTGTCCTCCGACAATAATGCGATCACAACTGTCGATCATGATGATCACATGTTTAAAATTGATTTTAAGAATACATGTTGGATGTAATATTTTACAATCAACTGGTCCACAAATATCGGTAATGATTGGCTGACTAGAGTTTGACATTACTGTCGTGCGACGGTGGTGATCAGTTGATCCCCTTACGTCATACCTAAAGGGTAACACTCTTAATTGATTATTTAATTGATCGTATGTCGATACGGGTTAATTAAATTGGTTAAAATTGACGGACGATTTTGTGAGTATTATTAACGTGTGTTATTAAAACTCGATTAAATA
Organism: Silene latifolia; assembly: GCF_048544455.1. Taxonomy (NCBI): domain Eukaryota; kingdom Viridiplantae; phylum Streptophyta; class Magnoliopsida; order Caryophyllales; family Caryophyllaceae; genus Silene; species Silene latifolia. Next base: position 301,397,144 of record NC_133538.1, on the reverse strand, counting down.
AGATACGGACTAAGTAATTAAATTTTTTCATTACTTAGATGAAATTATTGTTTACGGAAACAATTGAAACGGAATGAATAAATTATTATAAATACAGAATGTGGTAATTTATGATTCGGAAACCCATTACGGTACAAGTAATTATGAATTACTAGGTTAATTTTATAAGTGACATATTTTATTAATATGTTGATTTTTAATTGTTAAAAATACATTTTATACACATAATGTCATGGAACATGTTACATGTGACAAATTGACAAATAAATTGTAAAATGGATTTTCCATTTTACAACTAATGTACCAAAATTATATGGGGTGGGTTGGGGTTTGTATTATGTTTTATGTTATATAAGAAGCATAATCATTAAACCTAATTCATAGCCATGCACACCTAGTTGCTTTTGTGAAGAGTACCTTGGCCATGCATTGGCCCTTGCCACCCCCCCATACCCGGTTTTCCCTAGAGAAAAGGCCAAGGGTTTCTACATTTTTATATTGTTACATACACTAAGATATTCACTAGTGTATGATTCATTCTTTTACACAACCAAAACTTAGAGAAGTTTAGAGAGAAAAATACTCATATATTTTCTTCCTCTTGACCGAATAGACAAGAGACAAAAACAAATATTTTGGGTCAATTTTAGTAAGATTAATATTATTCTAGTTCTTATAATATTAGTCTTTTAAAAGGTTATCTTGGGTATTCATCTTTGGGAGGGATCCTAAGCTTGAATCTTTGTTCATCCATATAAGGAAAGCTCAAGAACAAGTAAGAAGGAGATCTTACTTATGCCCTTTAATCCGAAATTCCATAGTAAGAAAGACGATTTCTTCTCTATTCTTATTTAAGTTTGCATGTATAAGATCTAGTTTTTAATTTTATGACTAAATTAAAATATCACATATATGAATATGTTATATAATGAGATTATATATTTCTAACAAAATATTCCTCTACGAAATCACCTCATATCAAACACACAATCATATAATCACAGTCTAACATCAACAATAATCCCAAAATCCCTAAAATACCCAATTAGGGTTCCAACCAAAATCAATGAAACAACATAAAAACTATACTAGGATCTTACCCACAATATGACGGTCTCAACGGTATAAAGAACTCTGAAATCCGACGACCCTAACCCTTGGATTTGATAGCAATGAGAGAAGATGAATCGACGTTGCTTTGTTTTCTTTGTAAAAAGTTTAGGTTTTAGGAAAAAGTAAAAAGAACTGACGTACAAGCTTTATATGTTATTTCATGCATTGCTATCAAAACCCGGCAAAACCCGTATAAAACCCGAATTACTCGATCGAGTAAGTCACTTACTCGATCGAGTGACCCTTACTCGATCGAGTGCCATACTTACTTGATCAAGTACCCATCAGCAGAACACTGTTTCGTAAACCAAACTCACTTACTCGATAGAGTAAGCGCCACTCGACAGAGTACTCAAAGGGATAGAAAACCGTAGTATTACAGTCTTCCATCCTTAAAAAGAACTTCGTCCCCGAAGTTCAACCCATACTCAAAAACAAAATATACTAACTCAAGCACGATACCACAACACAACTAAAACTCAAAACAAAACTCCCAACCACAAATCAAACCAACTCAAAGCAACTACTAACTGTACCAAAACTAACATAAACCATACCAAATCCCTATGCGATCACCTCCTACCCTCTTAAAACAGACATGGTTACGTCCCCGTAACCACACATACCTGGTAAAAAAGAGATGGATACCGCTCCCTCATAGCCTCCTCCGCCTCCCAAGTAGCTTCCTCAACCTCATGATTAGACCATAGGACCTTAAGCAACACCATTTCCCCGGACCTTGTTTTCCAAACCTTTCAATCAAGAATCTGTTTTGGCACCTCAAGATAAGACAAGGACTCATCCAACTCTATGTTCTCCATCTCTAGCACATGGTAGGGATCACTCACATACTTCCTTAACATAGACACGTGAAACACATTATGCACATGATCCAAAGCTGCTGGTAATGCTAACCAGTAAGCAACCTCTCTCACACGATCCAAAATCTCATATGGACCGATGAACTTCTGGCTCAGCTTCCCTTTCTTATGAAACCTCAAAACCCCACGCATAGGAGACACTTTCAGAAGAACCTTGTCCCTAACCTGAAACTCTATGTCACGACGACGTAGGTTTGCATAACTCTTTTGTCGATCTTGGGCCGCTTTCATATTTTGCCTCATCACCTTAACCTGTTCTATCATCTCCTGTACCATCTGTGGTCCTAAAACCACTGCCTCAGCTCTATCATCCCAGCAAATTGGACTCCTACACCTTCTCCCATACAAAGCCTCAAACGGTGCCATCCCAATACTCATATGGTAGCTGTTGTTATAAGAAAACTCAATCAAATCCAACCTATCCTCCCAGCTACCACCAAACTCCATCACATAAGATCTCAACATATCCTCTAAGTTCTTGATAGTTCGGCCTGTCTACCCATCTATTGCAGGATGAAAAGCAGTACTCATCTTCAAGGTAGTTCTCATCATCCCCTGCAACTCTTACCAAAACCAGAAATAATTCTCGCATCCCGATCTGACACAATGTCCTTAGGGACTCCATATAACCTCACCAAATGTTTCATGTACCCATTAGCCAATTGTACCTTACTCCAAGTACCTTTCATAGGAATAAAGTGAGCTGACTTAGTCAAACGGTCAACTATCACCCATATCATGTTGTTACCCTACTGGTCCTCAGTAAACCCACTATAAAATCCATAGAGATAGATTCCCATTTCCACTCAGGTACCTTAAGAGACTGTATCTTACCTTGTGGTTGTCATTGCTCTCCCTTAACTCTCTGACATGTCAAACATCGAGCCACAAACTCAGTTGTTTCCCTCTTCATCCTAGGCCACCAGAAAGTCTTCTTCAAATCATTATACAACTTGTCACCACCTGGATGTACTGAATACTGTGTGCAATGAGCCTCTGTCATGATTATGTTTATCAACTCCTCATAATTAGGAACACACCATCTCTCATCAAACCGAACACTCCCATCTGTAAGAATAGAGAACCGAGACACTGTCCCTTTCTCTACTCTAGCTCTCTGGTACCGTCGTCGGGTACCAAAAATAAAATACCTAGTTACACTAATAGAAGCTAGCAGTAAGTAGGGTCGATCTCCACAGGGAGGCGGTCACTATATACTTGTCTATTCGGTCTGTCTAAGGTCACAGGATGGGGGGTTTGAATTGTTTTGACTAAATTGATAAGATTAAGCAAGAGAAAAGGGAATAAGAGAAATTAACAAGAAAGAGAGAGGGAACTAGGATTTCGGGTCATCAATGAACGTCAATTAATTATGGTTAAGGTCACAGATTAATCGATGTGTCGGTCTAAGGGGCAACGAATATCTCCTTCCGGTCTCAATTCGCCCTAAAACACAAATAGCTTAGCTTCCGCCCTCACTACGGTGCCCTAATGTTCGTTACGAGTCTCACCCTTTCCAACCTTCCGTTCCAGGTCAAGGTTTACTATGATAAAATGGCTAATTGCGTCGACTCAGTTAGACAGAAACAATTAATTGTAGCGATTAACAACATAGACATAGCCACAATAGACGATTTGTAAACCTAATTAGCAATTAACAACAGTCTAGCGAATCACCTAATCCTAGCAGGAGAAATTAGCTAGACATAATAAAGAAAAGAGCAAAACCAAAGGAAAGGGAAATAATAAACATTAAATAAAGAGAGAAGGGAAGAGAGAGAATTACAGAGGAAAAGAATCCGGGAAAAGAGAGGAAGGAAGCTACAGTAGAAAAGAAACTTAAAGTATGAGGTCTGTGTTAGAAATCTAGATCTCTATACTCAACATATTCATATATGTTATAATTTTAATTTAGTCATAAAATTAAAAGGTGATCTTATGCATGCAAACTACAAAATAAAAAAAGAAGAAATCAACATCTCACATTGATATTTTGGTTTATATGGGCACAAGAGAGTTCTCCTACTCTCTTGTTCTTGAGCTTTCCTTAATGGATGAACAAGGATTCAAGAAGGGAATCCCTCCCAAAAGTATTATACCCAAGATAACAACTTAATAAAATTAATATTATTATTACTAGAATAATACTGATTTTGTATTAAAATTGACCCAAAAATATTATTGGACTCTCTATTATTTCGGTTTAGAGAGAAGGAAGAGAAGGAAGAATTTTATCTTTCTAAAACTCTAATTTTAGATGAATAATGAATGAATAAATTAAAATATTTTAGGTAGTGAATATTAGGTAAAATGAGGAGAAAAACCCATGGTTTTCTCCTCTAAAAAACCGGGTGGAATGGGGAAGAGAAGAGGGCCAATGCATGAACAAAGTGTTCTTCACAATGACCACTAGGTTTGCATGGCTAGTTTTTAGGTAAATCATTATGCTTACCACTAACATAATTAACCTAATATTTTCCTAATCCTCCCATTATTTCGGTTTACATGGATAAAATGGACTCCATTTTATCTTTGTCAAATTGTCAAATTGTCATATGTCACATGTCATATGTCACCTAAAATTGTTATGTATTTTTAACATATTATAAATCAACGCATTAATAAAAATACGTCATATACAAAAATCGACTTAGTAATTCATAATTACTTGTACCAAAATATTTTACAAAATATAAATCACAACATCTTGTATTTACAATAAATTATTCATTAAAATGCAATTGTTTCTTTAAACAATAATTTCATCTAAGTAATAAAACAATTCGATTACTTAGACATATCTTATTTAATCAAATTACAATGAGACATGTAAATATTACTTCCAAAATTGTCCGTCAATTTTAAGTAATTTAATTGACCCGTATCGTCATACGATCAATTAAATGATCAATTAAGAGTGTTACCGGATCAACTGGTCACCACCGTCTCACGACAGTAATGTCAAACTCTAGTCAGCCAATCATTACCGATATGTGTGGACCAGTTGACAGTAAAATATTATTTCCCAATTGTATTCTTTAAAATGAGACTTAAACATGTGATCATTATGATCAACAATTGTGATCTCATTATTGTCGGAGGACACATATTCCAACAATCTCCCACTTGTCCTCGACAAGTGTGCGTCACCAATTCTCTTGTCCTATTACTATCTCCCACTCAATGCAAGGTGTCTTTCAGGTCGTACTTGCAAGTGATCATATCGAGAGTGGTTTCCTCGATCTGGAGAACAACTGATTGACCGGAGTTATCCACCATGGATACATTCCGAGCGTGGCCACGTATTTCCAGTTCATTACTCCTCGAGTGGCCCTGAGATGTTGTTATAACCCTGACTAGGGGTGGATAATTCCTATCGCACTCATTCCCTTCGACTAGCCACATCCATCATTACCCAAAATATGCCCATTTGACCCCATTTACAAAGGTCGTAGTAACACAAATCAAAGTTAATCTGAAACTGTGCCATCTTAGGCGAATAGTCTTTAGTTAAAAGAATCGACTCATTCGAATACTATAGTAGCTCTCGCCACGACCAGGCTATATAAATTTGCCAGAACTCTATAAGCGGTCATAAGGCCTGACAAAATGTTCCTAACGATTTATGTGATCGACTAGTCATTCTCATATGACTCTATGGCACTTGAACTTGCCATCAATCGCATCACACTCTAGTCACTTCGAGACGTCACCTCATGTAAGTAACTATGGGCAAATACAATGCTAATCCGTGTTCACTTTAACGGGGTTCAATTGTCTCTACAACCCCATTGGATGTAACAAAGTATAAGGTGAGTTAATAATAACTCAAACGACAAATGTCGACATCACATTCCGGTAGTCAATACCATATTACGACCTTGTGATGCATATCGTAAGTGTGTAAACACTTGTTTGATTGCAATAGAAGTTTAACATACCACGTGTCCATGAGTTCAAACTTCTTATAATCGCATTTTCCTATACGTTCATGTTATCTTTCATAGCATGAACCTTACCAAGTACACATCTAAGTTCCCAACCTCGGTTTTGGTTCTTTATCTTGAGAGAACTTCCTTGTCGATAATCACATAATAAACGAATTTTTGGTGAATGATATAACTTGTACTGATCAAGTACTCGACCCACACGCAATGCACTAGGTATATGTTTTATAGAATCTTGCAACAATTGTCAAGATGATTAGCCTAGCACTTCTCACAAGTCCTAGCATTATAGGAAAAACTAGTTTTGAGTAACTTCTTATTCAACTAAGTATCTTTCCAAACTTCCTATTTCTCCTTTTAGCTTAAGAGCTTAGTATTTTCATAAATCCTTACATGTGTTCGAACTGCAATATGTGCAACCTCTTGACACACAACAGAATCTTCTTGTCAAACACTGAAATCGCTCATCAAATTCTCCTCGAGAATTCATGACGTTTCATGTATGGCTTGCCAACGATCCATCATGCTCTTATGCATATGATATATTTTGGACATGTGCATGATTATTCTAATGGCGGAAACATTAGTAACCTTTAATCATGTCATCAACTATTCTTAGGTTCAAGGAACGACCATGACTGCTAATGGCCTTTCCATTTTCATTTACATGAATAACCCACGTTACTTGTTGATTCGATGTGTATGTCTCTATACTTATCCAACATCTCATGATGTGATTGGATGCATCATAGTCCATTTTCATCCAGAATTGAAAACTCAAATACTCCTTTGTGAAGGAAGGTATTAGCTCGTCATTCTTCAATGAGTGATGAGTTATAAATTTTACAAGATGATTGCTCCCATTAAATTCCATGTCTACACATGATAACTTCCAACTCCCACTTAATTCCACATAATTCGCAATTGACTCCTCAATTGAGACATTTCAAGAATTGAAATATATATTGCTTTGTTTAAGTTATTTGAGATAAAACCATATATGTTCCCATCATATCCTTTCAAAATACTTATTTTGAAGTGGTCTCATCTTAACCTTATGAAAAGAGATTTTAATCTCTAACTCATTCATATCATAATGATGCGTAGCAATGTCATTGTTTAAATATAAATAATATCTAATACATGTCCTTCAAAAAACCCTTTTCGGAAGGAGGTTTAACCATTTCATTTTCATAATGAGATTAAGTAATGACATTTGCGTGGTTAATACTTAACTTAGCTATTAAGGATATCGGTATATCAATCCTTGCAACCTCTAGTCATATATCTCATTTATTTTCTAGGATGTAACTTTGATTCATTTAGGCTCTTAATTAAATATCAATGTTGAAACTATTGGTCAAAATTTATCATAAACTAGTCAAAGCTCTTGTTAAGACTTTACATTAGTCATTTTCATCCAAAACGTTCTTTTGGTCTCCTCATGTAGTTATCTTGAGAAAACATTCTCCTGATTACTTCACTTGGTCTCTTTTGTCATGTAGATCTATTCGAGACCATAGATCTCATCTATTGGGCATACTATATAAATAGATATACCTTTATTCAAATCATTCTCCCTTGCGTAGATCTCATTTACCTAAGTACATAGATTTATCTTGGTGTTGTGTCCTCATTTTTCTCCCACTCTATCTTTAGAATAAATACACTAGAGATTCAAAGATAGTATATGAGACACAAATAATGATTTTTGAAGTATAAGGAGGACTATCTCATAGATTGACTAATTGATTTAGATTTTGTAAGTGTACTTGGTGATTAACTTTCCTTTAAGAGAGTTCATTAACTCAATATCACTTTGTAAATGATCATACACAAGTCTTTAGCTTGTGGTTATATAATGAATCCCATCATTATAGTTGTTAATTAGATCACTTTAAGTGAATAATCATATGTTTCTATGAGCAAGCATGTATAGACGAATTTTAGAACAAGGATAAAAATGATAAAACGGGTGACTTGGGTTGCAAACCAAGCCACCATTATCCAAAATACAACCAATTATCCAAAATACATTTCCATGTCAAACACGGAAATCAAAAGGTTCTAAAATACAAAACATAATTAAAATAAGACAATAAAAAGCGAAGATTCATGGAAGCTATTCCTAGCTTCTCGATGGTTTCTCAAACTTGCTTTTCTTTTCCCTTGTCCTTGCTTGGTGGAGGCCCTATTTACAATAAAAAGGGGATACATTATCACAACTTTGTATCACAATGCCATAGTTGAATTAGAAACATAAAAGAAAGGATAGTCATTTACCTACTGGAGTGATCTTTCCAGCCTTAATATCACCAAGGTATTTGGAACAATTTCTTTTCCAATGTCCAACACCATTACAATAATGGCATTTATCAAGAGGACCCTTCTTGATCTTGGAGGTGCTAGCTTCATTAGTCTTAGCTTTGGTGAAAGTGGGGGCTTGCTTCTTACCCTTCTTCCCATTCTTTTTGAACTTCCCCTTGCTTTTGGTGCTTATGTTAAGCACATCTTTTGGTGGGTTCACATTTAACCCCATGTCCCTTTCGGCTTGCACAAGTAACTTGTGCAACTCTTCAAGAGACATGTCCTTGTCTTGCATGTTAAAATTCACCCGGAATTGAACATATGCCTTGACTTTGGATAAGGAGTGTAGAATCCTATCTACAATGAGTTCTTTGGGGATTTCAACCTTTTGAATTTTCAAGGTCTCGACTAGCTCCATTAATTTGAGCACATGAGGGCTAACCTTTTGGCCCTCTTTGAAGTCGAGAACAAAGAATGCCGCGGCCGCCTCATATTGGACGATCCACAGAGTTTGTGAAAACATTGTCACATGCTTGGAGTAAATCTCATTAGCGGTGCCCATCTTAAAGGCTCTCCTTTGGAGATCAGCCTCCATCGCAAAGATCAACACGTTTTTCATTGCGGCGGACTCCTTATGGTAAGCCTCTTATGCTTCCCTTGTGGCGGCGGTCGACCTAGTATTAGGTTCGGGTGGAGAGGCCTCGGTAAGGTAACGAAGCTTGTCGTCACCTTGGGCGGCTAGTTTGAGTTGGGCATCCCAATCGGAGAAATTTGACCCATTCTTTTCAAGTTTACATCGATCCATAAAGGATCAGAGCCATGAAGTATTAGTGAGAGGCGTGGCGTTGGTGTTTGAATTTGCCATTTGTTATGAGAAATAAGAGCGGTCTACAAAACAAAATAGAAGGAATAAAACATATGTCGTTTTAATAATAATAATACTTGTAAAATAAGTTTAAACAAGTTTTATTGCATTTATCTAGTGACCTCTACCCAACTTAGATAAATAATTCCAAGACCCAAATTCATATCGACTTAGGCACGGTAGGGCCGATTTATCCCTTATCAATATAACTCGGTGGATTAACGCTTAATCGATTCTACTTTTAGAACTCTTGGTCGATAAAATTACTCTAATGTTTATCTATAGCCCGGAACACATGCGACTACGGTCACGAATACTTCCGTTGAGCTCAATCCAAATTTCGAATAAATGTGTCCATGATCCAAATCCACATCAACTTGGGCACGGTAGGGCCGATTCATCCCTTATCAACATGAATTAGGTGGATAGACATTTATCACCCAATTCCCCTACGTAACAAGTTTTGTACCCCGGTAGGGCTGAGTGCACCCCCTCGCGAAATAGGTTTTCATGGTTTCTACTAGTTGGTAAGGCTATGTCTCAATTGATTGTTTTAGCGAGAGGTCATGTCAATTTATTATCTATCACGTTTTAAGTGAACTAAAGCGGTGAACTACGATAATTCTAATTGACACGGTCGATAAACTCGATTAAAAGATGATGCATGTTTTAGTTATGGCGATTTAGCGATGCATGCGACATATAAATAAAATGCAAAGCATAAAAAAAAATCCTTGTATGGCCTTCCTAAAAATAGAAAATCTAATTAACTATTACAAATTCGGAAACCAACTCCATTGGTCCCTTGAACTTCGGTTATGGCACGCATCTCGAGGAGACACCGTCTTTATGTATCGCCTTCTTGAATGACACCGTCTTGAAGGAAATCCGGAATAAATAAATTACATAACCAATTACATAATTACCTATTATACATTTGTAATTAAAATAAAATAAATCTATTAAATTACAAAACGGTGATACGAGATCACAATAAATTACAACCGAATCGATATTCCCATACATTTCGGGTAATATCAATTAAAAACTAAGGCCATACTAAGTAAAATTACATAATTCAAAAACTACATAAAATAAAATTATGACAATCATAAATAAAATGCAGCATTATAATATGTATGAACATGCCCAATTTTATGCTAAATCGCCTTTAAGTAGCCAATATCGTATATTTAACGGTTTTTACGGATTTGCGTGATTCAACCTTTTAAAATCACAATAAAATACATAAATTCATATTTATGCATAAGTTAATTATCCTAACCTCTTAGGACTCAAAATTAGTCTCCACTAACTATTTGACCATAATTAACTCATATTTCTAAAATTGTTCATTAATGGACCTAAAATTATAATAAAAAATGCTATAAACTTCAAATAAATCACAAAAATCCAAATAAATTCAAAATTTGAAATTTAAACTTATGAACATTCTGGAAAAATACCATGACACTCATAATGTTCAAAAACTTAGGTTAAAATTTCGTTAAATTATCGGAAAAACTATGTTGCGGTTTATTGGATTTATCAATAAAAATCATAAAAACATGAGAAAAATTATATTCATCAACTTTTCAATTTTAGATCTGAAAAAGATAATAAAATGCAACATGTGACGTTTTTCCGTAGTCATAGAGTATGTTTTAGCAATTATTCACTAATTAAGTCACTATTTATGCTATTTTTCATCAAAAATTCATAAATCATGCATAAAGACTTCAATATATCCTATTATTTTACACACAACTTGTAAAATTTCATGTGACAACATACTAAATTTCTATGACCAGATTCGAAATTTATCTCATATTAACCTATTTTTCTTCTAAATCCGATTTTAAACATGAAAAATCCATATTTCGAGCATAAAAACTCCAAAAATTATGAAAATTTACAGGTCATCTCAAAATAATATATGTGATAACATATCCAAAACTCACTGGAAAATTCAAAGTTTAGCTAATTTTAGTCCGAAAATGACATTTTAATCATAAAATCACATTTTTAATGCCATTATTTTATAAGATGAACAATAAAAATCCATAAATTAACCAAAATATCCTAAAAAAAATTTTAGGACCAGAAACTTTAACATGCATAATTTATTGCGTGATATATCATAATAACACAAATTTACAAGTTTTATATGTTAATCGTATAACTCGGAAAAACTATAACCGATTTGCATGCAAACAACCAAATCTCTTGATACCGCTTGTTAGAAATCTAGATCTATATACTCAACATATTCATATATGTTATAATTTTAATTTAGTCATAAAATTAAAAGGTGATCTTATGCATGCAAACTACAAAATAATTAAAGAAGAAATCATCATCTCACATTGATATTTCGGTTTATATGGGCACAAGAGAGTTCTCCTACTCTCTTGTTCTTGAGCTTTCCTTAGTGGATGAATAAGGATTCAAGAAGAGAATCCCTCCCAAAAGTATTATACCCAAGATAACAACTTAATAAAATTAATATTATTATTACTAGAATAATACTAATTTTGTATTAAAATTGACCCAAAAATATTATTGGACTCTCTATTATTTCGGTTTAGAGAGAAGGAAGAGAAGAAAGAATTTTATCTTTCTAAAACTCTAATTTTAGATGAATAATGAATGAATAAATTAAAATGTTTTAGGTAGTGAATATTAGGTAAAATGAGGAGAAAAACCCATGGTTTTCTCCTCTCAAAAACCGGGTGGAATGGGGAAGGGAAGAGGACCAATGCATGAACAAAGTGTTCTTCACAATGACCACTAGGTTTGCATGGCTAGTTTTTAGGTAAATCATTATGCTTACCACTAACATAATTAACCTAATATTTTCCTAATCCTCCCATTATTTCGGTTTACATGGATAAAATGGACTCCGTTTTATCTTTGTCAATTTGTCAATTTGTCATATGTCACATGTCATATGTCACATAAAATTGTTATGTATTTTTAACATTGATGTGACCATAATTAGCGCATATTTAGCTCCCGAATTAGCCATATTCCCATGCTTTTTAGTGCATATTTGGGTCATTTATTGTCTTTAGTTCTTTGTTTTGCATATTATTTTAGATTTTGATCCCTTGGTAGGAAAGGAGTGCAAATCTTGCATTTTCATGGCAAAACGAGACTAAATTGATTGAATTCAATGACCAAGCATCAAGGAGAGACAAGATTAGAAGGCCTTTGTACATATTATGGTAGATGAGCAATGTTGAGGAAGGATCCTTGCATCCCCAAGGAAATCCCCAAGGATTTTATGAAGAAAAGGGAAGAAAAGAAGAAGGAACAAAGCTGAGCAGCAATCCGTGCGGACTGCCCTTAATCCGCCCGTCCTCCATAGCATAATCTGTGCGTCTTCCTTCAAAAACGCCCGGGCAGCAAGCTCAGAAGACGCCCAGATTCCCTTGAAGACGCCCGTACCCAGACCGTGGAATCCGCCCGTCCCGAGCCTAAGACGCACGGATTCCAGCCCAGCACAATTTCGTCTTCTTCAAACATCCGTGAAAGAAGCCCTTCCTTCGAAAAATACCGGCGTCTCCCTGCTCAATCTAAAAAGTGTAATTACTTGTTTAGCCCTTAGTTAATCCTAATGCATCCACCTAATTTCCACTATAAATACCCCATTAGTCTAATTAGAAGAGGATGTTCTTCTTATTAATTATTAGAGTAGTTAATATCAATCAAATCTCTCTTTAGTATTGTAATCAACAATTAATCAAGTTTTAATACAAGTTTTATTTCCTTAATCTCTCTTTTTGTTCATCCTTTATTTTGGGTAATTGAAGATTATTTGGGTTATTATTGGGAGATTGACAACCTCTCAATCAAGCATCAAGTACTTCTTTTATTCTTTGCTTTATTATTGGAACCATTAGTAGGTATAATTCTCTTAATCCCTTTTTAATTATTGTTAATTACTTTCATTAGTTCATCATGTTTACTTTTGTTGGTATGATTGACAACCTTGCTAGCATGATCAACATGATAATGAGTGAGTAGTGACCTAGCTAGGGTTAATGGGTAATTAGGGGAAACCAACATGGGGAATGATTCATGCTTAAATTAATATACTTTCATGATTTATTTGCTTGCTTGTTTTGATCTCAACTCATGCAAATGTTATGTTTGATGAAATGTGAGCCTATGAATCCTTGCATTTTTTTACCCATCACCTATCTTTTCAATGAGACTTGTAATACATAAACCAACTCGAGTCTCATTAGACCATGCATGTTGTTGAGTAGGAAAGACTAAGTCGACTTGTAGGTGTTGTACAATCTAATCGATTCGGCTCCGGGACCCAAACTTTCCTAGGATTGTAAGATATAACCCAACTCAATCCACCACAACAATAATTGCTTGCTTATAATTTGAGAACATGTTTGTATGATCAATTCCCATGATTCGCCTATGACCCCATGATACCCTAGTGCTTTTTATAAATTGTTTACAACCCTTTTAATTCATCTTGCTTATTTATTTTCATTACTATCTAGTTAGTGACCTTCTACATCAACCCAAATTGTGACACCCCTAAGACACCACTAGTTTCAATAGAAATCTCATCTCAATTCCCGTCCCTTGGGATCCGACCTTTACTTGCCTCTTTAATAATTATAGAGTTGTTTGTGAAGTTATAAATTGTGTTTTGATTCGGACGTGACCCAACGACAACATCTATTCATTTGTGAACACGAAACAGACCGATCAAAAATGGCGCCGTTGCCGGGGACGATGTTATCTTGATTTAGATCTTCTTATATTGTTATTAGTTGTGTCTTTCTTTGCCTTGGGGACGTAAAACTCCTCAAGGTTTGTTCTAATTATTTTCAAGTTGTTCGATATTTTGCAAGATGGACTTTATAAATTGTTTTGTAGAGGACCACTTAAGTATACCTTTATTCAAAGATCCCATGCAAGCATTGGAAGCCTTGGAAGCAAGTGAGGCTAAAAATATGTATTGGGAATTGGAGGTGGATCTTTTTGAGGCCGCTCTAGCTAACAAAGAACTTACTCATGCACAATCCGTATTGGTGCATAACATCCTTGTGGAAGCATGTCAACCCATAGAAGATGAGCAATCCGTCCTAGAAGATATTTTACAAGCTCAAGAGCAAGAGGAACCCATCATGGAATTTGAATATGATGAGGATGATGAGAATGAAGTTGAGTATGCTATGAGAATGGAATGTCTAATGGAGATGGAGCAAATTCACAATGAAACTCCAAAGGAGGAAAGTGAGGTACAAACTCCTACTTTAAAACCCCTTCCCCAAATTTGAAATATGCTTACCTTGATGAATCAAAGACCAAACCCGTGATTGTTAATGATAGACTTGATGAGAACCAATTGGGAAAATTGCTTGATGTGTTGAAACAACATGAAAAGGCTATAGGTTATAGTCTAGATGACCTTAAAGGGATAAGTCCCAACTTTTGCATGCATAGAATTCATCTAGAGGAAGACCATAAACCTACCATTCAACCCCAAAGAAGATTGAACCCCCACATGCAAAAAGTTGTCAAAGGAGAAGTTATGAAATTACTTGATGCGGGAATCATATATCCCATATCGGACTCTTTGTGGGTTAGCCCCGTCCAAGTGGTACCTAAGAAAGGAGGTACCACGATAGTGACAAATGAAAAGAATGAACTAATACCCATAAGAATGATCACCGGTTGGCGTATGTGCATTGACTATCGAAAATTAAACTCCGCAACAAGAAATGATCATTTCCCCCTACCATTCATTGACCAAATGATTGAGAAGTTAGCCTCCAACAAATTCTTTTGTTACCTTGACGGGTATTCGGGATTCTTCCAAATCCCTATACACCCGGATGACCAACATAAGACCACCTTCACATGCCCTTATGGTACTTTTGCATATAGGAGGATGCCTTTTGGTTTATGTAATGCCCCCGCCACTTTCCAAAGATGCATGATGAATGTCTTCTCCGATTACTTAGAGACCATAATGGAAGTTTTTATGGATGATTTTAGTGTTTATGGAAAGGACTTTGACTCATGTTTGCATAATCTTTTTCTTGTATTGCAAAAATGTGAAGATGTTAGTCTTGTTTTAAATTGGGAAAAGTGTCACTTCATGGTCAATGAAAGAATTGTTTTGGGTCATTTAATTTCGGAAAAGGGCATCGAGGTCGATAAAGCTAAAGTTGAGGTGATAGAGAAACTCCCACCCCCCGTGAATGTTAGAGGGTTGAGAAGTTTTCTCGGTTACGGGGGTTTCTATCGCCGTTTCATAAAGGATTTTTCAAAAATAGCAAAACCCCTCACTCAACTTTTGCTTAAAGATGCCCAATTCAAATTCACTGATGAGTGTGTTGAAGCCTTTAATAGAATCAAGGAAGCACTAATCTCGGCACCGATCATCCAACCTCCAAACTGGGAATTACCATTCGAGATTATGTGTGATGCTAGCAACTACACCAATTGAGCGGTTCTTGGCCAACGGGTAGGGAGAGCTCTTCACGCCATCTATTATATAAGCGAGACTCTTGACCCCTCCCAAGTGAATTATGATACCACCGAGAAGGAGCTTCTTGCCATTGTCTATGCTTTGGACAAATTCTGTTCCTACTTGCTTGGATCCAAAGTGATTGTATTTTTGGATCACCGTGCTCTCCGACATCTCTTGATAAAGAAGGAGGCAAAACCAAGATTGTTGAGATGGATTTTGATTCTTCAAGAATTTGACTTAGAAATAAGAGACAAGAAATGAGCCGAGAATGTAGTGGCGGATCATTTGTCAAAGATCCGGTTTCATGATGAGAATGGAGAAACCCCGATCAATGACTCATTTCCCGATGATATTTTGATGGCCATTCAACACAACTCGAAAGGCACATCACCCCATGGTTTGCCGATTATGCTAATTATATCCTTGGAAAAGTACTCCCTCCAAATTTGAATCACAACCAAAGGAAGAGATTCATATTCGAAGTGAAGAGGTACTTTTGGGACGACCCAAACCTCTACAAAGAATGTAGTGATGGGCTCTACCGGAGATGCATCCCTCAATGGGAAGTCCAAGGAATCTTGGAAGGATGTCACTCATCGCCCTACGGTGGGCACCATGGAGCAAGGAGGACCGTTGCAAAAATTCTTCAATCGGGCTTCTATTGGCCTACAATGTTTCAAGATACAAGAGAATTCATCATTCATTGCGATGCTTGTCAAAGAACGGGGAATATCTCTTGGAGGAACGAAAGGCCACAAAGGGGCATTCTAGAGGTGGAGATCTTCGATGTTTGGGGAATCGACTACCAAGGTCCCTTTGTGACATCCAATGGGAATAAGTACATCCTTGTGGCCGTAGACTACGTCGCAAAGTGGATGGAGGCAATTGCCACTCCAAATGATGATGCAAAAACGGTCACCAAGCTCTTCAAGAAGATAATCTTCCCAAGATTTGGAGTTCCTAGAGCAATCATAAGTGATGGAGGAACGCATTTCCATGAGAAGAAACTTGCGTCTCTTTTGACCAAATATGGTGTTCAACATAGAACCGGCTTGGGATATCATCCTCAAACAAGCGGTCAAGTTGAAATTTCAAATAGAGAGATCAAACAAATCCTTGAGAAAGTTGTGAACAAGACTCGGAAAGATTAGAGCACAAAGCTTGATGATGCTCTTTGGGCTTATAGGACGGCCTATAAGACTCCCATAGGAGCCTCCCCTTACAAGCTTGTTTATGGAAAAGCATGTCATTTGCCAATCGAATTGGAGTACAAAGCTTTTTGGGCAATCCGAGCACTTAATCTTGATCTCAAATTGAGTGGTCAAAAGAGGATGATTCAAATTCAAGAGTTGGAGGAATTCCGACTACAATCCTATGAGAATGCAAAGATTTACAAGGAAAGAACGAAATTACCCCATGACAAGAGAATTAGACAAAAGGCCTTGCACAAAGGGGACAAAGTCCTTCTATTCAAGTCCCGCTACCGGCTTTTTCCGGGAAAGTTGAACTCTAGATGGATGGATCCCTATGTGATAACCGAAGTTGGAAGATATGGAGATTTTGAACTCAAGGCGGAAGATGGAAGCAAGTTCAAAGTCAATGGTCAAAGATTGAAACCATACTATGAAGAAGCGTTCATTGGAGAGGTCGAGGTCACCTACCTCGGGCCTTCTCATCCTTGAAAGAATCATCAAAGGGAGAGTTTGGTGGAGTCCTCCCTAAACCACCACTTGTAAATATACTAACCCTCTAACTTGTATTTATTATTTTATTGCACTTCTTTTAATAATAAGCATGAGCTCTTTTCATGAGAGTAAGTGAGGGAGGGTCACTAACGAATTTTTATGAAGGAAGGAACCAATTTTCAAGTGTGGGGAAGCATCTAGGAGAGGAAAGAAAGTCAAAAGGAAGAATTCACAGCTTGAACACGTGCGTGTTCCCTGGAATCCGGCCGTCTTGCCAGAATCCGGGCGTCCTGAGGAGAATCCGCCGTCCTGCTAAGCCGAGAATTTGAAGATTTTGGGACTGAAGGAGAATCCGAGCGTCTCAGAAGAGAAGACGCCCGTCCTGAAGAATCCGACCGGTTTTACAGAAAGACGCCCGTCTTTCTACCTGTGCATTTCAAGAAAAATCCCTGGAAGAGAATCCGCCCGTCTTCAGAAGAATCCGCCCGTCCCGATAAAAAAGAATCCGAGCGTCTCATGCTCGGGACGCCCTTCTTTGTGGCGTCATATTTTTGGAAATTTAGCTGTGACAGAATCCGGGCGTCTTACCCAGAATCCGCCCGTCCCGAGAAGCCTGAATCCGAGCGTCTTCTACTCGAATCCGCCCGTCTTCCCACGTTGATTTGACCCGTCTTTTCTTAATTAAAATTACACCCCACCACACATTTAGTGACACATCACCCTTCCTTCCTCTTGCATTATAAAACCCACCCCCTTATGACACCCAAGCTTATCCAAATCACTCTCTTAACCCACAAAATCAAAAAGCCCCAATTTTCTAGGGTTTCCAAAGGCAACACTCAATCAACAAGGAGCATCTTTATTCCTTCACAAATCAAAAGAATCCAGCTCTATAATCAAGGAATGGCACCAAGGATATTCTCTTTTAGGAATAGGAGGAGACCAAGGATGAGGGGAAGTTCTTCTACCTCCCATGTCAACACATTAATAAGGGAGCATGAAGAGATTGTAGATCTCACAAGGCTTGATGACTTCTCAAATGTGGAATTTGTCAATGATGTGCAAAGATTAGTCTTCCACCGACTTCTAAGTAAGAATATTCTTCCCACTAAGTTTTTATGTCATGCTATCTTGAGGAAACTTGGGATTTATCACCAAGTGGAACCTCTCTTTGAAGTATTTGGTCTCTCAACCCTTTTTCGCATGTATAAACAAACTTATCGATCTCTTGTGCTTGAATTTTTGAGCTTTTTGAAGATTACAACCTTGAACAAAACAATATTCATAGAATTTAGGTTGGAGAATGTTTCTAGGATGATGACCCTTGTAGAATTCGCAAATGTACTCGGTCTCGATGTTTCGCCTACCCGAACATCGAAGCCAAAGAAGTATAGTGTTGAACCTTTGTGGAGGGCCATGACCGGCCGGGATTTCATACACACCCCAAGGAATGTCTCGCTTTTCATACCCAAAATCCGATCTTGAGGCTTACTTATCGATTCCTTTCGGGCACCCTACTTGCCCGCCGAGATCCGGCCATAGTAAATCAACTTGACCTTGTGTTTATGGAATCCACCTCAATATTCAAGGAAGAAATGTGTACCACTTAAATGCACCTCTAGTATTACTAGAGAAATGGGCAAAGTTTAGGAATGGTATCGATGATGGAATGAAACACATTGTGAATGGAGGACTCATTACTAGGCTTGCGAAGCATTTCAACCCGAGATTCAATGAGAATAATGAGTATGCTCCTCTTTTGGGAAACACAAGGATAAACGAAGATCTTCTTCTTATTCATCACCATTGGATAACCCTTGAGGGGGTCGATAAGCGGATCAAGTGGTTAACGAAAGGAAGCGATCCGATTTATCTTCCAATGGCCGACCAACCACGAATCTCCCCAAGAAGAGGACGTTTAGCTCCAATTACATCCTACCTCGTCCCTCCAAACCCAACCCAACCAAGACAAGCACCACCTCCAAATCCCCAACAACAACAACAAGAGCAACAATCCCGAGATGAAAAGATCAAAGTGCCTCGCTACCCATTTCCTTATCAACCTTATAACCATCCCAACCCCTTCATCCTTCCCCGTGACGACTTTGTCACGGGAATTCTACAAGATTTGCACTTCCGCCAATACGAAACCAACGTGGACTTTTACTATGCACTCTATCCTCAATACCACGATATGGTTCAAAAGGGAAAGATTAGTGAGGAAGGAGAATTTCCCTTATGGGCTCAAATGGACCTACTCTTCCCCAATTCGGAGAGGGCTAATGAAGGGGCAAACGGGAGACAAGAGGAGGGAAGCAGCAATTCTTGTGGAGGAGACACGGTGGAGCTTGAAAGTGAAGAGGACGAGTTCATGGACCCAATTATGAGTGATGCATCAAAGGAGATATGGGATAGCGATCTAGAAGGAGATGATGCCGATATTTAGAGGATTACTTCATAGCTAGGTGGAGCGGGCGAGAGGCACCCACCCAAGTTTAAGTGAAGTTCCCTCATCTCCTCTCTTTAATTTTAAAGTTTCATGAAAAGAAGTTTGTGTTTTGTTAACTTGTACTTTATTTGTTTTGATCATTGTTGGAGTAGTCCTAGCACCATAGAGGACTAACACCTCGGCCCCATTGAGGTGTTCTCATTTTATTGTTCCCACATTTCAAAATCCAAAATGACAAAATTAGTTTCATGCATTGCATAGTGTGTGCATGAACTACACCCATCCTTAGGACATTAGCAATAATGTCTAGATCGGTTTGGGGAAGTTAATGCATACACAACCGGAGGTAATCTAAATTATCCTCTCCGTCATAAACAAAAACCATGCATCATGTAGTGTGGATTAGTGTAGCTTGCATTTAGTGTAGAAATCATGCATCATGTTTGCATAATTTCCCATCATTTTGGCCATTGAGGACAATGCCCATATTAGTGTGGGGATGGGGAATTCTAACTTAACTTTTATTCAAAAATCCAAAAAAATTGAAAAATTTTGAAAAACCATAAAAATTTGAAAATTGAAAAAACCCAAAAACATGTTTATTTCTTTTGTAGTGTAGTCAGGTATATATTGTTGTATATATTGTGTTTGTTCTATCCTTGTTCACATTGATTGACTATGCCACATCCGAGACATGAGGATCATGAAGATCGCATGGTATGATCTTTCCAATCTCCTTTTTCCTCTTTATGTTAATGACTATGTGGCTTTATTTTGATTGATGCAGTATAACAATGTGAACTTAGGACTTGCATTTAGTTTATATGTCATATTAGTTGATAGAATCACTTGCATTAGGATGTATATAATAGTTGCATCATGGCATTTAGTTGCATTTAGACAAAATATTTTGAAAAATGCCTAATTGAGAACTTTGACAAGAGCAACTAAGCCATTACAAATACTTTTTCAACTTAAGACTTTGCCTACTAGAATGGTTGTAAAACACCCTAGGTTGTGTCATACTAGTGTCTTTTGACCCATGACCCAAGGCGTAGTCAAGGGTTTGCATGTGAGTCACCTATTCCAACCCCGTGATGCGATGTGGACTTGGTTAACTTGTCTAGGTGACCTTGATTGACCTTATGGTAAGGCAACCCAAAAATACTTTTCTATCAATAAGTTTGAAGTGCTCATTTCGAAAATTTTGTTATGTGGAAGTAATTTATTGCCAAGGAAACCTCAAATGTTTTGAAATGTTGAAATGTTGAGAAATTTTAGTTGTTTTGATGGAGGCGTACCACTTCGATGTGCTTTGGAGAGGGATCCATTGAAATGGGCCCCCACACGGTTGTGAATTCAACCGTTCAGAGACAGAGTGACTATCACCCCGAAAAGCTATTGTCTAGAGGTTAACCGGTTGCCTAATAATCGATTGGCGAAAGCAAAGGACACTAGCCCGGAAGGGGCAAACCCCATCTTAAATTTTTGAAGTGAAAGTCAAATGAGGTCAATTTTTGAATACTAGTCATATCCACCCTTTCGTTATAACGATTTGAGCATTTCATTCCCAAAAAGCCTTTTGTCAAGCCACCTTGTCAAGCTTGGGACGATCCATGACCTTTACTTTTGTAGAGAATTCGAGACTTGTCATGTCATATGCTACTAGCATCACAGGGATCATCATTCCACCACCATCCGATCGCTCTTGACGAAAGCATTTGGAAATTGAGGACGAAAGTAGTCTAGTTTAACACCATTTGGAGGTGATTTAGTGCCATCCTCTTAGCCTCAGTAATTTGTTGAACTAGTATTTGTGAGGGATTATATGCTCTTAAATTTGTTCTCTTTTAGTTGCCTCCGCCACTTGATGAGGAAGTGGCTATTCCTTTTGTAGAAGCATCCATTATTTGATTTTGTGTGCTTAATGTTTGGATGTGTCGCCATTTTGGCAAGACCCACCTTGCCTTGCAAGAAGGCATCCTACCTCATGGTTGTCTTGTTGTGAGTTGAAGGGGCAGAGTGAGACCCGCTAATTGTCTCATATCGGCTATGTTATTAGGTTAGTTTAAATAATGGTTCTAGTCTTTGTCACCTCTTTACTCGGACGAGCAAAGGTTCGGTTTGGGGATATTTGATGTGACCATAATTAGCGCATATTTAGCCCCCGAATTAGCCTTGTTCCCATGCTTTTTAGTGCATATTTGGGTCATTTATTGTCTTTAGTTCTTTGTTTTGCATATTCTTTTAGATTTTGATCCCTTGGTAGGAAAGGAGTGCAAATCTTGCATTTTCATGGCAAAACGAGACTAAATTGATTGAATTCAATGACCAAGCATCAAGGAGAGACAAGATTAGAAGGCCTTTGTACATATTATGGTAGATGAGCAATGTTGAGGAAGGATCCCTGCATCCCCAAGGAAATCCCCAAGGATTTTATGAAGAAAAGGGAAGAAAAGAAGAAGGAACAAAGCTGAGCAGCAATCCGTGCGGATTGCCCTGAATCCGCCCGTCCTCCTCAGCACAATCCGTGCATCTTCCTTCAAAGACGCCCGGGCAGCAAGCTCAGAAGACGCTGATGCGTGTCTTTTATATGATGTTTTGCATCCCTTTTTACACGCATTTCGGAGCTCATTCATGTAGTTTATGCTGCATTTCTCCCTATTTCCGTCTACTTCCGCATTTTGTATATTATTGCAGAAATGTGAAGAATCCAGCGGAAATCAAGCTAAATCCGTCCCCGAGTATCCTGCATTGCATGTGACGAGAAGTATTTTCTTAAGGAACGAGCTCGGTGCGCACTCCAAGGCCCAAAAGGC
Organism: Silene latifolia; assembly: GCF_048544455.1. Classification (NCBI taxonomy): domain Eukaryota; kingdom Viridiplantae; phylum Streptophyta; class Magnoliopsida; order Caryophyllales; family Caryophyllaceae; genus Silene; species Silene latifolia. The sequence continues at coordinate 301,374,567 of NC_133538.1, read as the reverse complement.
AAGTCCACTTGTTTTAAGAAGTCAAGTAGCAGCTCAAGTAGTCGATCGACCATCACCCTCAGTCGATCGACCAATGTTCGGTTCCGAAGCTCTTGTTTGTTTGAGGAGCGATCGATCGACCATCTATCGATCGATCGACCGATTGCTATTCCAGACGTGAATTAAAAGACCGTGAATCTTGAAGCCCGTGAAGTTTAGGTTTTGGAATAATTGTTACGCTTGTTTGCTATATAACGTAACACGAACTTTCGATTCTGGATCTGAATTCTTATCTAAGTTTCATACAAGAACCTTGATTTTTGTTCATTCGAGTAATTAGGGTTTGGAACATCGTTTTAGCATTGGATTTCTGTTCTTGTTCTTAATCTTTCCTCTGAATCTCGGTATTCTTTCTGCCTAATTACGTTTATTGCTTTATTTTCATCATTAGTATAGATTTGCTAGTTAGTATCCCAAAGCCAATTATCGCATTATCGCTATTTGTTATCTACTTTAAGCATGAATTCAGTAATCGTTATTAGTTTTATTGTTGTTTTTACCCTTAGCATGAGTAGCTAATTCTATAGTGCTAGGATGTAGGAGATTTATGGCATAGGCGGCAATAGATCATACACGGACTGTCTCGCGTGTTGGTCGATCGACTGACATTGTAGGTCGATCGACTGACCTCGTAGGGTTTTATATTCGTTTTAGTTGTTTTAATGTTGTATTTAACAAATCGAATGCATGCGACCAGTTAGATACCTAATTTATGATTGACCCATTAGATCGAAAGATAGGGAAAGTTATTTGACCATCAATTAAATCGACTAGACTGCTAAGATCGAAAGATAGGTATAGTTTAGACCGTTAGTCACTTTTCAGGACGAAAGTTAGTATTAGTGACGTTAGGGACCTATAGCGAGATCGAAAGATGCTATTTGTTAAGAGTGGACCGAGAGGACCTCTTTATCTCCCGCCTTACCTGTGTTTGATTCAGACCGACTTAGTTTGCCGCCGCCGAAGCTATAATGAACCGACCATCCTAGTACCCTTCTTTTATCTGTTTAAATCGTTTATTTAGTTTATTATCTTTATTCACTTTTAGTTGTAGACCAATTCAATTCAACCCCCACAATAGTTACCTCAGATTGAACATAAATCAACTAAAATTTACATCTGCCTCCTTGTGGTTCGACCCTGTTACCATTAGCCTAGGTTAGTCTTAATAGGAATTATAAATTTTATCTTTGGTACTCACAACGACGGGTATCAAATTTTGGCGCCGTTGCCGGGGAGGCAATAGTCCTAATTTTAGTTGTTTTTATTTTTAGTCTTTCTTAGTTTAAGGGTCTGTTCCTTAAACTTTTCTTATATTCTTTTTGTAGTTTCCTCTTATGCGCAGGTCACAGGGTGGTGAACTAGTGCCATTTGACCCTGAGATAGAGAAATCTTTGCGCGAGTTGAGACGAACACAAAGAGTACTACCGACAGAGGAAGAGCTGAGTACTCTGTCAAGCTATTACGAGCACAACTGTTCAAGAAGACCCACATCTTCACCCGTTTCCACTTCTTCACCGAGACAGTTACTTCTCCTGAAATTCCAGTCATGGCCGAGGAAGCGAGTATAGCTAGTCATTCTGAGCCGACAGCTGAAAACTTATAAAAGGGGTTCGAACTACCAGGAGATGCCAGGAAGTTCGAACCAAAGCCTTCTTACATCAACATGGTTGAGAGAAACCAGTTTGGGGGAGCTGCGAATGAGGATGCAGCTAAACACATGGAGACCTTTATTGATTACTGCTATTCCATACCCCCACCAGCTGGCGTGACCCAAGACCAGATCAAGGAGACCATGTTCATCTTCTCCCTTCGCGACGCTGCAAGGGAGTGGTATAGAGATCTGGACCGAGCCGTTCATGGAATTACCGATTGGAATTCATTGGCATTGGCGTTCTACAAGAAGTACTTTTCTGCTTCAAGGACGATCGCTATTAGAGCTCAAATCACGGGCTTTAAACAAGGGCCATTTGAGAATTTCCATGAAGCATGGGTCCGATTCAAGAAGTTGGTGCGAACCATACCGCACCATGGGTTCGAAAAGTGGAGTTTGTGCAATCATTTCTACAATGGGTTGTACGACGATCGAGGGCCATTTTGGGTCTTTGCACCAATGGAAGATTCGCTGAAAATTTGGGAGCAACCAAGGGGTGGAAGATCATTGACGATCTAGCTACCCACAAGGCCGAGTATGGAAATTCTAGAGGGAACCAGAGGAGAGCTGCTGAATCCTCCTCTGTTGCTGCACTTGAGGCTCTTACTGCGAGATTTGACAAGTATGAGCTAGGAGGAGCTTCTTAAGGTGGGATGTACCAAGTCAATGCTGTGTCAGACGGTCCTTTCGTCTGTGAAAGGTGTGGAGGTGAGGGCCATGTCTCGAAAAACTGCCCTAGTCCCTTTGAATCTTGTGCTGCCTTTCAACATTATAGGCAGACCAACACCTACTATAAGCCGAATACCCATCCGAACTTGAGTTGGAGGAGCCAAAATGTCCTTAACCCAACTCAAGCTCCGCCGCAGCAACAGCCTTATATACCCCCTCATCAAAAGCAACAACAATATCAGAAACCTCCCTATGTGCCGCAGCAGCAACAATCACAGAATTCTGAATTCTCCGAGCTGAAGAACTTGTTGCTAAAGGAGTCTCAAGCAAGAGAGGCCGGGATGAAGCTACTAGAGAGCCAAATTGCTCAATTGGCTAGCAAAAGCAACACTCGAGCTCCCGGACACTTGCCGACTCAAACCGACCAAAAGGAGACCTTAAATGCCATCACTTTGAGGAGTGGGTCCACTCTGGAGGGACCTGCCATGGTCGAGGACACTGTCGAAAAAGATGAGCCGGAAACAAGTCAAGAAAAAGCTTTAACAAACAAATCAAAGAAAAAGGCGTCTACCAGGTATTTCAGTCGATCGACTGATATACCTAGTCGATCGACTGAAGCACGGGTTACAGGAGACTCTGGAACTGTACATCTCAGTCGATCGACTGAGGACAGTGGTCGATCGACTGAGATCGCTGCTGATGCTGAGGAATTTCGTCCTTTAATGCCAAATAATCTGCGAGACCACTTGTTTCGGGGTACCACAGTCCCGAAGGTGTTAGGACCAGACCCGAGTGCTGATGGGTCAGTCCCGGTCCCGAAGTTCGACCCAATGACGGTCAATGGTTCTCATTTGAGACGGTCTGAGGAGGGGTCTAGCTTCAACAAAGAGAAGGTGACGGACTTTCAGCCTAAGTCCAAGGATACCGGCGCGCGAGATTTGGAGGAGAGGGCCAAGGTACTTCTTACAGCCCCTTACCCGGAGAGGCTAGTGCCGACCAAGGAACATGTATCTTTCAGCAAATTTGAAAAAGTTATCCGTAGTCTGAATGTACAGGTTCCTTTTCTCGAGTTAGTTAACCAAGTGCCCGCTTATACTAAATTTATGAAACAACTTTTGTCCAAAAAGCGGTCACTTGAGACAGTGCACACTGTCCCACTTACTAAGGAGTCTTGCTCCTATCTGTCTCACACTGCGCCCCATAAGTTAGAGGATCCGGGCAGCTTTTCTGTCCCTTGCAAAATAGGTACCTTCTTAATTGAGAAGGCATTGTGTGACTTAGGGGCTAGCATAAGCGTCATGCCCTTGAGTTTAGCTAGGAAGCTTAAGCTGACCCATTTTGCTATCACAGACATGACAGTTCAGATGGCTGACCGATCTGCGGTCGAGCCTATAGGAGTCCTAGAGGACATACCCGTCCAAATAGGGAAGTTTTTCTTCCCTGTTGACTTTGTTGTCCTTGACATGCCTGAGGATGCCCATATACCGATCATTTTAGGTAGGCCATTTCGCACACACGTGCGATCATTGACGTTGGCTCTGGAACTTTGACCTTCAAAGTTGGGAAACATTCTATCATTTTTGCCCAACCTGCTAAAAAGAAGAACCCCATGTGGCCTGTTACATGTAACCCGGTTTCTGAAAAGAAATCGTACTTTGTGCTTTCTGAATTGCCTATCTCTATTACTACTCCTGTGCTAACCCCTCCGCCCCAGATTGGGAGCAGAAAGGAGGAAGAATCTGTTGTTTTAGACATTGCAGGAGCTGGTTTGGGGAAGGATGAGCTGCAGATCACTCTAGCTGCGACAAGGCCTATCATTCAAAGAGGAGGTCTTGGTTGCCTAAGCTATGGGATTGATGAGGAAGTGGAAGACGAGCCAGCCAAGGTGAGATGGGCTGATTTGGATTCTGACGATTCCAAGGAAGTCCTTGATTGGGGAGATGATAAAGTTGATCCATCGAGCTCTCCAACTGTTGAAGCTGAGAAGGGTGCAACTGATAAGATGAGCACCATTAAGGCTACCTCTAGTAGCCAGAACCCAACGAAGTGGGCCATACCTTGGCCTTTCTTGATCAACTACTAGTTGATCAAAAGCTTTACAAACATTTTAATGCCTTCGAACAACTTTTCTTGCTTTTGTGTGCGCGAAAACTTCGCCTTTTCTTTTGTTTATCTAGGATTTTAAGCACTTAGACTTTTTTCTGGGTTTTGCGCAATTTTGGGCGCGGATTATTGTGTACTTGCAGGTATTTAGAGCTTGTTAGCTCAAATCATTGAGCAAATACGAAGAAATAAGGAGTACAACAGTAGTCTCAGTCGATCGACTGGCCATCATGGTCGATCGACTGAGTTGCGCTTTCCAGGAGCTTCTGTTCTTGTTCATCTAGTCGATCGACTGCCCATGTAGGTCGATCGACCATAGACACTGCTGTATTTGTTCACGACCTCTCCCCTGCTATGTTTGGTCGATATGCGGACTTAAGGGAGTTTTCTACTCCACTTTATCTTCCGTCGTTTTATTTATTTCTTCTGATTTTCCCATTTGTGCACAATTTTACCGCTTCATGATTGTCTTTCTCGGTTTTATGCGTGGTTTTTGTCCGTCTTTCAGGTACTTAATGGTAGCACTGCTGGCTACTGAAACCTCCTAGCTCACGCTGGTTTGGGGAGGTTTCCTTTGCTGCGCCTAAAGTCTTGTGAGTTCCTTGCGTTTACTTTAAGTCATATTTTTATTTCATTTCTAGCAAAGTCCCATTTCTCTCTTCTTCATTACATGATTATGCACAATGGGGACATTGTGCGATTTGGTTTGGGGAAGGGTTTTGTGTCGCATATCATTTGCTTGCATTCACGTTTACATTTTGTTTTGCATTGTTTCATTTCATTTCTCTTATACACATCATAATTCAAAAAAAATTTGAAAAATTTCAAAAATTCCCATAAAATGCACGTTTATTTTAGCATATAGGTCGAGTCGAAACGGTAGTATTTCCATGATGATTTTGCATTTGCATCTGTTTTGCCTGAGCCTTGCTAGATTAACATGTTATTAGTAGAATCACTTATGCATATCTACGAGTTTTCGTTAAATTTCTTGCTCGATTTGAGACTTGACTTTAATAATTGGCAAACTACTTATACTTTCTGAGATTTAGAGCCCATAACTGGTGTCATTCATGACCGGTTTATGTAGGAATGTGAGTAGTACTCCTTATGAGACATGTTTCCTTAATTTGCATAAATATGAACTTGATCTACTTAATACCTGTATGCATTCGGTTTGTGGTTTGTTGACACATGTGGTAGAGGTTTTCCTTTATTCATTATGCCCATAAGCTCCACACTGCCAAAAATATCCCTTTTTGTCCCATTTACTACATCCTACATTTAGCCTGTCCTTTGTCAAGCTAGTAGTTTAGTTTTTGGGATTGTTACTCATTTTTGGTGGCATATGATCTGTTGAGATGATGATTGGAAAATGAAGGAGAAAGAAATAGAAAAAAAAAAGAAAAAAAAAAGATGAAAAAGATTCGAAAAAGAAGAAAAAAGAGTTCTCAGATTTGTTCATAGCGATCGATCGCCTAATATAGTCGATCGACTGAAGTTCGAGAAAGAAAAAGAAAAAAAAAAGTCAATTCGCATAATTTAACCCTTATCTTTTGGCGATTTTTGCTCCCATGATTCATTTATATCTCATGGGGAGTTTATTGATTTAGTATTTTGGAGATTGTGAGATTTGTGCTTGATATAGCACCGTTTCGTTTGATTATGAGCAAGAAGTAGGATGTTGCCATGTGGTTCCGTTTTGGTACTAGCTTGATCACTTGTACCTCCACTTTTCCATAAAATGTTTTGCCTCTTCTTACCCACACCTCACATATCCCATATATACTTCGGCATGTGTAATGGTCTTTTGTTGGTGGAATGTATATGTACGGTCATAGAGATCATTTTCATATTCTATTGCGGGCATGTTTTCATATGTCGTAGTTAGGTGAGAGTCACTACAAAATTAATTCTTTCTATCTTACATATATTCACCTGTACCTATTGAGTGGTTTGAGCGACCCGTGAGAGTCCAAATTGATAAGTCTCTACAGTTGGCGGTTCAGCATGTCTTTGACGACTCCATAACTCGTTTGCATGATTCACATTACTAATTGATTGTTGGTTGTGCATTAAATTGGCTTAGGCTTAACAGTTTGCATTTCGCTCTGAGATTGAACTCGTTCCATTAGGTCATTAGATCGAGTCTAGTTCTTGCTTGGGGACAAGCAAGGGTTTGGTTTGGGGAAGTTTGATGCGTGTCTTTTATATGATGTTTTGCATCCCTTTTTACACGCATTTCAGAGCTCATTCATGTAGTTTATGCTGCATTTCTCCCTATTTCCGTCTACTTCGCATTTTGTACATTATTGCAGAAATGTGAAGAATCCAGCGGAAATCAAGCTAAATCCGTCCCCGAGTATCCTGCATTGCATGTGACGAGAAGTATTTTCTTAAGGAACGAGCTCGGTGCGCACTCCAAGGCCCAAAAGACAAGTTCACGTGTTTTAAGAAGTCAAGTAGCAGCTCAAGTAGTCGATCGACCATCACCCTCAGTCGATCGACCAATGTTCGGGTTCCAGAAGCTACTGTTTGCTGAGGAGCAGTCGATCGACCAGATTGCTATTCCAGACATGAATTAAAAGACCGTGAATCTTGAAGCCCGTGAAGTTTAGGTTTTGGAATAATTGTTACGCTTGTTTGCTATATAACGTAACACAAACTTTCAGTTTAGGGATCTGAATTCTTATCTAAGTTTCATACAGTAACCTTCAGTTTTTGTTCATTCGAGTAATTAGGGTTTGGAACATCGTTTTAGCATTGGATTTCTGTTCTTGTTCTTAATCTGCCCTAATTACAGTTTATTGCTTTATTTTCATCATTAGTATAGATTTGCTAGTTAGTATCCCAAAGCCAATTATCGCATTATCGCTATTTGTTATCTACTTTAAGCATGAATTCAGTAATCGTTATTAGTTTTATTGTTGTTTTTACCCTTAGCATGAGTAGCTAATTCTATAGTGCTAGGATGTAGGCGATTTATGGCATAGGCGGCAATAGATCATACACGGACTGTCTCGCGTGTTGGTCGATCGACTGACATTGTAGGTCGATCGACTGACCTCGTAGGGTTTTATATTCGTTTTAGTTGTTTTAATGTTGTATTTAACAAATCGAATGCATGCGACCAGTTAGATACCTAATTTATGATTGACCCATTAGATCGAAAGATAGGGAAAGTTATTTAACCATCAACTAAATCGACTAAACTAGGCTAAGATCGAAAGATAGGTATAGTTTAGACCGTTAGTCACTTTTCAGGACGAAAGTTAGTATTAGTGACGTTAGGGACCTATAGCGAGATCGAAAGATGCTATTTGTTAAGAGTGGACCGAGAGGACCTCTTTATCTCCCGCCTTACCTGTGTTTGATTCAGACCGACTTAGTTTGCTTTGCCGAAGCTATAATGAACCGACCATCCTAGTACCCTTCTTTTATCTGTTTAAATCGTTTATTTAGTTTATTATCTTTATTCACTTTTAGTTGTAGACCAATTCAATTCAACCTCCACAATAGTTACCTCAGATTGAACATAAATCAACTAAAATTTACATCTGCCTCCTTATGGTTCGACCCTGTTACCACTAGCCTAGGTTAGTCTTAATAGGAATTATAAATTTTATCTTTGGTACTCACAACGACGGGTATCAGACCCCCAGATTCCCTTGAAGACGCCCGTACCCAGACCGTGGAATCCGCCCGTCCCGAGCCTAAGACGGACGGATTCCAGCCCAGCACAATTTCATCTTCTTCAAACATCCGTGAAAGAAGCCCTTCCTTCGAAAAATACCGGCGTCTCCCTGCTCAATCTAAAAAGTGTAATTAATAGTTTAGCCCTTAGTTAACCCTAATGCATCCACCTAATTTCCACTATAAATACCCCATTAGTCTAATTAGAAGAGGATGTTTTTCTTATCAATTATTAGAGTAGTTAATATCAATCAAATCTCTCTTTAATATTGTAATCAACAATTAATCAAGTTTTAATACATGTTTTATTTCCTTAATCTCTCTTTTTGTTCATCCTTTATTTTGGGTAATTGAAGATTATTTGGGTTATTATTGGGAGATTGACAACCTCTTAATCAAGCATCAAGTACTTCTTTTATGCTTTGCTTTATTATTGGAACCATTAGTAGGTATAATTCTCTTAATCCCTTTTTAATTATTGTTAATTACTTTCATTTGTTCATCATGTTTCCTTTTGTTGGTATGATTGACAACCTTGCTAGCATGATCAACATGATAATGAGTGAGTAGTGACCTAGCTAGGGTTAATGGGTAATTAGGGGAAACCAACATGGGGAATGATTCATGCTTACATTAATATACTTTCATGGTTTATTTGCTTGCTTGTTTTGATTTCAACTCATGCACATGTTATGTTTGATGAAATGTGAGCCTATGAATCCTTGCATTTTTTTACCCATCACCTATCTTTTCAATGAGACTTGTAAGACATAAACCAACTCGAGTTTCATTAGACCATACATGTTGTTGAGTAGGAAAGACTAAGTCGACTTGTAGGTGTTGTACAATCTAATCGATTCGGCTCCGGGACCCAAACTTTCCTAGGATTGTAAGATATAACCCAACTCAATCCACCACAACAATAATTGCTTGCTTATAATTTGAGAACATGTTTGTATGATCAATTCCCATGATTCCCCTATGACCCCATGATACCCTAGTGCTTTTTATCAATTGTTTACAACCCTTTTAATTCATCTTGCTTATTTATTTTCATTGCTATCTAGTTAGTGAGCTTCTACATCAACCCAAATTTTGACACCCCTAAGACACCACTAGTTTCAATAGAAATCTCATCTCAATTCCCATCCCTTGGGATCCGACCTTTACTTGCCTCTTTACTAATTGTAGAGTTGTTTGTGAAGTTATAAATTGTGTTTTGATTCGGACGTGACCCAACGACAACATCTATTCATTTGTGAACACGAAACGGACCGATCAAAAATATTTAAAATCAACGCATTAATAAAAATACGTCATATACAAAAATCGACTTAGTAATTCATAATTACTTGTACCAAAATATTTTACCAAATATAAATCACAACATCTTGTATTTACAATAAATTATTCATTCAAATGCAATTGTTTCTTTAAACAATAATTTCATCCAAGTAATAAAACAATTCGATTACTTAGACCGTATCTTATTTAATAAAATTACAATGAGACACGTAAATATTACTTCCAAAATCGTCCGTCAATTTTAAGTAATTTAATTGACCCGTATCGTCATACGATCAATTAAATGATCAATTAAGAGTGTTACCCTTTAGGTATGACCTAAGGGGATCAACTGGTCACCACCGTCTCATGACAGTAATGTCAAACTCTAGTCAGCCAATCATTACCGATATGTGTGGACCAGTTGACAGTAAAATATTACTTCCCAATTGTATTCTTTAAAATGAGACTTAAACATGTGATCATTATGATCAACAGTTGTGATCGCATTATTGTCGGACGACACATATTCCAACAGTCTGATGGATAAGAGAGAGAAGAGAAGAGAGTTACAAATGACGTCCCTCCTTCCTATTTATAAGAAAATAGGAATTTTATTTGACCTAATGACGAATTAAGACTAAAACACCCGAGCCCAATAGCAAACCACTCGATCGAGTGATTTTAAACCACTTAATCGAGCAAAATTAAGCTTAAACCACTCGATCGAGTAGAAAATATACTCGATCGAGTAAACCCTAAAATGAAACTACTCGATCGAGTAGAAAAAGGAGTCGATCGAACACAATTGTACTCGATCGAGTACTTTCCAGCGCACAATTCCTGCTTCGCGCACTGAACTTCAAAAGGCTGCCATTTCTTCGTTACTTGGGCAAACAGGATGATTCCGGTGGCGTTGGAAACTAAGAGGACAAGCTTTCATCTCCAATTGGAATCACCTGAAAATCAGTTGTAGAACTCGAGATATGGCTCTTCAAGGTAGGCACTAGCAGTTTGAAGTTCTTCCTTTGCTCGCCTAGCTAACTTTCTTCTTTGCGCATCTCAAAATAGCTACATTCCTGCTCCAAATTCACTCTTCCTCCAAATGCATGCTAAACGGAAGGTAAAAGGCTCGATTTGACTACTTTCTGGTCCATTCCATCAAATAGAACAAAACAAACCAAAGTAGCATATTTGGGGCATTTCGTAGCATAAAACTACGATAATAGCATAGAAATACGTGCATAAAAAGGCCAAAAAGGACTATATAAAATGCACGTATCAAATCTCCCCAAACCAAACCTTTACTCGTCCACGAGTAAACTAAATGCAAACTAATGGAACGGAAAAGATAACTCAAAGCTAGCTACAAATGCCCACTTAAACCAATTTAATGCAAGCAAACTAACACTTATAGCAAAGCATTCAAATGCAAACGAGTTATAAGATGTTTATAAAATAGCTGAACCGTCGACCTTGCAAGACCTTTAATAATGGACTCTGACGGGTCACTCTTCTCTCATGAAGCAAAGGGCGAACATATATATGTAAGAGAGAAAGAAAGATAGTCGCTCACCTAAACTACGACCCACATAAACATGCATGCAACTAATATGATAGACAATTCTAGCTACCCTACATACATTCCAACCAAACAAGGTCCTTTCACAGCCGAGGGCTTACAAAAATATGGTAAAGTGAGGCAATGGGTAAGAAAAGGCAGAACATTTATGGGAATGTGGAGGTATAGGCGGCCAAGCTAGTACCTAAGCAGAACCATATAACAACATCGATTTCCAACTCAATTATAGAATTAAGCACATGCCCTTCATTTGGCACAAAACTCACCAAACCGAACTAAAAATGCTCCTCAATAAATACAAATAAAACATAGGAGCGAAACCGTCAACCAATCTTTTTTCATTTTCTTACGGTTTCTTTCTTTTCTTTTTCTTTTCATATTCAAATTCTTTTTTTTCTCTTTTTCTTTTTCACGTTTTTTTTCTTCTTCTTTTTTTTTCATCCTCCTTTTCTCGTAAACTACCAACTCCAGAACAATACAATACAAGCCAAACTCGGCACAATGAAATATATACCACAAAACAATCTAAACTAGCTTGACAAGGCAGGCTAAATTTGGATGTAGTTAAGGGTCGACAGGCAAATTTGGCTAATGTGGAGTTTATGGGTAAAGATGAGAGAAAAAGGGAATGTAAGCACCTCTCTGCATGTGACACCAACCACTAATCTGAATATATGTAGGTAGAAAGCAATTGAATTTCATAAATGTGCAAAAGTAATGAACATGTTATGCAAGGAGTAACTACTCACAATCCTACATGAAACCGGTCACAACCGACACCAGTTTATAAGGTTCTAAATCTCATAATTTATACGTAGGTTGCCAAAATTTCAGGTCAAGTCTATTCGTTCAGCTAAATTTTAACACAAACTCGTAGATATGCAAAAAGACAATGCTAAAAAGATATTAGTAGTCTATGCAAAGCTTAAGCAAAAAGACAATTGCAATGCAATTTCTTCATTGAAATCTACCGTTCCGACTCAACCTATATACAAAAATAAACGTGAAAATTTTTGATTTTTCGAATTTTTTCTATTTTTATGAGATTTTTGAATTTTATAAAAAATAAACAACAATGCATATAGAAATTAAACGTGGCAACAGAAATTCAATAAAATAACATGCAGACAGAGATATGGATGCATAAGCTCCCCAAACCAAACCGTACAATGCCCCCATTGTACCAAAACATGGAAAGGAAATGCAAACTAAAAGAGAACAAGAGTAAATGCGGAAAACTCACAAGATAACGCAAATAAGGGACCTTCCCAAACCAGCCAACAGCGTGGGAGGTCGCTAATTGCTTCATCAGTATCAAAGGAAGCGAATCCAAGTCAAAACCACTCGATCGAATAGGAATAATGATCGATCGAGTGGAATGGGCATCAAAAACAGCTCGATCGGGAAATTACACTCGATCGAGTGGTTATCTCTGTGGCAGGTACTCGATCGAGTAGAAATTGTGCTTGATCGAGTATAAACAGCAGCAATAGTTCTCGATAGAGTACAAAAAGTACTCGATCGAGTCATCCTCAGTATATTCCTGCAAGACGCAATAAAAATAGCCCGCAAAAGTAACAAAGCAAGCATACTGATATAGTCTATGGTACGAAGACCAATTATTACAACTAAAAAGAAATTTAAGGTTCGAAAAACAACTGAAAATTAAATTTCCAGGTTGCCTCCCGGGTAGCGCTAGCTTCAGACAGGTCCCAGCTCGACCTTCTTTTCTTCAACAGCTGCTCCAGTCAGTCAGAATCAAAGCAACTCAAAGCTCTTAATAGTAGATCATATAACTGCGCATGTGCTACACAAGAGCATAAGTAGCACCAAAGTATAATAGTGAGATAGGAAAATAAAATGTATAAACGTTTAAGTCTAACAAATTTCCTATGAGAGCTCCTAAATTTGTCAACAAAATAAAGGAGCTCGGGAGCAATCAGTAACAATCTAGGGTGCCAATTCAGGTTGACAAATTTCTGACGACAAGTACAGTGAAAAAATGTTAAATTAATCGTCCAGCTAGGACGGGGTATAGTATTAAAATACAAAGCACGAGTTAAATGAGGCAATGTACTATTTAAGCAAACAATAATATAATTATCGTCAACTACCTCGGTGTGATCGCTCTCAGTGATGGAATCATTAACAAAGGATGATATTACCTCTTCCGTGCTAGGAGCGATCACTGACTCAACTGTCTTCTCATCACCCTCCTTAGTGGAATCCGTCACGTAAATCGCAGCCTCAAGCGCATCCATCTCGGCCTTGAAAAGGGGAAATTCACCGTAACCATTATCTTCAGCAAAATCGTCATATAGAATGAACCCAAGTGACATTACATTGCTCTCCATGGCCAAGATCAAATGTACTCAAGCCTTCCCTTTGACGATCTTTTACCTAGAATTGTCTAGGTAGGACCTGTAGGACCTATCAAAACAACACTAAAGAAAAAGATGAAAACTGCCTCAAGGAATTAATCCCTTGAGGCTAAAGACAGACAAAAAAAAACAAGCAAATCAAATAGTTGCCTCCCCGTCAACGACGCTAAAATTTGGTACCGTCGTCAGGTACCAAAAATAAAATACCTAGTTACACTAACAGAAGTTAGCAGTAAGTAGGGTCGATCTCCACAGGGAGGAGGTCACTATCTACTTGTCTATTCGGTTTGTCTAAGGTCATAGGATGGGGGGTTTTAATTGTTTTGACTAAACTGATAAGATTAAGCAAGAGAAAAGGGAATAAGAGAAATTAACAAGAAACAGAGAGGGAACTAGGATTTCGGGTCATCAATGAACGTCAATTAATTGTGGTTAAGGTCACAGATTAGTCGATGTGTCGGTCTAAGGGGCAACGAATATCTCCTTCCGGTCTCAATTCGCCCTAAAGAACAAATAGCTTAGCTTCCGCCCTCACTATGGTGCCCTAATGTTCGCTAAGATTCTCACCCTTTCCAACCTTCCAGTCCAGGTCAAGGTTTACTATGATAAAATGGCTAATTGCGTCGACTCAAGTAGACAGAAACAATTAATTGTAGCGATTAACAACATAGACGTAACCACAATAGACGATCTGTAAACCTAATTAGCAATTAACAACAGTCAATCGAATCACCTAATCCTAGCAGGAGAAATTAGCTAGACATAATAAAGAAAAGAGCAAAAACAAAGGAAAGGGAAATAATAAACATTAAATAAAGAGAGAAGGGAAAAGAGAGAATTACAGAGGAAAAGAATCCGGGAAAAGAGAGGAAGGAAGCAATAGTAGAAAAAAAAATTAAAGTATGAGGTCTGATGGATAAGAGAGAGAAGAGAAGAGAGTTACAAATGACGTCCCTCATTCCTATTTATAAGAAAATAGGAATTTTATTTGACCTAATGACGAATTAAGACTAAAAAGCCCGAGCCCAATAGCAAACCACTCGATCGAGTGATTTTAAACCACTCGATCGAGCAACATTAAGCTCAAACCACACGATCGAGTAGAAAATCTACTCGATCGAGTAAACCCTAAAATGAAACTACTCGATCAAGTAGAAAAAGGAGTCGATCGAACACAATTGTACTCGATCGAGTACTTTCCAGCGCACAATTCCTGCTTCGCGTACTGAACTTCAAACGGCAGCCATTTCTTCGTTTCTTGGGCAAACAGGATGATTCTGCTGGCGTTGGAAAGCTAAGAGGACAGGCATTCATCTCCAATTAGAATCACCTGAAAATCAGTTATATAACTCAAGATATGTCTCTTCAAAGTAGGCACTAGCAGTTTGAAGTTCTTCCTTTTCTCGCCTTGCTAACTTTCTTCTTTGCGCATCTCAAAATAGCTACATTCCCGCTCCAAATTCACTCTTCCTCCAAATACATGCTAAACGGAAGGTAAAAGGCTCGATTTCACTACTTTCTGGTCCATTCGTGCAAATAGAACAAAACAAACCAAAGTAGCATATTCGGGGCATTTCGTAGCATAAAACTACGATAATAGCATAGAAATACGTGCATAAAAAGGCCAAAAAGGACTATATAGAATGCACGTATCACTCTCCACTCCTCAATCGTAGGATTAAGAGCCTGCTTTCTGCGAATATCATCATAAAGGTCTGGCTCCACTGTCAAGTCTCCTCTAGGACCCCCTTTTTGTATCACATGTATCCCCATCTCCCCCGCCTCATCTCTCAACCTCATCAAGGACATAGCTGTACATTGATATGTGCAATTTATATAGTCTTTTTAGCCTCTTATTGCACGCATTTCTATATCATTCTCGTTGTTTTATATCGCAAAATGCCCTGAATAGGCTACTTTGGTTTGTTTCGTCTCATTTGCAGGAACAGACCTCAAAGTGGTGAAATCGTGCCTTATTCATCCCTCCTAGCATGCATTTATGGAGATGGAGGATTTAGAGTGGAAGTGTTGTGCCTCGGGAATTGTAAAGGAGGTCCTTGGAAGCTGACCAAGCGTGTTCAAGCTGTTTTTAGTGGTTAATCAATCGATCGAGAACTTTCTTGGTCGATCGAGTCGTCTTGTCGGTTGCTGGAGTTTGATCGAGTCCCTGCTGAGCTCGATCGAAGTGGGCTGAATTAGAAGCTCTCGATTGAAGGCCATTTATGATCGATCGAGAGGATATGCTGAAGAATTACTCGATCGAGATGTCTCAAATGCCTCGATTGAGTACTTTGCTTAATTACACGGGATTTTCTATTCCGTGATTATCTTAGTTTATTTCATAAACACTGTTCCCTATATAAGGAAGGGTCATTAGGTTAAACGACATGATCTTTTATCATATTCTATTACTCTTAATCATTCTCTTAAGAAGACTGCTCGTTTCCCTTTTGATACGTTGCTTTTGCTCTTTAATTCTGGATCTTATCTTTGTAATCTTTCTTCACTTTTTACTCTTAACTTAATTCTTCTTGTTTTCTCTTCATTGTTTTGCTTCTTAATTTATGTTTAATCATTGTTATTAGTTTATGCGATATTGTTCTTTATTACTCTTATATTATGTCTTCTACTAGTTTATTCATTGTTATTATTGTTTATTTCATTAATAGCATGAGTAGCTAATTCTCTCTATGTTAGGATTAGGGGAGCCACGGTAGTGAGTTGGCGATGTTGTCAATAAGTTAAATGATTAAATTGTGAGAACTGTTTTATGACAATAAAATTGTAATCATTTAGTTGAGTGCGCACTTATAAACCCGTTAAATTGGTTAAATTCAATCCTAGATCAGAAGATTGGAATGAACAGACCTGTTATGAACAGTAGACTACCCTAATGAGGACGGAAGTTAAGTTGGTTGTAATGTAGGGTGGTAGGGGACCGGAACGACCGTTTCCATACCCTTCTCACATTAGATCGTCTGAACTGTTTACAACTGAGTTAATTAATTGCCATGGTGAACCGAATTCCTAGCATACTTTTCTTTATCTGATCACATTTTTAATCCTCTTTACTTTTACTGCTCTTTTGTCTTATTCTCTTGCTTTAATCCTTTTTGTAGTTAGAAATCAATTTAAAACCCCCAATTGTCACTCGACAAACTTAAATAGCAGATAGATATAATAGCCTCCCTGTGGAGATCGACCCTACTTCCGCTAGCTTCCGTTAGTAGTTTTAGGTATTTATTTTTGGTACTAAACGCCGATATCAAATTTTGGCGCTGTTGTCGGGGAGGCAATTAGCCTATTTATCTATTTATTTTCGTTTGTCTTCGTCTCAAGCAATTTTCAATTCCTTGAGACAGTTCTTATTTATTTTCTCCAGTGTTGTTTATGCCCAGGTCTAACAGGTCAGAATTAGTGCCAGACTGCCAGCTGATCCTGAACCAGAGCGGACCTTTTGCTATAGACAAAGATTGCTGAGAAAGAATCAAAAGGAAGTCTTGAGTACTTTTGAAGCCGATCTTGAACACTTCTTATTTGCAGAAGACCGGTCTTTTGAAGAAGACAATTCTATTTCTGCTGCTAATTTTGTGAAGATGCCTAATATCGCGAGCCACTCTGAGCCTACAGCTACCTCTATCCCTAAAGGTTTCAACCTTTCAACACAGGATGACAGTACATTTGACATTCGGCCATCTTATATTAATTTGTCGAGAGGAATATGTATCGTGGGGTAGCTGGTGAGGATCCGGGAAAGCACATGGAAGTCTTCACCGATTACTGTTCTACCATTCCCGCTACCAAGGGAGTGACGCAGGACAAGATTAAGGATGTTCTATTTCCTTTCTCCCCTACAGATGGAGCCCGAGAGTGGCTCACTGACCTTGATAGAGCCGCAACTGGAATAACAAATTGGGAAACCTTGGCTCTCACTTTCTACAAAAGGTACTTTCCTCCACAAAGAACTAATCGGCTGAGAGGAAAGATCACGATTTTCAAGCAAACTCCGGATGAAAATTTGTATGAAGCGTGGAACCGGTTTAAGAAAATGGTGCGGTATGTTCCTCATTACGGATTCGATCAGTGGTATTTATGCAACCAATTTTATAATGGGTTGTATGACGATCATCGCGCTATTCTAGATGCCGCTTCAAATGGTTGGTTCTAGAAGAATATCGATGATGACAAGGGGTGGGGAATCATAGAGGAGATGGCTACCTATTGTGCTGAATATGGGAACCCAAGAGGAGGATTTAGAATGGTTTCTTCAGTCGATAGTGCAGTTGTGGCTCAGCTGGAAGCCATGAATGTCAGGTTCGACAAATTTGAATTGCAAGCTGCTAGAGATCAACAAACGGTTCACTTGTTGACTAGACAACAAACCGTTTCATGTGAGAGATGTGGAAGTAATGATGGTCACACTGTTGTTGACTGTCTAACTGAGAAGGAGCAGGTTCTTGCCTTTCAACAATATACGCAAGGGGGCTCCTATTAAAATAATCAAGCCGGAGTTTCAACCAACAGACTTAGATTAGACTATACACTTTTCTACTTCCCTGAGGAGATCGACCCTACCTGCCGCTAGCTTCTGCTAGTAGTTCTTAGGAATTTATTTTTGGTGTGAAAACGACCGCATCAAATTTTGGCGCCGTTGCCGGGAAAGCAACTGTGTTTATTTGTTTTATTTAGGTCTGTTTTTAGTCTCAAGGAATTCATTCCTTGAGACAGTTCTCATATTTGCTCTAGTGTTGTAAAGTTTGCAGGTAAATATCCTAGGAGAGGTGTAATACTCCGTATTTATGAGTCTTTGGGTACTCTATCGAGTAGGCCTTACTCTGTCGAGTAAGGGTAAGTTGCGTTTTAGAATAGTTTCTAACCTGTTGGGTACTCGATCGAGTAGCTGGGGTACTCGATCGAGTAAGGGGGTACTCGATCGAGTAAGGGGGTACTCGATCGAGTACCTTGGGTACTCGATCGAGTGTCCTATTTTTACGGGGAGTTTTCTCGGGTTTTGTTAATTATGCGATTAAGGTATTTAAACATATTCGTCATTGTTTTAATTCACTTTTACAAAACCTAAAACCCTGTTTAAGAGAGAAAGCACCACTTCATCTTCCTAATCGCATTCTTAGCAATTCCGGAGTTCGACGGTCGGTTCTTGTCGTTTTTCGTGTCGTTGGATTCCTTGCGTCGAGGGTAAGCTTTTAATATAGTTTTTATAATGTTTTGTTAAGATTGGTTAAACCCTAATTTAGGAATTGGGGGTTTTGGTGTGTAGTTTGTGATGTGTAGTCTTTATGTGCTGTATGATAGGAGGAGAATTCGTAGAGGAGCCGTTTTGATACAAATTGTAGATACCGTCTGCGTGTTGTGCTTTCCAGGTAGGATTTCCTACTCAGTATTAGTCCCATAATGGGATATTGGTGATGTGCTGTAGTTAGTTGTTTGATATGATGATTGTGATTGTAATTGTGATTGTGATTGGTTGTCTATGGTTCTCGAGATGCGTTCTCGGCTGAGTGGGGTCACTTGCGGGAGTGACTTCACGCCCTAGTTTCGCCCTTCGTGGAACCCGCCACGGAAGGGGATGTGCACATTAATGGGACAGGGTTATCGCTCGTACGATGAGCGGGGCTTAGGTGGGAACGGCTGCGGTCCCCCATCGCGGCGGTGGTCCAAAGGACGATCGATTGAGACGATGGGAGTTGGTGGTGTGTGTGTGTGTGTGTGTGACAGTTCAAATTGTCTGCTTTTATCTTATTGTTGATATATGTATTGAATTGTGTGATTAGTACTGACCCGTTTAAATGTTTTAAAAACTGTGGTGATCCATTCGGGGTGGTGAGCGATTGTTGAGCGGTGTGTGATATGACGCGTATGGGATAGCTGGGATGAGTCATCACGTGGCAGTTAGAAGTCTTCCGCTGTGTCAGACGAAGTCTAGTAGCTTTGATAGTTTAGCTGTAGACCGTATGAGAACCTTGTAATTCCTTTTATTAGTTTTGGTTTGAACATGTAATCACTTAGTCTATAATTACTTTAAAAGTACGTTTCTTTATTGTCTTATGATATTCAATTACCTCGGCAACCGAGATGGTAGTATCCTTATACCCGAGTGGTCCTGGTAAGGCACTTGGAGTATGGGGGTGTTACAAATGGTATCAGAGCGACGATTTTGGAACTGTAACAAATGAACATAATGAACATAGGAGTCTAATAAAATGAACCTGGTGTATGTGTAATGGGAGCCCCGACCGATGCTAGGTTTTGGGTGAGTAGGCGCCCTCACTTCAAAATCTTGGCCCCATGATACTTAAGCCAATCACATGGTATGGGAACGTGGAGTCCGTGTGTATATGTGCGACGTGTATGTTAATTGTCTTGTATATATGGTTTGTTGAAAGCATGTTGCATGATAGTTGGTTGACATGTTGGTTGGAATCGTTGGAAAAGTATATGAGAATGATGAATGATATGGTAGAAAAAGAAAGTAGTTCGTATATGATGATGTGTGATGAAGTGGATTTGTAATGTTGTTGTATTAGCAACATGGAAATAGGATTTGTAGTGTATGGGTGTGGTTTGTGTTATGAAAAGTTATGAAAATTTAAAACATGCGGGTAATACATGATTGAAAGTTGAATGTTATATGAGCATGATAGATGGTAATGTTTGACTTTTGGTAAGTAGTAACATGAAGAATAGAGGTTCAATGATATGTGTTTTATATAACAAATTGGATGAAAAGCATGATGGTTGTTTATAACGTGGCACTTGATAACACGAAGTAGATTATTTTGTTAATTGTATGAGGAGTCGCGCAGATTTGAATGCGTAGTTGTAATCATAATGTTGAAATAATAATGAATGCATAGTACGTTAGGGTATGTGAGATAACATTCGGGTAGTATTCACGAGTCTGCATGACTCGATCGAGTGGGTTTGACTCGATCGAGTGGGTTTGATTCGATCGAGTGGGTACTTGTCGTTATTTTGACCAGAATCGTGTTTTTGGGCACTCGATCGAGTACCTCGGGCACTCGATCGAGTATGTATGTCACTCGATCGAGTAGCCGGGCTACTCGGTCGAGTAAGTCGAGATCGAAGGTCCGTTTGGGTTAGTCGGGGCACTCGATCGAGCATGTTGGGCACTCGATCGAGTAGCCTCAACTCGATCGAGTAGGTTCTGGTACTCGATCGAGTGGGGTCTGTGCAGTCATATGCGTATTTCGGGTCATATGTTTGTCTTTTGACATTCGTTGCATATTATGTTTAATTCAAAGGTGTTGTATTACTTCTTTATGCATTGTTTTACGTATGTGTTGGTCCTGAGGCGTAAGTTACCCAATCTTATGATGTAAAGAGTGGCACTATGATGAGTATGAGTTCGGTGGGGAGGACATGAGTATATGTGATTATGATAGATGGTGGAAAAAGAAAAGGAAGATTGGTATAGTTTATTGAGGCATGGCGCACGTTTTGCGAGACGGGATGAGTGATATGATTGTGTGTTGAGTAATGTAAAAATAAGTGAATATAGACAAGGGATGATGTGAGTATAATGAACGTGAGAATGAAAAGATTGAAAGTAAGAATGTGGATAGTGGCAACTTGAGATGTGTAAAGAGTTATGGAAGGAAATGGTTAGGAGTCGTGTGGGTTATGGATTTATGTAGTGAAAGTTCGTTTAAAGGGGTTGAGAAGAGTAATATATAGTGAACTTTGTGGAGTCATGTCGCGAGGTGTATTTGTAGACAGTGAGTGAGTTTGGGAGGTTTGGTTTATTAAAAGATGAAACTACTGTGTGATTTCCTTGGGTAATTAACGGTATTAAATGAATTCTGATTTCTAGAGATGTAAAAAGGGGGATGCAATTGTTTGAACATTAAACGTTGGTTCTATGGATAGATTAGTGGCAAGTATGAGTGATAGCATAATAAGAGAAGATCCATGGTAAGAAAGAGTGAGATGATGTCGGTAGAAAATAATGGAATTAAGTTTTGGAGCAACGAAGGGGTAACTTGATTTCTAAAGAGTTAGCTAGAAGGAATAAGGAGTTGAACTATTAATTGGTATTATTGAGTGTAAAGAGAAAAGAAGGATAAAAGTAAGCTGAGGAAAATGTTCACCGGAGCTATGTGATATAAAGATAAGAAATCATCGAAATATGTGATGGTATCACGAGGATGTTAGCTAAAGGTTATATAGGAGTTTCAGGGCAACATGATTGGTAATGAGTTTCGAGGAATTAAGGGAGTAAGAAGTTGGTGGAGTATTGGCACGATACGAGATATTTGGTGGAGAGTTGGATGACAATACAAATAAGATAGCATTGGGAATAATGTTGAGGTAATTTTGTGGATGGGTTTGATGTTCGTTATTTGCAATGTTAACCAAAAATGGTAGAAAAACCATGTTATTTTGATATGAGTGTAAGAGATTTGATATACGAGCAGCGGTGGCATTGTGGTGTTATCACTAATGGCTAAGAGTGATGGAATATTAGAAAGGTAGCAATTCTAAAGAGGTTGATTTGGTAGGGACCTGATTGTTGTGTATGATTGTGAGAAGGTATAAGATGTGGTTAGATGAGGCGGACGCTATTAGTTGAATAGTGAAGGTGTGATTATATTTGGCAGGAAGTGATGGTCGTGCGAATGGGGAAATATGTTATGAGGGGCATATGAGTTAAACTCGGGCGGCAGGTAACCTTTTTCGAGTGGTGACTTACGTGGTCAGGATTGACTAGTTGGTTATGATTACGGGTCTATGATATGTGTAAATGTTTGTGTGAGGTTCTGACCTCACAAGAAGTGGTATGGTATGATAATTATAAAATTGTTTTATGAATGTTCTGTAATATATATATGTTGGACACGGTAATTTAATTTAATGATATCCAAAAAGGTAATAATTTGATTGATTTGACATGGCTAGTTATAATTTTATGTGTATTGATAACACATGTGTATTCCGGGAAATGGCAGAGAGGATGTTCATGAGATGCTTATCTGTTTATCCATATAATATGTTGCGTGGTGATTTAATAAAGTGGATTTGAGTAAGTTTTTCTTGTCTGAGAAGTTATGCTAAGTCAGTATTTATGGGAATTGTATGCAGTTGTGATGTCTATCGGTGTGGTTGTGGTGCCTCGGGTGGTGATCCGGGCATGGTACATAGTGCTGTGATGCGGGTATTTTCGCACTACGGTGTGGCTGTTGGTGGCGGTGTTGTGATGCCGTCACCG
The DNA here is from genome assembly GCF_048544455.1 of Silene latifolia. NCBI lineage: Eukaryota > Viridiplantae > Streptophyta > Magnoliopsida > Caryophyllales > Caryophyllaceae > Silene > Silene latifolia. Next base: position 301,351,915 of record NC_133538.1, on the reverse strand, counting down.
GTTGTGGTGGAGTAGGCGGGATGATTATGATTCGGGTTTCGAAAGTACATACCAGTTATACATAGATTGTTGTTTTGTTTGATGTTGCTCTCTGCGAGTTTCAGTTTGTGCTGATAGACAGTTGTCTTGCTTATTCATGTTTTCTTTACCAGGTTAAGTTGGGAATGAGGTAGAGTATGATGTGAAATAGAGTTGTATATGTTTCGTTGTTGTCATGGGATAGTGATAATCTGTTGATGGGACACGGTTGTGAGAGGTTGTTACGGTAATTTTGATCTTGTTTTCAGATGAGACATCGGTAGACATGGTAATGGAAAATGATTCGTGGAACATGTGTTGTAATGATCTGAAAGCGGCAGGTAGTTCATAATCTTTTGTTGAGACAGTGAGTGTAGGGTGTTGGGGAAATTAGTGTCATGTTAAGTTGTGTATGAATTTTGCGGTAATGAAAGAAATAACTTGAGGATCTAGTGTGCGTGTACGTAACGAGTGCGAACCGTGAGTTATGCTTCTGAGAGATAAGTGCCTTACGTAGAGAGGTATGTTGTTTGGCAGTAATAATGAAGAGTGGGTATGGTGATTTGCTACGAGTTTATGGTATAGGTTAGGTGCTTGTTGCGAATGAGTTGAGGAATGGGAAATGTTTATGTATGGGAGCCTTGGATATAAGAATGGTGAGTGTTTGGTTTATAGACGGTTATCTTTGACATGTGGTGGTACAGAGGGTAATGAGATATAGATATGGTTTGGTATTAGTGAGTTACGAGGACGTAACATTTGTCTTAAGAGGAGTAGGATGCGATAAAACAGATTTTGACGGTTGTACATATGGTAATATATTCGGAAGTTGAGTCTTGATGTAGAATAAAAGATCGATTCGTGTTGTGGGTGATTTTATTAAAGGTCATGACCGTGCTTGTAGTAGCGTGATGTTTAGGGGTGTGAGAATATTTCGCTAGTGTTGATTGATTGGATGATGAGGTTACGAGTGTGAGTAAACTTCGAGGACGAAGTTCCTTTTAAGGGTGGTAGAATGTAACATCCCGTTTGATGTCTATGAGTGTCTTGGTATTGGATTTGATAGTTGATGATATTATGGAGCTAGCAGCATTAGAGGATGGTAGTTGGTTATGTATGGAGTTGGTGTCGTGAGAGATATATATGTGGTAGATACGATATAGTGAGTCATGTTGTGGAAGTAAACATAGTTGGTGGAGTGGGTGTTAAGAGTTCATGTTCTATGTTCGGTCGAGTTCTTGAGTCCTTAGCTAAGTTGTTGTGTCTTGGTCGAGTCGGTATGGTTGTTTTTATGTATGGGTTGAACTTCGGGGACGAAGTTCTTTTTAAGGAGGGAAGACCGTAATACTCCGTATTTATGAGTCTTTGGGTACTCTATCGAGTAGGCCTTACTCGTCGAGTAAGGGTAAGTTGCGTTTTAGAATAGTTTCGACTGTTGGGTACTCGATCGAGTAAGGGGTACTCGATCGAGTAAGGGGTACTCGATCGAGTACCTTGGGTACTGATCGAGTGTCCCGGTTTTACGGGGAGTTTTCTCGGGTTTTGTTAATTATGCGATTAAGGTATTTAAACATATTCGTCATTGTTTTAATTCACTTTTACAAAACCTAAAACCCTGTTTAAGAGAGAAAGCACCACTTCATCTTCCTAATCGCATTCTTAGCAATTCCGGAGTTCGGATGGTCGGTTCTTGTCGTTTTTCGTGTCGTTGGATTCCTTGCGTCGAGGGTAAGCTTTTAATATAGTTTTTATAATGTTTTGTTAAGATTGGTTAAACCCTAATTTAGGAATTGGGGGTTTTGGTGTGTAGTTTGTGATGTGTAGTCTTTATGTGTTGTATGATAGGAGGAGAATTCGTAGAGGAGCCGTTTTGATACAAATTTGTAGATACCGTCTGCGTCTGTTTGTGCTTTCCGGGTAGGATTTCCTACTCAGCATTAGTCCCATAATGGGATATTGGTGATGTGTTGTAGTTAGTTGTTTGATATGATGATTGTGATTGTAATTGTGATTGTGATTGGTTGTCTATGGTTCTCGAGATGCGTTCTCGAGTGGGGTCACTTGTGGGAGTGACTTCACGCCCTAGTTTCGCCCTTCGTGGAACCCGCCACGGAAGGGGATGTGCACATTAATGGGACAGGGTTATCGCTCGTACGATGAGCGGGGCTTAGGTGGGAACGGGCTGCGGTCCCCCATCGCGGCGGGTGGTCCAAAGGACATCGTATTGAGACGATGGGAGTTGGTGGTGTGTGTGTGTGTGTGTGTGTGACAGTTCAGCTGTCTGCTTATCTTATTGTTGATATATGTATTGAATTGTGTGATTAGTATCGACCCCGTTTAAATGTTTTAAAAACGTGGTGATCCATTCGGGGTGGTGAGCGGTTGTTGAGCAGGTGTGATATGACGCGTATGGGATAGCCGGGATGAGTCATCACGTGGCGCTTAGAAGTCTTCCGCTGTGTCGACGAAAGTCTAGTAGCTTTGATAGTTTAGCTGTAGACCGTATGAGAACCTTGTAATTCCTTTTATTAGTTTTGGTTTGAACATGTAATCACTTAGTCTATAATTACTTTAAAAGTACGTTTCTTTATTGTCTTATGATATTCAGTACCTCGGGCAACCGAGATGGTAGTATCCTTATACCTGAGTGGTCCTGGTAAGGCACTTGGAGTATGGGGGTGTTACAAGAGGACCACTTGAACCTGTTGTTGCTGCAGTTCTACTTTCAGAATGCCTAGCATTCCTAGTCATTCCGAGCCTCGTGCTGATGATTTGCCTAAGGGATTCTTACTACCCACGGCTAATGTGGGTACTTTGGTATCCATCCGTCCTTCCTTGATTTGGTGGAGCGGAATTTGTTCAAAGGGGTGGTAGATGAGAATCCAGTCAAACATGTTGAGCTTTTTACTGATTATTGCTCAGCCATTCCTTTAGCTGCTTGTGTGACGCAAGAATAGGTGAAGGAATTCCTTTTCTCCTTTACTTTGATTGATGATGCTAAGGACTGGTGGAGGGATTTAGACACGGAGGCTGCTGGGGTAAAGGATTGGAGTTCGTTGGCTCTAGAATTTTATAGGCGGTATTTTCCTCCTCAGCGAACCAATGCGCTGAGGAGTCAAATTACCAATTTCACTCAATCTGCTGCTGAAGATTTGAGTGAAGCATGGGCAAGATTCAAGAAGCTGGTTCGCTCAGTTCCACATCACGGACTTGAGCAATGGTACTTGTGCAACCAGTTTTACAATGGGTTGCTTTACGAGCAAAGAGCCGTATTAGATGCCGCTGCACAAGGGAGATTCCAAGCTAATGTTGCAAGTGATAAGGGTTGGTCATTGATTGAGAATATGGCCATCTATACAAATTGACTATGGGAGTCCAAGAAGTGCTAGAACGGAAGTGAAAGAAAATGTGCAGCAAGTTTTTTCTTTGAATATTCAAGAAGAAATTTGTGGTAGATGCGGGGAGGAAGGGCATGACCCAATTTCTTGTATGGCGGATTCCAAGAGAGTGCTAGCTTATAGGAAATTTAAGCAAGGAAGTTCATTTTCTGAGTTGTATGCCGATTTGACTGCTGCGGAACCTCAGAATCCCATAGAGCAAGGTCAAGTACGCATTACCCAAGCCGAGTATGATGACCTTAAAGCTATAATTCATGCGCAACAACTCGAGCAACAATCTAGCATTGAAGTCTTCCGTCAAATGGTAGATAGATGTGGGTCACTACTCTTCGATAAAGACCCAGTCAATGCGATTAATTTGCGGAGCAGTTTGTCTTATGACGGACCCGATTTGGTGAAGAAAAATGCCGAAACTGACGTCTTGGAAGCTCTTGGTACTGTTCACGCTGGAACAGTACAGAAAACAATGTCTTATGCTGTGCCAGAGCTCGATCGAACACCTTGTTCCATTCGATCGAGCACTTTTGCTGAAGATGTACTCGATCGAACACCAAGTACCCTTCGATCGAGTCATCGCTTCTTGAAATTCATTCGATCGACCCCCTAATACCATTCGATCGAATGGAATGGAGGCTGAAATCGTTCGATCGAGTTCTAATACTCCTCGATCGACCCCTGTGGACAGTGCAATGCTTCAAAAGCCATTGAGCAAGCGGACGATTAATAACGCTTTGATTCGTGACACGCATAAAGGAGTTCCCATTGAATATGCTCCATATCCAGGACGCTTGAAGAGGGTCAAGAAGACGGAACCTGAGTTCGCGCATTTCGGTGAGATTGTACGAGGATTGAATGTCAATGTTCCATTTATCGAGCTGCTGAAAAAGGTACCTTCGTATTTAAAATTTATGCGCGAAATATTAATGCGTAAGAGGCCGGTCGATGTTGTTGAAATCGTAGCCTTGATAGAGGAGTGCTCGCATTCCTCCGAATAGAGTCGACCAAATTATCCGACCCAGGTAGTTTCTCGATACCTTGTCATATAGGCACGCACTTAATTGATAATGCATTGTGTGACCTAGGGGCCAGCGTTAGTGTCTTACCCCTGTCATTGGCCAAACGGTTAGGACTTACTAAGTTCCAATGTACCAACATGACGGTCCAGATGGCTGATAGGACCTTGTCTCGACCTTTAGAAGTCTTAGAGGACATCCCTGTGCAAATAGGGAAGTTCTTTATCCCTGTTGATTTCGTAGTGTTGGACATTCCAGAAAACTCACATACTCCCATCATTTTGGGAAGACCGTTCTTGCATACTGCGCATGCGGTTATTGATGTCGGGTTAAGGACCCTCACGTTTCAGGTAGGGGGGAGGAACTAGTTTTCACTAAGGTTGCTACTCATAAAGGGCCTATGCGAGTTCTACCATGCCATGCTATTCCCGCACATCGAGTCTATACCTCCTTTACATGACGTATCTGTTATAGCTCTTACACCTCTGCCCCGGCATGGGAGCAAAATGGAGGACCACTCTGCTGTTTCTGTTGTTGCAGGTTTGAGTATAGCGGATACGGGAGATGTCATTGGGAGTAGTGCTACGGATGAGGAATCCGAGGTGGATGACAGAGCTGATGTTCATGGGCAGCCGAAAAGGAAGAAGGTCGAGATGAAGACGGAAGCTGGAGCTGAGCCGAAAAAGAAGTAGTCTCCCATGAAGACGATTTGGAGACCGACGTCCACGACGAAGGACGTGGAGGGCATTTCCATGAGCCAGGAGCCCTTTGCGGGTTTGCTTGCTTGTTTTGGAACTTGAAGCCGTAGCGCTATTCGGCTTGTATTTGTTTTGTAATTTCGGATTTTGTTAGACTATTTACCGTTTTATTAGGACGATTAGATTTCGTTTAGTTTAGTTTAGTTAAGATGACTATGGACAAGTTTTTGGTATTGGTATTTTTGTTTTGCATATTTGTGAAAAAAAAAAAAAAAAAAAAAAATTCAGGTAAATGCGGAGTTGATAGAGCATAGGGATGCCTGCAAAAGAACATGCACTCCATCAAATTGTTTATCAGTCGATCGAGTACGCCAGATGGAAGAACCACTCGATCGAGCCCTGCTGATTCTCGATCGAGTAACTAGCTGGGCACGCGCAAGGAGCCACTCGATCGAGAAACCTACTCTCTCGATCGAGCCTATCTACTGGGGAAGAATCACTCGATCGAAGACCTATGTCTTTCGATCGAGTGTTTGCTGCTGAATAATCCGAGTTAGAGGGAGTTTTTCTTCTTTTCTTTCTCGTTTATTTTTCTTCCTTATTTTCCCTTTTTTTTTTTAACTTATTTATGCTACATCCCTTACCTATTTTTCACAAATTTTTGCAAACAAATTTACCATTTTATTACCCAAATATTTTTCAAAGTTCTAATTAAACCAAATCACGCTGTTTATTTTAGTTTAATTATTCTCTGTTGGGTAATTTCACTGAGTTCTTTCTCCCCTATTTATCTTTGTTTTATTGCAATTCCCTTTTGTTGGGAATTGGTTTGGGGATGTTTGTTCACTGCTTAATTATTAATTAGAACTCAAGTTTTTTGCAGAACTTGATTGACGTGACTCACTGCTGTTACTCCTCTTTTGTTGCGGCCCCTGCTGTTGCCGCGACAATATATGTTCGTGATCCCCGCTTGTTATCACGATCGCTACTTCTCCCCACTTCCTAGCTGGTTTGGGGAGGTTATGTCTTGTGAGTTTCCTACTCCATCTCTTTTTCTCTCCTCTAGTTTAGTTTCATTTCGTTTGCATTTGAGTTTGCATTTTTACCATCCTCTCTCGTCACAGCATTGTGTGTACAATGAGGACATTGTACGATTTGGTTTGGGGAGGGTAATGCATCCTTGAGTCTGCATTTGCATTTATTTTGCATTCATATTTCTTGCATTTCTGCATGCATTGTATTTAATTTCAAAAAATTAAAATCCATAAAAACAACAAAATTTTCACAAAAATTCAAAAAAAATCATGTTTATTTATGCATTTTAGGTTGAGTCCGATTGGAGTTTTTCATTGTCAAATTGTCTTTTGCTTAAGCCTTGCATTTTATCACTTCTTTTAGCAAAAGTTTGTGCAATTTCTCGAATTTCGTTTCAAAATTTGTTGAACTAGTAGACTTGACTTGAAATTTTGGCAAACTACACCATTTTCTGAGGTTTAGAGTTTATAACTGGTGTCATTCATGACCAGTTCATGTAGGATGTGAGTAGTTACTCCTTATAAGGCGTGTAACATCAAATTGCATAAGCATGAGTTTTGTCTACTTAGTACCTGTATGCATTCGGGTCTGTGGTTGGTGACATATGTTTGGAGAGGCAATCCCTTTATTTCGTTTTACCCATGAGCTCCACATAGCCAAATTGCCTATTTTGTCCCTATTTAGCTACAATCCATATTTTTCCTACCCTAGCCGAGCTAGTAATGGTAGCAATACCGGGAATGTGTTGATTGCATTTGGTTATTAATTCCTATTATAAGATGGATGGGTGAAAGAATGAAGGAGAAGGATGAAAAAAAAAGAATTGGAAAATGAAAAAAAAAAAGAAAAAGGAAAAAATATGAGAAAGAAAGAAAAATCATATGCGGAAAATGAAAGAATTATGTTATGATTTATACTCCCATGTTTTATCTATACTTTATGGGGAGTTGATAATTTTATGGTGTTTAGCGAGTTGTGTGCATCCAATTTGCACTGTTTTGTCTTGATTAGTTGAGTTCGAAGTTGGGAAGTTGTATAATTTGGTTTCTTTGTTGATAGCCTGGCTATTAACTCCACATATCCAAATTCATTTTAGCCCCTTCTTACCCATTACCTCACTTACCCATATGTAAGTCCTCGGCATGTGTCTTGGTCATCAGTTTGGTTGGAATGCATATGTACGGTTGTAGAGACTTTATTCATGTTAGATTGCATGCATGTTCTTATAGGTTGCAGTTAGTTGAGTGTTCTTTATTCCTTCTACCTTACACTATATATCACCTTGTGCTTAATTGTGTGATTGAGCGACCCGAGAGAGTCCGATTTTGAAAGTCTTGCAAGGTCGAAAGTTCAACATCTTTTTGAAATATGCATAAATTCGTTTCTTTGACATTGAGCTTTTAGTAGTTGATTCTGTTGCATTAAAATGGTTTAAGTTGACGGTTTACGGCTTGTCCATGTTTTACTCCTTTCTTTTTAGTCCATATTATTTGCATTAGTTTGCTTGAGGACAAGCAAAGGTTCGGTTTGGGGAAGTTTGATGCGTGCTATTTATATAGTGTTTTAGGACCCTTTTAGCACGCATTTTCGTACTTTATTCGTAGTTATTTGCTATGAAAATGTCCCGGTACTTTGGTATTTCCTGTGTTATTTGCAGGTGCACGCACTGCAAGGAGCGATATTTGAGCCTAAAACCGTCCCACAAGCTTGCACTTAAGAGATGAGTAGATTTGGAGTGGAAATGTCGCTACATTGGAGAGCGCGAAGTCGTATTTATAAGCGTCAAAGCCAATTGTGGAGGTTCGAACTGATTGCAGCTCGATCGAGTGGTTAGTCATGATCGATCGAATTATTTTGTTATGCTATGTGGTCGATCGAATGGAACCCTTTCTCGATCGATCTGTGCTGCTGAGAAAGTACTCGATCGAAGGCCATACTTGTTCGATCGAAGAGGGAGTTGCTGGAATAGTGCTCGATCGAGAGCCATTGTTGCTCGATCGACTATGAGCTGCTGCGTGAATCATGTTGCGCGAGATTTATTATGTTTAGTCTTATATTTATAATTATTTTAGGAAATAATAAATATCTCTTATTATAAATAAGAGACACGAGTAGACCTAAAGGATCATCTATCATTTTACATTTCTCAGTTTTACATTACGCTTGACATTGCTTGGAACGGGGTGACAACGTTCCTTCTTCCTCTCTTCAATTAATTAGTAATCTCTACCCTTAAACTCTTGTTCTTTAATTAATTGCTTTTCTCCACTCTTGTCAATTTATTGTTATTAGTTATTGCTTTAATTATTCCCTTTATGCTTCTAGATCTATTTGATTCAATCGCTATGCTTTCTTATTCAGTTTATTCGTATTCTATTGTTATCGCAATTGTTATTATGAGTAGCTAATTCCCCTTATGCTAGGATTTTAGGGAAGCCATGGTATATTGCAATTAATCGATAATTAGGGTAGAAAGGATTAATGTGAGAATTGACCCCAGACAATTTGTGACGATAATTAATGAATTGAATGCATGCGAGGAGTTAATTAATTTATTTAAGCTTTGACCTAGATCGAAAGATTGGAAAGAGCGGACCTGTCATGATTAATGGATCAACCTAGTGAGGGCGAAAGTCAAGCTAGAAGTAATCTAGGGTGAGTTGAGACCGAAAGGAGATACTCGCAGTTTGAGACCGAAAGGAGATAATCACTACCCTTCTCACGAAGAATTTGACCGACCTTTACCTTTTGTTTATTGCAGAAGTACCATGGTGGACCGACTGTCCTAGCATACCTCTTTCTCTTGTTTACGTCTTTATTCTTTTCCTATTATTTCTCTTTCCTTACTCTTATTAGTTGTTTAGTGAGAAAACATCAAACAAACCCCCGTTAAACCAATAGACTTAGATTAGACTATACACTCTTCTGCTACCCTGAGGAGATCGACCCTACCTGCCGCTAGCTTCTGCTAGTAGTTCTTAGGAATTTATTTTTGGTGTGAAAACGACTGCATCAATGGACCTGAAAGTGATGGAATCAAGCCTTTTATCGTCCGTTTTGCATGCATTTTGAGGATGAGTAGATTTAGAGCAGGAATACTGCTGTTACGGGATGCGTGAAGTCATTTCGGAAGCTAAATAAACAAGTCGGGGCTGAAACTAACGAAACAAGTAGTTGGCTGAGTCAAATATCACTCGATCGGAAGCTTTTGTGGTCGATCGAGCACTTTTGAAGAGAATAAGACCTCGATCGAGTATTATATTTACTCGATCGAAATGTTTTTTTTAGGGTTTCCTCAATCGAGTGGTTTATCTACTCGATCGAGATGTTTTTGTTGGTTTTTGTTCGATCGAGTAGTTTCAAATGGCTCGATCGAGTGATTTGCTTTAACACACGGGTTAGCTAGTCCGTGATTAGGTTTAAGTTTGTAAACTTCCGCTTCCCTATATAAAAGAAGTCGAGATTAGGTCATAATGATAGGGGGACGCTGCTCCTTGATGACTCTATCACACTTCATGCTTTTCTTTCTCTCCTTTCACTGTTAAACATCTCTTTTCTCTGTTCTTTCCCGGATCTTATTTCTGTAATTTTCTCTTTCCCTTTACTCTCTTTATTTAATGTTTGTTACTTTCTAATCTTTTTGTTCTTGCTTTAGTTTTACCTATGTCTAGCTAATTACCCTGCTAGGATTTAGGGGAGTCGATGAATCATTGTTAATTACTAATTAGGTTTATAGATAGTTCGTTGTTGTTAAGTCTATGTTGTTAATCACTTCCTTAAACTGTATCTAGCTATTTGAATCGATGCACTTAGCTTATTTAATTTTGGTAAACCTTAACCTAGACCGGAAGGTTGGAAGGGGTGAGACCCGCAGTGAACAATAGGATGCTTTAGTGAGGGCAGAACCTAAGCTAATAGTATTTTTGGGCAAATTGAGACCGGAAGGAGATATTCGTTGCCTCTTAGATCGACACATCGATTGATCTGTGGCCTTAGCTGAAATTAACTGACATTCATTGATGACCCGACAATCCTAATTTTCCTTTCTCTCTTATTAATTCCTCTTATCCTTTTCTCTTGCCTTAATCTCATTAGTTTAGTTAAATCAATTAAAACCCCCATCCTATGACCATAGACAGACCGAATTGACGAGTAGATAGTGACCGCCTCCCTGTGGAGATTGACCCTACTTACCGCTGAATTCTGTTAGTAGTAGCTAGGTATTTATTTTTGGTACCTGACGATGGTATCAGTTGTAATCTAGGGTGGATAGCGGACCAAAAGGAATTTTCCCTTACCCTTCTCACATTAGATCGTCTGATTTGTTTACAACTGAGTTAATTAATTGCCATGGGTAACAGAATTCCTAGCATACTTTTCTTTATCTGATAACATTTTTAATCCTCTGTACTTTTATTGCTCTTTTGTCTTATTCTATTGCTTTAATCCTTTTTGTAGTTAGAAATCAATTTAAAACCCCCAATTGTCACTCGACAGACTTAAATAGCAGATAGATATAATAGCCTCCCTATGGAGATCAGCCTTACTTCCGCTAGCTTCCGTTAGTAGTTTTAGGTATTTATTTTTGGTACTAAATGACGGCATCATGCATAGAGAATGCACACTCTTTCTACTCAACGCATCAGCAACCACGTTTGCTTTCCCTTCATAGTAAATGATATCCATGTCATAGTCCCCTATCAGCTCCATCAACCTCCTTTGTCTCATGTTCAGCTCCTTTTGTGTAAAGATATACTTGAGACTCTTATGATCGGAAAACACTTTAAAGGTTGCTCTATAAAGATAGTGCCTCCAAATCTTGAGAGCAAACACAACTGCACCCAACTCTAGATCATGTGTCAGATAGTTCTTCTCATAAAGCTTCAATTGCCTAGAAGCATAGGCAATTACTTTCCCATTCTACATCAACACACATCCTAACCCATTCTTCGAAGCATCGATATATACCTCAAAGTTCTCACACCCTTCAGGTAAAGCTAAGACTAGAGCTGTGGTCAAACGCTCCTTTAATGTTTGGAACGCCATCTCACAACTTTCATCCCAAAACCTGTTCTCTTTCCTCATTAACGCTGTCATAGGTCTGGCGATCTTTGAAAAGTCTTTCACGACCCGAGGGTAGTACCCTGCCAAACCCAAGAAACTCCTAATCTCTGCCACATTCTTCGGTGCTTCCCACTTAGACACTACCTATATCTTTGTCGGGTCCATAACTACACCATCCTTGGAAATCACATGCCCCAGAAAGGCAACTTCCTCGAGCCATAACTCACACTTAGACAACTTTGCATACAGCTGGTTGTCACGCAAAGTCTACAATACCAACCTCAAGTGCTCCTCATGCTCCTCCTTAGTCTTGGAATAGACTAAGATATCATCTATGAACACCACCACAAACCGATCCAAAAACTGTTTGAAGACCCGGTTCATCAAATACATAAACACTGCTGGTGCATTATACAACCCAAACGGCAACACCACATAGTCATAGTGACCATACCTTGATGTAAAGGCTGTCTTTGGTATGTCCTCATCCCGAATCCTCACCTGATGGTAACCTGATCTCAAATCAATCTCGGAAAAGACTCCTGCCCCAATCAACTGGTCAAACAGATCATCTATCCTTGGAAAATGATACTTGTTCTTCACTATAACCCTGTTCAGCTCTCTATAGTCGATGCACAACCTCAAACTCCCATATTTCTTCTTCACAAACAGAACTGGTGCTCCCCAGCTGTTTCTTCAGCTCCTCCAACTCCTTAGGACCCATACGGTACGGGGCCTTAGAGATTGGTTCTGTCCCTGGTTTCAGCTCCACACTGAAATCTATCTCCCTTTTTGGTGGCACACCTGGTATCTCCTCCGGAAGAACATCTGGAAACTCCCCATTACTGGTATCTGATCAGCTTTTGAACTCACCTTACTATGGTCTCTCACATGGCATAGAATCAAAGGACAACCCTTCCTCAGATAAGATTTCAATGTCATCGCTGCAATCACTTTGACTTTGGGTTTGACAACAAACCCACGATAAGACACACTAACTCCCTTAGGACCTCTCAAAGAGACTCTCTTTTGGTGACAATCTATTCTAACCTTGTACTTACCCAGCCAATCCATACCAACTATCATCTCAAAACCATCCATAGGAAACTCTAACAAATCCACTGGAAGGTCAACCTGCCCAACTATTATAGATAAACCCTTATACAACCTCCCACAAGTTACAGACTCACCGACAGTATAATAATCTCATCTTTTACATGCTCAAACACTCTTAAACCCAAAAGCTTAGCATGACTCGATGATACAAAAGAGTGTGACGCCCCCGAATAAAAAAAAAGGTAAAAACACCATTAAAAAGAAAAGTACCCGTGATCACGTGAGCATCATCCTCAGCAGCTTTCTTGTCCATCGTGAATAACTTGCCACTGGTCTTTTGTCCACCTCCCTGGACAGTACTACCCGAAGTAGACGGCTTGGTAGCCGACCCCTGGATGTTGTTAGCTGCCGGCTTCTGATAAGAATTACTGCCATTGCGGCTAGATCCTCCGTTGTTATTACTCTGACCACCTTGGTTGTTCCATAACCCAGCCGGCCTGTTGCTAGCATAACTCTGAGACGGACCCTGAGAGAAACTCCCATGTGATGGCCTCTGAAAACCCCTTCCCACAGCACTATTACACTCACGTCTCTTGTGGCCCATACCGCCACAGTTGTAACAAGATATACACCAGCTGCTACTACCATCACCACGGCCACGCACATAGGAACCTTCATCACTAAACCCCGATCCCGATGAGTAAGCCCTCGCTTGGTTATGGTTTCCCCTCTTGTAACTGGACTGACCACCACCCTCACTCTCAGCCTTTTTCTTCTCGGGACCTCTCTCCATGTTCTCCTTGGCCATTTCGACCAACCTCTCAGCTCTCCCTGGTCTCTCATACACTTCCTTAACATCTGTAAGGACGCCAACCGGTAGCTTCTCCATTATCTTATAGATCAAGCCCTTCTAAAATCTCAGCGCTAAGTTCTCCTGGTTCAACCTCATATCCTCAGCATACCTAGACTTCTCATTAAACTTATGATAGTACTCAGCCACTATCATATCCGGAGTCATCTTGAAATCATCCAAGTCCTCCCTCAGCTTACTACGAACATGCTCAGGCAAAAATTCTCGGCGCATAGCTCTCTTAAACTCACTCCACGGTATAGCTGACTTTCCTTACCTCACATACAAGTCCAGAGCACTCTCCCGTAACTTATCCCACCATTCTCCCGCTGCATCCCTCAAGTAGAACACAACTTGTTCCACTTTGAAGTCCTCGGGACAGTGAACCACATTCAAGAAGTTTTCCATCTCCCTATGCCAATTATCGAGAAAAATTGGCACTCCGGTACCCATGTATTTATTTGGGTAGAAACGGGCTATGGTAGTATTCATCTTAGCGAAGTCTACCCCAGCCTCTTTGTCCTTCTTAAACTTCTTTAAGGCCTCAGTAAGCGCCTCTTGATGATCAAGCATCTTGGCAACTTCATCCACACTCATCAACTCAGCCCTAGCATACAAAGCGATCTCTTTGGCCGGCATCTTTAAACTATATAAGAAAAGAGGTAAACATATACAAACATCCCATGACTAAACACGTATATAACCTATGCAGACCACACTCAACCGAGCAACACATCCCACTCGATTGAGTACCTCAACTCCAGAACCCGACCAGAAAGCATTACAAAACCCACTCGATCGAGCCCCTCTCTTACTCCAGAACCCGACCAGAAAGCATTACAAAACGTCATATACCCCACTCGTCCGAGTCCAGCCCACTCGATCGAGCCCAACCTACTCGATCGAGCCATGCTTACTCGTTAGCTACCCGCATGCTCAACTCAACTACTTTCCATAACAAATATATATATATATATATATATATATATATATATATATATATATATATATATACCACAACGCAACATCCTATCCACATGTTTCTAATAAACCACATTATAAATCAACATCATGCAATTCCGTTATTCACATCAACATATAATCATACAAACTACTCACCTTTCGCCACCACATCCTCCATCCTCCACATTCAGTTATCCACCAATTCGTACAACACATCATTCAATATATACATGTAATATACTTAAATAAACACATAGCTATCCCATGACACCCTATAGTGACCGGTTCAAAGTTATAGGGCGAGCTTGCCACTTTAGGACGTCCCGCAAGTCTTTGAATTAGCTCCGAACAACTCCTACCCGTGTTCATTTTTAGTTTGACTCCCTTAATTCATTGTGTTCATTAGTTACAGGTTCCAAAATCGTCGCTCTGATACCACTTTGTAACACCCCCATACACCAAGGTGTCTTACCAAGACCACCTAATCACTACTACAAATACAGGCAACCACAACGGCCCTTTAACAACGCTTATTCACGAAAATCATCAAAACACGTTGTAGAATTTATTCCGCGAATTTTACCAAACTTAATTACAACGGTTATGTGTTGTTAGCCGTTGTTATTGGTTTTAACAACGGGTCATACTTAAACAACCGTTGTTAATGAAAAAACTAATAACAACGGTTAAATTTTAACCGTTGTTAATGGTTTGGCGCCAAATTAGTGAAAAGTAATCACAACGGTTATATTAGAACCCGTTTTTAATACTTTTTAACAACGGTTGTAGACTCAATAACCGTTGTTATTAATATTATGAAAATCTTAAGAACAGCATATTGCTTTATTCTGCTATACGCTACAAACACAAACACAAGCTAATACTGCTACTATATCATCCTCCATTCCTCCCTGATCGTCTCTCTGTCTTCATCTCCGTCACTGTTGTCACGTCTTCTCTCCCTCATCGTGTTTATCAATCAGGTATATATATGTTTCTTAGCAACGCTTATAGATATAGGATTTTTGGGTTATTATCTAATTTGTTGATAATTTAGCTTAATTGCTTTCCTGAATTTCGTTTATTTGTTTGCCTATAATTGTATTTTCTGAATTAGTTGCCTATTATTACGAATGTAGAATAATGACTCGAACTTGGATGATTGATGCAAATATGAGTGACCGCACCTACAAGGATGGTTTAGCTGAATTTTATGAATTCGTTTCGAACAATTTGAAAGGTTCTTTTAGTATTGCATGTCCTTGTGAAAGATGTGGTAATATTAGCTATATGGCTTTTCCGGACGTTAAAATACACCTAGAAAAGTGGAGATTTAGTCGATCCTATACACTTTGGATTTTTCATGGGGAATCATTAGAGGAAGAGAATAACTCTGAAGAAGATGATGTTGAGGTACACGAAAGACTAACTGATGATCCTGAGTTTGCCGAGTTTTTTGATTTGGAAGAGTTGGAAGTAGAGAAGTTGAATGTTGGGTCTATAGATAATGAAGAGAATGATGATGAGTCCATTGCTTTTGAAGATATAGGTGATGACACTAGTAATTGGGATGACCTTAACAACATGTATGAGAAGTTGTGTGAGTCTGAAGCACCTCTGTATTCTGGTTGTAAGTTCACAAAAATGTCGGCTGTGGTGAAGTTGTATAATATCAAGGGGGCAAATGGGGTGAGCGACACGTGTTTCACTAGTTTTTTAGCCTTGATAAAGGAGTTGCTTCCTGATGGTAATGTTCTACCTGTTAAGACATATGAGGCGAAAAAACTAATAAGAGGAGTGGGTATGAAATATGAGAAAATACATGCATGTCCAAATGATTGCATATTGTATCGGAAATTATATCAAAACTTAACCAATTGCCCTAAATGTTTGGAGTGGCGTTATAAGGATAAGGAAGGGATCCCGGCTAAGGTGTTGTGGTATTCTCTATTGATACCAAGAGTCATAAGGATTTATGCGAATCCCGATGATGCAAAAATGTTAACTTGGCATGAAACAAAAAGAATAAATGATGGAAAGCTAAGACACCCGGCAGATGGTAAGCAATGGAAATCGTTCGACGCTAAGTATCCCGAGTTCGGCAATGAACCTAGAAACTTACGTCTAGCGCTGTCCACTGATGGAATGAACCCACACGGAAACATGAGTAGCCAACATAGTACTTGGCCAGATGTGTTGGCTATTTATAACTTACCTCCATATGTGTGCATGAAAAGAAAGTATTTGATGTTGTCGTTGTTAATTTCCGGCCCTAAACAACCTGGAAATGATATAGATGTATATTTGGAACCTCTTCTAGATGATTTGCGATTGTTGTGGGATAGTGGGATAGAAGTATTTGATGCATATAAGAACGAAACTTTTAATTTGAGAGCGATGTTATTGTGTACAATAACCGACTATCCGCTTATGGTGACCTTTCGGGCACACGGTTCATGGGAAAGAGGCTTGTCCATTGTGTGGGGAGGATATCGAGTCCGAATACTTGAAGTCTTCTCGTAAGTATGTGTATATGGGAAATAGGAGGTTCTTGTCTCATGACCATTGTTATCGCAAGATGCAGAAAGCATTCAATGGAAGACAAGAACTTCGTCAACCTCCTAGAATTTTGAGTGGGCATGAAGTTTATCAGAAAGTAAAGCATATTGAGATAGATTATGGGAAGAAGAGTGGCTCTAAATTGTCTACTCGTGGGTATAAGAAAAGATCCATATTTTTTGATAAACTTCCATATTGGCCTGACTGGAGGTCGTGCATTGCCTCGATTTCATGCACATTGAGAAAAATGTCCGTGATAATATTATCAATACCCTTCTGAATGTTCCTGGTAAAACAAAGGATAACGCCGCAGCTAGGGAAGATATGAAAATGATGGGTATTAGGCTAGAGTTGGCACCACAGAAGAGAGGTAATCGTACATTTTTACCGCCAGCAGATTTTACCCTTTCACGGAATGAGAGAAAAGAGTTATGTGCATGCTTGAATGGAATTAAAGTGCCACATGGTTATTCGTTGAACATCAAAAGCCTAGTGTCGATGCAAGACCTAAAACTCACCGGGTTAAAGTCACATGATTGTCACACTTTGATGCAACAATTACTACCTGTGGCTATTCGTTCCATTTTACCTGAAAAGGTAAGATATGCCATAACTAGATTCTCTCTTCTTCCGATCCATATGCGAAAAGTCATCGATCCCGATGACGCGGATTCATTGCGGACCTCGTTGTAACCTCTCTTTATCGCTTGGAAATGTATTTTCCACCCTCTTTCTGCACTATCATGATTCATCTGACCATTCACTTGGTTAGGGAGATTTTGTACCTTGGGCCCGTGTACTTGAGATACCAGTATCCTTTCGAAAGATTGATGAAAGTCTACAAGGACTATACATCTAATCGGTATCGTCCGGAAGGTTGTATTGCTGAACGCGCTATTTTAGACGAAGCTCTTTCATATTGTTACGCTCATCTCTCCCCTGAGGAGTTGATTGGCGTTCCTAAGAATCGTCATAGTGACTGGATTACCGGAAAAGGTATTAGGGGCCGGGTTGAAAAAATCGTGACACGTGAAATGTTTCATTTAGCACACATGTATGTGCTAAACAACGAAGATGAGGTGCAACCTTATATTCAACAACACAAAGATGAGCTCAAATACGATCACCAAAACAAGACCGAGAAGTGGATTGCGAACGAGCATACGAAGACGTTTCCATAGTGGTTTAGGAATATTGTCTTACAGTGTACTGATCAAACTGGTGATGACATCTCTCCTAGGTTACTACGTCTTGGTTTAGGTCCAAATGCCAGGGTCACCTTTTACAACAGTTTTGCCATTAATGGATATACTTTTTACACCTGCGAGCAAGATGAGGTGAGCACAATGCAAAATAGTGGTGTGAGTTCTGAATTTGAGGCAATGCACTTTGCTACTTCAAAAGATAAAAAGCCTATTTGGGGAAAATGCCTTTATTATGGTGTTATTCAAGAAATATTGGTACTAGATTACATTGATTTCACAATGCCTTTGTTTCGATGTAACTGGGTTGATAACAACATCCATTGTGTCCGAAAGGATAAGATGGGATTTACGTTGGTCAATCTGGGTAAGGTTGGCAATAATAAGGATGATCCTTTCATAATGGCATCCCAAGCTAAACAAGTGTTCTATGTCACCGATCCTATGGATAAGAAGTGGTCTGTTGTACTGTCTATAAGGAAAAGAAGGAGTAGTCCATCCGATAATGGTGATGATGATCAGGATGTTGTTTTTGAGGGAATGGATGTTGACACTGTATCTTATTTCGACGATGTTGACACTGATCATGAGGACACTGAAAGCATCTATATGCGTGATGACCATGGTGAAGGTATTTGGGTTAACGAAGAAACTATGACATCCAAGAAACGCCCCCGATCCCGAGATAGTTCATCGGGACACGATGCATACATGCTTTGGTGTTGTCTTATTTTCTTGATCTTATTATTAGATGTGGATGCTTTGGTGTTGAAATTGTCACATTACGATGTATTGTTACAGTTTGACCGTAATGGAATTACGATTATTTTAAAAAAAAGAGAGGTTCAACAATAACAACGGTTGTATTTAAATTACCCGTTGTTAATACTTTCAACAACGGGTGTAGTACCTCTACCCGTTGTCAATTATTTTTTTGACATATTTCATTTTGGCGCAAATTTGGTGAAAATATATTACAACGGGTATATTTTAACCGTTGTAATAAAGTTTTGACAACGGTTGACTTTTATTGACCCGTTGTTATTAACATATAACAACGGTTTTGTTTTGAGGACCCGTTGTCAATAGTTTGTCTTAATAAAAAACTAATATAGAAACCCATACAGCAAGCCATACACAAACACACACAACATTATTAGTTCAACCGTTGGAACCCTGAGTCAATTCTTCTCTCTTCCTCGCTTTTTACATTCTCTTCGCCCGTCGCCGCCCTCCGGCCCCGATTCCGTTGCCTTCCCTTATCATCCTGCTCGTTCTCTTTATCATCATCATCAACAGGTATGTTCACTTTAATTTTGTGTTTCGTCATTAGGGTTTTAAGACGATCATCTTATTTCTTTTTCATGCATCTGTTTGTTTTTCGTCTTCTTTGTTATCTTTATCATCCCTCATCATCTACTTTACTCCTCTTATCAGGGTTTAGGATTTTAGAAGCTCAATCTGTTGTTTTAAATTTTCATTCCTATTAGGGTTTAGGGTTTTAGATAATACTCTGCATGTACGTTGTTAAGTTGTTCATTTCCAGCTATATCATTCATATTTGGGTTTTAGGATTATCATGGGTGAAAACGTAAAAG
This sequence comes from Silene latifolia, assembly GCF_048544455.1. NCBI lineage: Eukaryota > Viridiplantae > Streptophyta > Magnoliopsida > Caryophyllales > Caryophyllaceae > Silene > Silene latifolia. The sequence goes on along the minus strand of NC_133538.1, from coordinate 301,332,461 downwards.
AAGTCAAAAGAATAATGAGCCTGGTGATAATAAGCCTGGTGAGAGGGGTGCTACGAAGTGCAAGAAAGTCCTTGCACTATAGCCGCTAAACAAAATGCCCAAATAACATGGAGTGAGATGGGTTTCCCCTACCGGTCCAAATGTGGGTCTTTTCTCCGCTTGGATTGGTGCTTGCACAAGAAAGTTTGTGCCTATCCATTTAGATGATGTTAGAACTTTGAATCCAAAATTGGCGGAGTTATACTTGGCTCGTGTAAAGGAAGGCTTTATTATACCCGATAAAAGCCATGATGAGTATTTAATGCATAAGGCGGCGGATGTCCACAGCAAAGGAAGTGTGGCGTTGCTAGGGATTGGTTGTATGTGGACAAGGCAACGGGGAGATGCGTAAGAGCCCACCGGAAAACAAGTGTCCCACCATAAAGCGGAAGAATGGGATCTTTTCAAAAGATGAGAACTACGAGAAGTTTCAGTTAAATATCCTCGCCTTTTAACGATTTACCTATCATTTTTTTAATTAATGAGTCCTTTATATAATCTTTTTATTATCTCATCTACTTCCGCTTTTATATAATTATTTGAAGGCCGTTAGCAGAAGAAATCGTGCTAACATTTCATGCAAGAAGGGGAAATTCTATGGTTCTCGAGGCGGTTCTGAAAAGATAGAAGAGGACCTCGTAAGTAGCATGCATTTTTCCCCTGTGAGACTTTATTTTTTAATCACACTTGGACTTGCATTGATACACATTTACGTGTATAAATGTTACCATGTTAATGTGTAGGTGGCAAAGGGAGTGAAAGAGGTGGATCGGCATGTAACTTATAAACAAGGGCACACGCCTAAAGGATCCCTGTCGTCGCGTGACAAATATGATGAGGAAGTTTTGGCCAACATAGTAAGCATTATTTTATTAAGACGAGTTCATTACTAACTTTATTATTTTAGTCACAAATATAATTTGAAGTTTATTTAATATATTATAGGATAATGTATTGAAAGAGGTAGAAGAAGGGAAATTCACTCCCAGTGGTCGTAATGACGTTCTTGCTAGAGCGATCGGCCGACCCGAACATCCAGGTCGTTTGAGGGGCGTCCCCTTACAGTGTTGGAGTAACGAAATATTATGGGAAAACCGCCGGATAAAGAAGAAAAGGAAGACTAAGTCTGAGAAGGCCGACATGGTAACATTTATTCTATTATTTTCATTTAAGTTCAATTCACATGTTATTGTTGGGATAAAAATTGCCGACACATTACATTCTTGGCAAGCGGCTTCGTTAATGGCATCCGTACTACTAAAGTCAATGCTTTGGAGGTAAGCTTTCCGAAGAAGAAGTGAAGATGATGGAGGATGTCATTTCTAAAGGGGGTAATAATAAGGTACAACAGATTTGTCAAGAGGCCGCTACTACCTTGGCAATACATGAGAAGGAAGTATCGGTCAACGAGATTCGAAAGATCGTGTACCTAATAATGCTTCAAGTTGTAACAACTAAAGCCGATCGTGTACCTAATATATACTTCCTTATTTTTCTTTTGTTTTTTTTTTTGGGTAAGATCAGGGGTGTGTTCACCGCCAAATCTAATGCTATAACTTCTGACATGGTGCCATTAAATTGGTTAATTTTATTAGGTAAATAATGGGTCCGAAAAGGAGATGCAACTTGAGAAGACGGCTGATAGAAAACAAGATACATCCCCTTCAAGTCGGTTCCCCTGTTTTCGAAAGGAATGCATGAAGTGTTTAATTAGTTAAATTTATATGAATGCTGAAGTTTGTGCAAAAATCGGCCGAGATCGAAAGCGTTTTTGCAAAATCTTTTGAATTTTGAAGCGTTTTTGCAAAGATATAATAATGTATGTGTATATTCTTCAGGCCATAAACAAGAGGCCGCTTATTCTTGCTGACCCTAATAGAACCGAAAAGCCACATGTGCGTGTTGGCGGGATCTCGTAGAAAACAAATCGCAGCAATGAAATCGTAGTTCATGGCGAAAAACTTTTGCCGAATCATAGAATAGTAGAGATAACTACGCCTTTCCAGGCCATGAAAACTTTCAACCGCCATGTCCCGATTCGTGACGACATTACAATTACGGGAGATGCGCTTGGAAGTTTCATCCAATGGCCTGAAACTCACATCTACTTGGCGAAGATATCTCCGCCGCCTCGCGAAATGAAAGCAAATTGGGGTTAGAAGAAATACCTTTATATATATGTTACATTTTTAATTGTTGAATGTTTTTATATGTTAAATTTATATGTTATTTTTTTTTGTAGGGAACAAAAAAGACGGCTTTGGCGGATAAGCCTAAGTCCACAGACATGCCAACGACCTCGACTTCACAACAACTTGATGAGGTATTTAATTAACTTCTCCATTTCTTTAAAAATTAACCTCGCTCCCTTTATTTATATTTTGTCTGTATTTATAAAAAGCATGGTAATTTTGTGTAGGGGACAAAAAAGACTGATAAGCCTAAGTCCCCAGTCTTACCTGCTACTACTACCTCATCATTGAAAGAGCAGGTTGACGAGGTATTTAATTAAGTACGCTTTTATTTTTATTACTCCAACTAGGATATGTTACCTTTGGATTTTTTATTATTTTAATTATCTACTACATGTGTAGGCTGGTGGTAGTAGCACAAAATCAAAGACTCATTCTTTCCTGACCAAAAGTTAGGACTTTAAACTCCACACAATATAAAGGGAAGGATTACATGCAAAAAGTAAGAACGGTGACGATGATGAGACTGCATGAGGAGGCTGGCCATCGCATAGCCACCGAGCAAGTGATAGTTATTCCGCTCGAGGAGGATATTCTAGGTGTAACACCCCCATTTATTTAAAGGCCTGGACTAGGACTCCTTAGATAAAGAAGGGTGTTACCATCTCGGAAATCCGAGGCAGTGCATAACAAAGGAAAGATAAACAGTATTTTAAATTAAAAGTTTATAAATGTTTTCATCTGAAATGAAACAAGTCTCAAACTGAAAATAAAGTCTGATAACTAACAGAACTAAAAGTGGGCTAACTCTAAGTCAGGCAATCCAAGCTCCCTTCCCATCCAGCTCCTATCTGTCTCTGAGGTACTTGTCAAGCCTGCTCCCCAATATTTGGATCGTCACAGGTGTTCACGAATACACAGGGTCAACCACGAGGTTGAGTAGGGAATACAATGAAACAACAAAATATGATATGCATGCTCCTCCGTCACCTCCATCTCCATCTCAACTCATATCTCATAACCCGAACACCCACCATACCGATCCCCTAGACTATATATCGACCGTAGCCGATCTCGCACTTTCGCACCGAGGACACCAGGGAAGTCCCGCAAACCCGCCTGGGCCTTATCACAACATCATCTTCACCACACCACATCACCACAACATCCTCCATCTCCAATGCATATGAATGCTCAAAAGAAATTAATGCAACACAATATATATATCTTTGAACTGATCAATCATAAAATCATGTCGGTTACCAAATGTTGTGATAACATACTCAATACGATCAATTCAGTAAATCACCTTCCAGTATGTGGATCATAACGTAAATCAACAAATCCGAAGCAAGTCAACGTTCACGCTTTGGTCATACGAAACATAAACAAGTCAACACAATTCAACATCAACGATAATAAGTCAAGTGTATTTCCCTACCTTTTCGCAATCCAAGCACACACAAGCAATCACTTATGATCCTTCACTTATCCATCACCTACATAACATAATTATGTATAATTACCATCTACTCAGTCAATTAATCATGCACATAACCTAGACTCATCATAACTTAATAGGAATATCAATTTAAAGAACAAACACGACTTTTCCTGATTTTCCTGCTCATGGCAGACTCGGTATAAAATAAATAACTAATTCCAGAAAATTCGAATTGATGCAAGGCCAATTGTATTGGAACCCCATGAGTCTTAGCTACAATTTATATCTAACGTGTTTTTCTCAAATTCCAAACTTATCAAGGGTTTTCAGACTGATTTCCAAAAACTGACAGAAACCGTCGCATAAAACGTATTGATTCATAAAATGAGTTTAAAACATCATTTTGCAGTAATTCCAAATCCTATTATCATCTAGACTATACAAAGATGATGTATGAAGAAGCCTTATAACTGAATCGACATAAAAATTAGGGTTTCAAATCATTTTCCACAACCAAATCAGATTCGCGGACTTTTCAGCGACATGTTCATAAATAAATCACCTAGGACAAACCATAACGAATTTGACTATGAGATTTTATATGCATAAACTAGACATCAAATAAACAGGACTCTCTTTTCAAACTTTTTGAAGACGAACATTTTAAAACAGTATAAACAATGGAATGAAATCAACTTACAAACAGGGAGATCGAATTAGGTTGGAATCGATGAGAAATCTTCAATCAAATGAAAGGCTCGACAATTCTTCTTCCTCTCCCTCTCTCTAGGTTTAGAAATGGTTTTATGAATGATAAAATGAAATTAGAAATGACTCAACTGTTAAAAGAGGGGAGAGGGAGAGCGGCTCTTAGATTAGGTTTAGGGTAAGTGATGGTTACATGTTCCGGGTAAGGCAAATGGTTTAAACGGGTATGGTAATTGGGTAAATGTAGATGGGTAGATGGGTGATACGATTCTTGACCCAAAAGACAAAATGTGATGTAGCCCGACTCAACATATACGATATAAACCCGACTTAATAACATTCACGATATTACGATGCAACCAATATGAAATGTATAATAACTAATATATAATAATATCCGTTTAATCGATTATATAAGATACGGGGTATTACAGTCTACCCTCCTTAAAAGAAACTTCGTCCCGAAGTTCGCTCCCGTACTCAAACATCAAAAGGGGTATTGTCTATCGTACATACGGACATCACGCATTTCTAACACAGTTAACACACACTTTTGACACATCAATTAAATATAACAGACACGAAATGTTACATTCTACCCTCCTAAAAATAAACTTCGTCCCGAAGTTTAACTCATCTTCACATAACCCAACTAATCAGAAGTAAGAACAAAACATAGAGAACTCGTTTGCATAGGTACCGCACAACGGAACATCAACTTGATCAAAACCACAATCTACAAACAGTGCAACATAAACATTAAGATTTTACAATCCTACCCAACTAAAAACATGGTTACGTCCTCGTAACCTCATTTCAACTTTCATATTCCTATGCAACAAAATCACTGTCAACAACATGTAACAGAAAAGAACACATGATAAGAGATTGCGCAGTAACATTAAAGTCGAAAACAAGGTTTTATTATGGAATTAACTGATTGTCAACAAGTACACTTATTACTTAGCTCATGCTTAACTTAAAAACACAACATCAAACTAAAAGAACAACAAGAAGGAGCCAAAGGTTTACACGATTTCATAACAGACCGGTCATGGTGTTACTAGCTCTAACCTAACAGTCCTTAGGTCGCGCTTACTCTGATTCTGGTGACTTTATGTCATTCCCTTCCTAGTTCACCTCTTCCCCAAAGTCTGGTTTGGGTGGTTCAGTCGTACTTTCGGCATCAGGTACATTAGCATAAAATTCGTATCTCAGGTCGCTTGATATAAAGTCAAAGGTATGCTCGGGCGAGTAAAACTCTAAGCTACTCACCCACGAGTCAGATCAAGGATTAGACAATTTAACTACAATACGAACCAAAAATCAATATATGAGAATCCGAATGAAATAAGGCTCAACTCAAGGCCAAAGTCCACACGGTATATCGTAGTATAACTTAAGCTCCATATTATGAGAATCAATAGCACAACACAATCTTAATTAATACGTAGTACCTCCATTATCTCCTAGCAACCAAACGAAAAGCCATTACTGCCAACCATTACCAAATCTAATTGTTTCCTTTACGAACTTATAGATTTCCAATCCTTGTGCTCAACCAATCATATATGTCATTCAAATCTACCCAAACCCATCTCACCAAAATCCCCCTCTTGACAATAAGATATATAATACGTACTTATATAATTGCAAACCGAAATAGTGACAATCATCAAAAATTCACAATTACCATGTATAAATTGATATCATAAAACGATGACAAATAATGACACATACACATACAACCCCGAACAATAATAAAAGTATTAGGGACGGTAATATCGTGTTACCTCGATAAAGAAAATAAAACTCAACCACGTCCTCGCATATGACGAAAATAGCTCACTAACTAATGGTCTTCATAATCAAAGTTGGTGTTGGGATAGAGTAGGCACGAGGGCAATGGACATGTATGTAATTAACCAAATTTGATGATCAATTATAGACCATGAACGAGCGAGAGTAAAAATAACAAAACAATTTAAGAAACTTCTCACATTTGTAAACATATCACAGGAAATAGATCTACCACTACTATCCATCACAATCATAGGATCTTATTGACATGTCCATACAGCCATTTACTCACTCACTGATTTAGGTCACGAATTATACCGATGAATTTAAACAATCAACAACATACTCATAATTCATATTTTAAATTATCAAAATTTTTTGCACGATATAAATTCTGAAAACATATTTCCTAATAAAAGTAACAACATATGATCCATGACAACAACAACATTACTTCCATATCACACATGTGTTTAACATTTTAGCAACCATATCATTCAATTGTGTCCAGCAACTTAGTATAACTCATTTTCAGCAAAACAAAAGATCTCGCATAAACAACTTAAACATGTATGTATACCATCATATAACTTGTAAAACATTATCTATGACAAAAGATTAGCAAGGTGAACAAGTTCTCTGGTTTGCACGGTTTGAACAACTAGGCAACTCGCGGCTCAATTAAACGTAACTATAACGACTATCATTTAAACATACGCATAACATGTGAATCATCAAAGGGTTATCTCATTATAATTGGCCAACATAGCTGACATAAAAAAAAAAATTCCGTCAAAATAATCACCTTAGCAGTTCATAACAATACAACTATGAACATATCCCATAAGGAACAACAACACTATTTTATTATCATATCATAAGTTTAGGTTCAACTGAAATAAATTAATGCAATGAAAGTAATAAGTATAACTATAGGCAAACAGACTCACATAGAAGACATTAGAACTCAGATGACATCCTACATGTGTGAACATTTAGACATACTCATTACTACCATCCATGTGTAAACATTTAAACATAATTATTATAAATATTCATGCGAGTATATTAGAACAATCAAGTTGACATTTAACGCCACCGACTTTACCAAGATATGACAATATAGTTTTATATTTATATATATCCGACCACTATACAAATATGATGAACACACCAGAGATATTACAACATGCCAAACATATATAAAATATGCAACAACTGGACTCGTATAAAATATTTCACCCTCGATTAAGGATCAGATTAAGCTATTCAATTTCACACATACTATCATGCCAACAATGTTATAAACTAAACTTTAATTAATTTTTTTATCACTTGTTAAGATATATAACCAATGAATATGTGTGCTACTATCATCATATAAGGACACTATAATTTCACATTAATAAGGCTCATGAAATAATCGAACAACCTCGTATGAAAACTCAACATAGAATTCACATTTTAAAAGTTATGATTCACGTTGTAACTTCCAAAAATCACGAATAAATAACCGTTCAACAAAAACTTGAGTTATATTACTTTTTATAACATACAGAGAGTTAATAATTCGTGAGAAAAAGAATGAGGTCCAAAGCTCAAGAATTCAATTTTTAAAGGATTTTGCAACTCAGTTGGTCCAAACAAGTGTGTGACAGCAATTGGTCCGAAACTTGGGTCAGTTTGCAAAACTTACCATTTAATATAGAGACATCAAGAATTTTCGTGGCTTATCAATTTGAAAACATATGCGAATATTCTGATCGATGGAGTTGGAATTATGCAAAAATTATTAATACAATTTAAATGAGGATTTTTACAAAATCGTTGGTCAAAACATCACTGCACAGGAACTTCCTGACCACAGCCCACTAAAATATTTATTACTCCTAATCCGTATATCCTATAAGTATGAAACTAACGCCAAATGAACAATAACTCACGAGGCTATCTCTCATAAAATTTTCATTCATAGGCAATAAACAGAAAATAAATGGCAGTAAGGTCAATTAAAGAGTAAAATCAAACAAAACGAGTTTCAGCACTAGGTCATTCTTTACTATGTTACAAGCTCTTATGAACATACTATGTATACTAACCCATCCCAACTTAAATCTCACACTTTGTACTTACGTAAACATCTATCCCATAGAATCCCTTCGCATCTCGACCTACTCCTTACATCTAAATCACGATTGCTATGACTAGAAACAAGCAATTCAATAGTGTGTCTCATTATTATCGCAATACTATACTAGCAGGGCCTCGGGATCACATAACCGCATATCACTAGACATAATAGTACTATCATCACATCATTCAACATCCATCCAGATAAATATCATCAATTCGCAATTATTTTCACGCTCACGATTACCACAATCCAACACTTTATTGATTATCAACCAGAACACGAAAATTTATTTCTCATCTCCACAACATCATATGATCACGTCATCATTCATACAAAATACTTACCGTAACGTTGTCGTGCAGAATGGTTAGAATATATGGGTCTCAAGGTATACATCAACTCGATTATATCCAAAGTTTTCCTTCTAACTACCCCATTCACTCAATTTTCTCTCGGGTTACCTGGTTCAAAACTGAGAGGGCAAAAGAGCACGTATTAAGGACGCCTTCTTAACCGCACTGTGAGCTCCTAACAGTTCCTACCCAGGGGTTCATTTTATTTAGACACATCCTATGTTCATTGGGTTCATTGGTTTAGGCCTGAGGATCGTTCGCTCTGATACCACTTTGTAACACCCCCATTTATTTAAAGGCCTGGACTAGGACCCCTTAGATAAAGAAGGGTGTTACCATCTCGGAAATCCGAGGCAGTGCATAACAAAGGAAAGATAAACAGTATTTTAAATTAAAAGTTTATAAATGTTTACATCTGAAATGAAATAAGTCTCAAATCGAAAATAAAGTCGATAACTAACGAGAACTAAAAGTGGGCGAGCTCTAAGTCGTGCAATCCAAGCTCCCTTCCCATCCAAATTCTATCCTGTCTCTCGAGGTACCCGTCAAGCCTGCTCCCCAATATTTGGATCGTCACAGGTGTTCACGAATACACGGGGTCAACCACGAGGTTGAGTAGGGAATACAATGAAACAACAAAATATGATATGCATGCTCCTCCGTCACCTCCATCTCCATCTCAACTCATATCTCATAACCCGAACACCCAGCCATACCGATCCCCTAGAGACTATATATCGACCGTAGCCGATCCCCCTCGCACCGAGGACACCGGGGAAGTCTGCAGAACCCGCTTGGGCCTTATCACAACATCATCTTCACCACACCACATCACCACAACATCCTCCATCTCCAATGCATATGAATGCTCAAAAGAAATTAATGCAACACAATATATATATCTTTGAACTGATCAATCATAAAATCATGCCGGTTACCAAATGTTGTGATAACATACTCAATACGATCAATTTAGTCAATCACCTTCCAGTATGTGAATCATAACGTAAGTCAACAGTCACGAAGCAAGTCAACGTTCACAGTTTGGTCATACGAAACATAAACAAGTCAACACAATTCAACATCAACGATAATAAGTCAAGTGTATTTCCCTACCTTTTCGCAATCCAAGCACACACAAGCAATCACTTATGATCCTTCACTTATCCATCACCTACATAACATAATTATGTATAATTACCATCTACTCAGTCAATTAATCATGCACATAACCTAGACTCATCATAACTTAATAGGAATATCAATTTAAAGAACAAACACGACTTTTCCCGATTTTCCCCGCTCATGGCGGACTCGGTATAAAATGAATAACTAATTCCAGAAAATTCGAATTGATGCAAGGCCAATTGAATTGGAACCCCATGAGTCTTAGCTACAATTTATATCTAACGTGTTTTTCTCAAATTCCAAACTTATCAAGGGTTTTCAGACTGATTTCCAAAAACTGACAGAAACCGTCGCATAAAAAGTATTGATTCATAAAATGAGTTTAAAACATCATTTTGCAGTAATTCCAAATCCTATTATCATCTAGACTATACAAAGATGATGTATGAAGAAGCCTCATAACTGAATCGACATAAAAATTAGGGTTTCAAATCATTTTCCACAACCAAATCAGATTCGCGGACTTTTCAGCGACATGTTCATAAATAAATCACCTAGGACAAACCATAACGAATTTGACTATGAGATTTTATATGCATAAACTAGACATCAAATAAATAGGACTCTCGTTTCAAACTTTTTGAAGACGAACACTTTAAAACAGTATAAACAATGGAATGAAATCGACTTACAAACAAGGAGATCGAATTAGGTTGGAATCGATGAGAAATCTTCAATCAAATGAAAGTCTCGACAATTCTTCTTCCTCTCCCTCTCTCTAGGTTTAGAAATGGTTTTATGAATGATAAAATGAAATTAGAAATGACTCAACTGTTAAAAGAGGGGAGAGGGAGAGCGGCTCTTAGATTAGGTTTAGGGTAAGTGATGGTTACATGTTCCGGGTAAGGCAAATGGTTTAAATGGGTATGGTAATTGGGTAAATGTAGATGGGTAGATGGGTGATACGATTCTTGACCCAAAAGACAAAATGTGATGTAGCCCGACTCAACATATACGATATAAACCCGACTTAATAACATTCACGATATTACGATGCAACCAATATGAAATGTATAATAACTAATATATAATAATATCCGTTTAATCGATTATATAAGATACGGGGTATTACACTAGGGGCTGAGCGCCAAGCGCTTATATCATGGGATCTGCTAGCCGTATGGGCTGGCCTAGACCAGATTGATATATCACACATATTTGTTTGGATGAAGTAAGTTTCTTAATAAATAATTTCATAGTCTAATATTCTGACTACTAGATAGTGTTTTAAATACCGGAATTAATACCGTAATAATGTAGGATATTGAAATTGAGAGTGATCCCCGAGAAGAATATTCCATCTGATCTATACGGATTCCTGTGCCCCTATGTTTTATCTTTATCTATTCCGGATTTCTCGTTCGAACAACGGGTAGATTATATAGCTCAGCAATTGGCGACAACCAAAAAGTTGATTTTTGGCGCTTATAATGAAAAAGGGTAATAAACAAATTAATATTACGTTTTCCCCTACAATTGCATTTTCATAACTAATATATGTACTTGTTAATAATGATGATGTCTCTTGATGTAGGACTCATTGGGTGCTAGCAGCCATCATGCCGACAAGGAATAAAGTTTTCTGGTTGGACTCTTTACATCATCAACCAAGCGAGACTTTTAAGCACTTGATTAATATGTAAGTTTATAATACTGATTTATTTATAATAACATTTTCATTTTTTATTTATAGAAAAAAGCTCTTTCATATTTTTGCCCCTAAAAAAATTAGTTTCTGCCTCCTTTTTTATTTTTTTAAAAAAGGGCCTTTAAGAAGAAAAGAGCAAACGAGCAAGATCAACCCACGGAAGATTCTGATGTTGGCTATGATTTTATTACGATAACAGGGGTACGTGCTCAAATACAATAACATTAAGTGCAAAATATGTGTTTAATACTAATACAATACCTAAAGTTCAAGATTCTGATGTGAGCCTTCTCTCGTCTGTTTTTTTTTATGTAATAATAGGCCCCTCGCCGGCCAGATAGCATACAATGTGGATACTACGCTTGTCGGTTCATGTTGGAGATTATTAGGCGAAGATATCTCGTTATTCCAGAAAAGGTTAGTAATAATTTAAACATGTGTTTATTACTTTTTTTAAATTAGAGCTAATGTTGTCTTGCTTGCTGCGATATATACCATGATGTTGCTAATGTTGTCTTGCTTGCTGCTATATATACCATAATGTCTTCTCTTTGTTTTTTCCGCAGTAAGCAATCAACCCGTCACAACAGATTGAGCAGTACTCAAGTGTAGATATAGACGAGGTAAGAGACATGTGGGGCAACTACGTCTTAGAATATATTACAAATGCATGATACTCAGAGTTTAGATCAACTTATTAGTAAATTTTTTGTTGAAGTTAGGGAATGATTAGTTCATGTAAATTCAACTCCTTGTAAGTATATATATATATGATGCAAATTTCTTGTTGTGGTTGAATTGAATCTATTGAGTTCTGATGAACCCAGCTGTGATTTATGCTGGTGCTGGTATATGGTGCTGCTGACATATGCAGGTTTTTGAATGGCATGAAACAAATTTATTTTTTCAAAACATTAGGAGTTTGTAATAAAAACGGTTACTAAAAAAAACCGTTGTGAATACCTTTCACAACGGTTAATAAAAATAAAACCGTTGTGAATGGCATTCACAAATACCCGCGCATAATATTCAACAACAGGTTTTAATCGAAGAACCGTTGTTAAAAGTCTTCACAATTTTGGAGGTAAAATTACAACAACGGGTATTAAACAAAGAACCGTTGTTACTAAAAATTTCAACAACGGGTATGTACCATAAACCCGTTGTCAAAAGACTTCACAATTTTGGAGGGAAAGTTACAACAACGGTTATACATACGACAACCGTTGTTATATTATTCCCTCCAAAATTTTAAAACACTTTCCACAACGGAGAACACCCAACAACAACGGCTTTTAACCGTGGTGAATACTTTAGACAACGGTTTCACTAAATAAGCAAACCGTTGTAAATACCTTCTACAACGGCCGCTTTAACAACGTCCGCTTTTTTATTTTACAACGGTTTTTACCCGTTGTTATAGGCTGTATCTGTAGTAGTGAATGCATGGAAGTGCTACCATCTCGGTTACCCGAGGAATAATAATCAAAAGTGACCATCAAGAAACATAATTTAAGCATAAAATTTAAAGTGATTACATCAAAACCAACTGTAAAGTAAAGTACAACTGTTCTAAAACCAAACTACAACTAAAGTAACAAAAAGTATTATGATAACAAAGCAGAATACTACTATCAGACTCGTGGCGACTCCATCCCTAGCTAATCCCGTGCGCATCCATATAGTATACCTGCTAGACAACTGCTCACTAACCCCGAATGGATCACCACAATTTTTAAAACATTTAAACGGCGTCAGTTACTGCATAAACAATATAAGATAAACAATAACAGATACACAATCACAATCTCCAACACCGTCACATCTCCACACACCTGACTATACAGAATATCCATCGCAATAGATATTCCACGCCGCCAGTGGGGGATCGCAGCCATACCCACCAAATCCCCGCTCATCTATTCTGAGCGAAAAACCAAGTTCCTTAATGTGCACATCCCCTCCTGTGGCGGGTTCCACAGAGGGCGAAGCAAGGGAATGAAGCTACTCTCTCAAGTGACTCCACTCAGCCAAGGATGCGCCTCGCGAACCATAGACAAACACATCCAACCAATTATACAACAACATTAACCAATACGATAAGATCAACACCAGTAAACCACCAACAACAATCCACCATCAACACAATGTAATCAATGCCAATACCAATTACGATATAATCATTATGCCAATCAACCAGACAACCATCTTATAATCATTTATACAATAACTGAGTAGGGAAACCCTACCTGGAAAGGCAATCACAAAGATCGTCACAATAAGCTAATCAGAAACATTCCTCTACAAAATCACCTCCTATCAAACACACAATCATATAATCACAATCTAACATCAACAATACTCCCAAAATCCCCAAAATACCCAATTAGGGTTCCAACCAAAATCAATGAAACAACATAAAAACTATACTAGGATCTTACCCACAATACGACGGTCTCGACGGTATAAAGAACTCTAAAATCCGACGACTCTAGCCCTTGGATTTGATAGAAATGAGAGAAGAAGAATCGCCGTTGCTTTGTTTTCTTTGTAAAAAGTTTAGGTTTTAGGAAAAAGTAAAAAGAACTGACGTACAAGCTTTATATATTATTTCACGCATTGCTATCAAAACCCGGCAAAACCCGTATAAAACCTAACTTACTCGATCGAGTAAGTCACTTACTCGATCGAGTGACCCTACTCGATTGAGTTCCACACTTACTCGATCGAGTACCCATCAGCAGAACACTATTTTGTAAACCAAACTCACTTACTCGACAGAGTAAGCCCCACTCGACAGAGTATTCAAAGGCATAGAAAACCGTAGTATTACATCTAATTTGGAATATGCATTCTTAAATGAGTCCTACGCTAAACCCGTCATTATTAATTCTAAGCTTGAGGAACGTCAGAAAGATGCATTAATTGATGTGTTGAGAAAACATGAGAAAGCTAGCCTAAAAGACATTAAGGGAATTAGTCTCGAATGTTTCATGTATAGAATTCATTTGGAGGATGAACATAGACCTACCATTCAAGGCCAAATAAGGCTAAAATCAACCATGCAATAGGTGGTTAAAGGATAGGTCATGAAATTACTTGATGGGGGAATCATATATCCCATCTCCCACTCACATTAGGTGAGTCCTGTTTAAGTAGTGCCCTAGAAAGGGGGTACTACGGTTATAGAAAATAAGAAAAATGAGTTGATACCAACTGGGATTGTAACGCGATGGAGAATGTGCATAGATTATCGAAAACTAAACTCCTCCACAAGGAAATACCATTTCCCCCTCCCATTCATTCATCAAATGCTTAAAAGGTTAGCCTCTAACAAGTTCTTTTGTTACCTTGACGGATACTCGCGATTCTTCCAAATCCCGATACACCAGATGACCAAAATAAGACTACCTTCACATGTCCTTACAGTACGTTTGCTTATAGGATAATGCCCTTTGGGCTATGCAATGCTCCCTCTACTTTTCAACGTTGTATGATGAGTATCTTATCGGATTACATAGAAACCATAATGGAAGTCTTTATGGATGACTTTAGTATCTATAAAAGGGCTTTTGAGTCATGTTTGCATATTTTATCTACTGTCCTTCAAAAATGTTAAGATGTGAGTCTTGTGTTAAATTGGGAGAAATGTCATTTTATGGTCAACGAAGGTATTGTTTTAGCTCATTTGGCTTCAGAAAGGGCATCAGTGATAGAGAAATTGCATCCTCCTATAAATGTTAAGGGAGTGAGGAGCTTTCTCGGTCATGCGGGATTCTATCGCCGATTTATAAAATATTTTTTGAAAATTGCAAAGCCCCTCACTCAACATTTACTCAAAGATGCCCCATTCCTTTTTAGTAATGACTGTGTTGAAGCATTTAATATGATTAAGGAAGCTTTGATTTCAGCTCCAATCATTCAAACACCAAATTGGGATCTACCTTTTGAAGTAATGTGTGATGCTAGCAATTATGCCGTTGGTGCGGTTCTAGGCCAACGGGCGGGAAAGGCTGTTTATACCATATACTATATAAGCAAGACTCTAGATGGCACTCAAGTTAATTATGATACGACGGAGAAAGAGCTCCTTGATATACTATATCCCTTAGATAAGTTTTGGTCATACTTGATTTGATCCAAAGTAATAGTCTTCTCAGATCATCGTGCTTTAAGGAACCTCTTGTCTAAGAAAGAAGCCAAGCCCCATTTGCTAAGATGGGTCTTATTGCTAAAAGAATTCGATTTGGAAATCCATGATAAGAAAGGAGTGGAGAATGTGGTGGCGGATCACCTATCAAGACTAACGTTTGAGCATAATGAAGAAAATGACTTGCCCATAGACGACTCATTTCCCGATGATATTTTAATGGCAATACACACTCAACTAGAGTTACAAACAACACCATGGTTTGCCGATTACGCAAATTACTTGGTAGGAGGAGTCCTTCCTCTGGACTAGAATCACAATCAAAGAAAAAGTTTTCTCCTCGATGTGAAAAGGTATTTTTGCAATGACCCAAGCCTCTAAATAATATGTAGCGACGGTTTATACCGGAAATGTGTCCTACAATGAGAAGTTGAAGGAGTTCTCAACCGTTGTCACTCCTCACCGTATGGAGGACACCATGGAGCAAGGAGAATGGTTGCAAAAGTTCTACAATCGGGTTTCTATTGGCCCACCATGTTTGAAGATGCTAGAGATTATGTTATTCATTGTGATGCATGTCAAAGAACGGGTAACATCCCTTGGAGAAATGAAATACCCCAAAGAGGTATTCTAGAAGTTGGAGTTTTCGATGTATGGGGGTTAGATATCCAAGGCCCGTTCATCTCTTCTGACGGTAACAAGAATATAACTGTGGCCATTGACTATGTCTCGAAGTAGGTTGAGGCAATTGCCTCACTAACCGATGATGCAAAGGTGGTCACAAATCTTTTGGAAAAGGTGATATTCCTGCGATTCAGAGTGCAGAGAGCATTGATAAGAGATGGAGGAACCCACTTCCATTAGAGGAAACTAGACGCTCTTTTGACTAGATATAAAGTCTAACATAGGACCCGGTTGGGATACCAACCCCAAACTAGTGGACAAGTTGAGATTTTTAGCCGGGAGATCAAGCAAATCGTGGAGAAAGTGGTGAATAAGAATCACAAGGATTAGAGTGCAAAGTTAGATGACACACTTTGGGCCTATCGAACGGCCTACAAACTCCGATTTGGACATCACCATACATATTGGTGTATGGAAAGGCATGCCATCTACCACTTGCATTGGAATATAAAGCCTATTTAGTGATCAAGGAATTCAATCTTGACCTTAAGCTAAGCGGAGAAAAGAGTATTTTGAAAATCCAAGAGTTAGATGAATTTCGACTTAACTCCTATGAAAATGGAAAGATATATAAGGAACGAACCAAGATGCTCCATGCCAAGAGAATCAAGCAAAAAGCCTTGCACAAGGGAGATAAGGTCTTGCTTTTCAATTCACGTTACAAGCTCTTTTCGGGAAAGCTAAAATCAAGATAGATGGGACCATTCACAATTTCTGAAGTAGACAAGTATGGAGACTTTGAATTTATAGCCGACAATGGGAGCCGATTCAAGGCCTTACTATGAAGGAGCATTTTTTGGAGAGGTAGAGGTACTTCACCTTAAACTTCTCCCCCCTTAATCAAGCTTATGAAAGAAGAGGATTTTGATGGAGTCTTCTATAAACCACCACTTGTAAATACTCTACCCCCATAACTTTGCATTTAGTTAGTTTGAATTTAGAGAGAGAGAGAGAGAGTAAGGGAGGGATCACTAATTGTGCTTAAAAGTGTGTAGAAGAAATGAAGTATGGGGATGCTTAAACACTTTCATCACTATTGCCCCACGCTCAAGGAAGAAATCCAAAGCGTTAATTGGAGGAGCCGGACTACCCCTAGGAGCATCCGGGCGGATACTCACTGAAATAAAGGCTAGGCAAACCCTGCCTAAGAATCCGCCCGAGCTCAAGGAGAATCCATGCGAGTTCTGACATTCCGCTCGAGCTGGGTCAGGATCCAGACGAGCTCCAGTCAAAGCTAAGAACCCTGTTCCAAGATCCGGGCGAGCCGAGGCTCTATCCGGGCGTGTCCCCTGTGAAACACGGGTTCCTTAATAAAAAATATCTCCTATTTCTTCCTCATTTACTCCACACACATAAACACAATAACTCTTTCTCTCTCCTTAAATCCCAAAACCCACATCCCTTAATCATTGAATTCCATTAATACTTCTCCAAAATTTTAAAAGAAACACACCTAAATCAACAACAGAACACCCCTAACATTCCAATTAATCACTTAAGTCTTTACTCACTCAAAATATAGGGTTTGAAACATTAAATTAGGGAAGAACTCTTCACATAGGGTTTGATTACAACTCCAACAAAGGGGGATGTTCAAGAAATCAAATGGTATATCAAATCAATGAAAGTAAAGGTAAAGAAGGAGAACCAAGGGATAAGAGAAGAGCAACAAGGTTAATGGTTAGTTCTTTACACTCCCACTTCAACCAAAGAAGAAGAGAAAATGAGGAACTCATAGATATTTTCTAACTTAAAGCATTTCCAGATATTGAGTTTGCTGACGATTCTCAAAGAATCGTATTCCACCAACTCTTAGATAAGAATATCCTACCTACCAAATTCTTATGTCATACAACTCTCAAGAAGTTAGGAATCTACCACCAAATGGAGTCGTTTTTTGATCTCTTCGGGCTTGGGAAAATGTTCAGTATGCATGAGCTTACCTACCGTAATGTTGTGTTGGAATTCTTGAGTTTTCTCCACATCTCTACCCTTAACAGAACGATTTTCATCGAGTTTAGGCTAGGGAATACTCCGCAAATGACGACACTCGTAGAATTTGCGGATATCTAAGGCCTAGATGTCATTACAAACCGACCAAGTTGACCAAAGAATTATGATGTTGCCCCATTGTGGAGAACCATAACGGGCCGCGACATGTCGAGATTCAAAGATTGTTCGGTGCTATATATTCAAAACACTATTCTTTGTTATTTCTATCGGTTCATTATTAGCATAATCTTGGCAAGAAGGGACCCGGCCATGGTTAATGAGCTTGACCTTGACTTTATGGAATCATAATTGAAAATATAAAGGAGAAGTGCGTACAATTTCAATGCCCCATTTGTTATTCTTGAAAGATGGGCTAGATTCCGTAATGGGAGTGAGGGAGGAATGAAGCATATTGTGAATGGAGGTCTAATCACAAGGATAGCTATGCGGTTTAACCCCGACTTCAACATGAACAACACATATGCCCCATTACCAGGTAGAACCTTTATTGACGAAGCTCTACTACATCATCAACATCATTGGATTCATCTAGAAGGACCCTAAAAGAAAATCAATTGGCTCACTAAGGGAATCTCCCTAATTAACTTGCCTAGAGACGGACTACCGCGAATCTCACCAAGACGTGGTCATCTCTCAAGAGTGCCAAGCTACCTTATACCCGGTATTACACCTTTTGCGCAACCCCAAGGTTACCAAGAGCCTAAACATCAAGCCGCTCATACACCACAACAAGAGCAACATGCCAAGCTCATTGTCACTCGAACATACCTGTTTGCTTATCAACCTTACCAATACCTAAATCCCAACGTACAACCAAACGATGATTTTGCTACCGGAATCTTACACGATATTCACCGTCAAATTCATAATGATAGGGTGGACATTTATTATGACATTTACCCCATGTTCCACTCCTTGGCAGCCCAAGGCCGAATAGAACCCTCTAATACTTTGCCTTCTTGGGCACACGTTGATTTCCTATTTCCAAATGGGGTGCAAGAAAATGAAGGAGCCCATGGGCAAGAAAGAAGCATAAATGTAAAAGAAGAGGTAGCGGGAAATGATGGGCCCAGTGAAGTGGATAGAGAGGGCAATGAATTTATGGATTTCTATAAAAGCGATGATGGCGCTTCGATGGGATAAAGGTAGATGAAAAGTCTGGGCCACGAGGAAGGAATCTAGAATATGGTGATGATGGTTCCTTTCACATCACATGAAGGATATACATTGTAAGTAATCCCTTCCTTTCGCTAACTTTCATCTATTGCCTTTACTAACTTGCATTCTAAATACTTGTTTCATGATAGTTTAGAGCACGTGAGAGTCATTTTGGACTCTCCTTAATCTTATGTTTTTGAGTCCTAGCAACACTCAAAGGACTCAGAACTTGGTCCCATTGAGGTGATGATATTTTTATTTGCTCCTTTAAGGAAAATCGAAAATGACAATCCAATTGCATTCATGGCATGCTTGGCCTTGTGGCCAAACTTCCTCTCCTTAGCCTTATCCGGTTTGGGGAATTTTAGTCACAAGGAACCCGAGTTAATTCAAATTAGCTCTCCGAACAATAGAAAGAATGCATCATTTAGTCTAGTTTAGATTGCATTCATATGTTGTATATGTCATATTGGACTTGCATTTAATTAGAGCATGCATTCATTCATTTCCTCATGCATTTGCATTTACTTTCCAAAAAAGAAAAACTTTAAAATACAAAAACATGTCATTTATTTCAATAAAACTTATTTAAAAACAACCAAAAACATGTTCTTTCCTTTTCAATTTCCACTCCACTATGTACATTGAGGACAATGTCCAAAATAAGTGTGGGGATGAGAATATAAATTCCTAAAAAGACATAAAAATTAAATTTTTTTAAAATGATAAAATTTCAAAAATTTCAAAATCCAAAACATGTTCTTTACTTTAAGTAGTGTAGAATTGTATATACTTGTGTGTTTGTTACTCCTTTCACATAGGGACTACACCACATTCGAGACATATTTAAGGGATATATGAAAACTGCATGGTATGATCGTTCTAATCTCCTTTTTCCCTACTCCTTATGTTAATGACAATGTGGTGAAATTTTGATGATGCGGTTTGTATCTATGTGATGGTAGGAGTATGCATTAGATTAATTGTCATATAGTTGGTAGTTGAATATGCATTAGACTTATATATATGTAGGTTGCATCATGGCATGTAGTTGCATTTAGGAAAATTTTGTGAAATGCCTAAATGGGAAGCTTGACAAGTGTATATAGGCCCTTGTTGATACTTTTTCTCCTTAAGACTTTGTACACTAGAATAGACTCAGTACACCCTTTTTAGTGTCTTACTAGTATCTTTTGAACCATGGACTAATCCTAATCAAGAGTTCCTTGTGGTGTGATAATTCCCTGGCCACCGTTTATTCCAAGGTGACCTTTGAAGCCATGCAACCGTTCTTCCAACTTATACTATCTATCATTTTGTCAACTAAAGGGAATATGCACATATAATCACCAATTGAATTCAAATTCCAAATGAAAGCCAAAAAGTTTGCAAATTTTATCAAGTATCTGTGTCTTAGGCTTAGGAGTGCAAATGGGACTTCTATTGTCTTCTAGAGTACCCTTGTTACATATGGGGTGGCTCTCGATGTCACTTCGGTGAGGATTTGCATATTGTTGGCCACCGCCGCATTCCTTTGCCAAAAGACCTTATTTCGGCGTCTTTCGCTTATTATTTGCTTTTCTATTGGATTTTAGCTCTTTTGTAGGAAAGGAAGCAAAATGGGTGGAAATCCTGCATAAACGGAGTATTTAGGAGCCTAATTGACGGTACTAATGGCCAATCATAAAGAGGAGACGAAAACCAAAAACTCATATCAAATCTTGAAGGCAAATTAGACCAAGTCCCTTTACCTAGAAGGATCCCCACGGATTCTGGGCAGCAAAAGAAGAAGAAGGCCAAGAACAGCCCAATCCGGGCGGCTGACAGAAGGACCCGGGCGGATTCCGACAATCCGGGCGAGCTCCAGCAGAACCCGACCGGATTCCACGGCAGGGATCGGCAGTGCAACAGAGGACCCGGGCGGCTCACTTAGACGTCCACCTTGTCTTCCAAGCTTAAAAAATATCTAATTACCCTCTAATTCTTGCATTCGTATAAATACCCCTCATCTCCCATTAGGGAGGATATACTTTATTAGAGGGTTAATTAGGAATTAACTACGTTAATCACATTTAATTATTTTAATCTTTCCTTAATTGTTCTTTAATCTATCCACATTCAAGCATAGATCTAGTCTTATTGTTGAAGAATTCTTGGGTTGTATTTGAAGAAGGTGACAATTCTTCATTATTCAAAGGGTTTCTTCTTTATTTCCTTCATTATTATTGTTAATCTCCTTAAAATTGGTACATTTCATTGCTCTATTACTCTTTTACTTAATTACTTGTTAATCCTTGTTAATTACTTTATTTGTTCATCATGTTTCCTCTTGCTTTGATGTTTGACACCATTAATTGGATGACCTCCATGATAATGAGTGAATAGTCCTCTAGGTAGGGTTAATGGGGGATTAAGGGATGATTAAAGGGTAGATCTATCTTTCAATGAGTTTATTTTGTTGATTAAATTGTGTTATTGTAGTTTTAGCTTTAGCTTTAGTGCACATGTTATGTTTGATGAAATGCATGATTGACGACTTTGCATGATTCTTGGCCCATTTAACAACCCTTGTAAGATATAAACCAACTCGAGGATTGTTAGACCATGCACTTAGACTAGTACAGAGATCGGGTGTACGCCATACGCTAACCCAACTTGACATATGGGCCGTAGGACCAAAACTTCCGGCCCTATTCTACAATGACTGACCAAATACCCAAACTCATTCCCTTGGATCTACTACTTGATTACCCCTATGATCCCATAACACCCTAGTGCCTTTAGTTAATTGTTTACACTCCTATTTACATACTTACTTTGTTTTGATTTTGCTAGTAGTTGTTACTCGATATCTTACCTTACCAATCAATCGCGACATCCCTTGTTACTACCTTTAACACTCTATAACATGCATAATACAAAGCTACCGTCATTTGGGTTCCACCTTGTAACACCCCGTTCTTACTCGGTTGAGGTAATGGGAGGATGTAACCATCACAGTTTTTCGAGGCAGTGAAATCGGAAATACAATTTAGAAACTTTTTATATAAATAACATGTACCCAACTTGCTTCCCATATGACTGTAAATATCATATGGATATACATAGGCAACCCCGGAAATAGACGACAATTTTCACATACACACACACGTCAGCTTTAATAAATAAACGTAAGATACAACATGATAGATAAATATGCAACATGCCAATGATATGAATGAGACACGATTATACAAACACCACGCCGGTACCGGGACACGCCCAGACGTACCCACAACCACCGGTGTCAGGGACACGCCCACGACACCACACCTCACAAATAGGTACTCGGAACACGACCATGGTACCGGGCCCGAGAGCGACTCGAATCCCCTGTCAGACTTCGTGCCTCAACCACACGAGTCCCTCCGTAACTGAAGTCATTAATATGCACATCCATCTTGGAGTGGAAAGCTCCAAGAGGTGACTCAAGCGTAAGATGGTCTCCCAACCGTCTTACGTCTCCTCACAACAAGTATCACCACCAACAATTTCCAGCCACCACATATATCACTAAACGCATCATAATATGCCAATGTGCCCATTTCACAATGAATATGCATAACTCTTACCAATTATGCCTCTTTCTCATATATCATGAATGCCAATCATACCACATATCCATGTACACCAACAACCACATGTTATAATGCAAATCCCGTGACGTTATGAAACTAACACTAATGACTCATCATCATGTTATGAAGAAATCCCAACAATACTATGAGACTAACAACAATTATCCACAACATTCATGTCATAATGCAAAAAAAACACAATAATGACACATGCAACCATTTACACTTATTGAAACCGAGTAGCATTAACCTACCTTTTAGCATATCTTCATAAGCTAGTCGAATCCGAGCCGATTCTGTCTCATCCTGTACAAACCACATAATACTATCATAAATACATCCTACACTATTGTACACTAAAAACCCCTTATTCTTACCCATTATTTACTCATATTATACATATTAATTATCAATTAATTACCCAAAACAAAACCCCCAAAAGTTAGGGTTCATACTAAATTAAAAAGGGTAGATCTTAACTTACAAAGTGAAAGGAAGGAAGGAGGAAGGTGAACATGTTGGAGTATGTGTCCTCCGACAATAATGCGATCACAATTGTCGATCATAATGATCACATGTTTAAATCTCATTTTAAGAATACATGTGGAATGTAATATTTTTACAGTCAACTGGTCCACACATATCGGTAATGATTGGCTGACTAGAGATTGACATTACTGTCGTGCGATGGTGGTGATCAGTTGATCCCCTTAGGTCATACCTATAGGTTAATACTCTTAATTGATTATTTAATTAATCGTATACCGATACGAGTTAATTAAATTGCTTAAAATTGAAAGATGATTTTGTGAGTATAATTAACGTATCTTATTGTAATACGATTAAATGAGACACGGTCTAAGTAATCGAATTGTTTTATTACTTAGATGAAATTATTGTTTACGGAAACAATTGAAACGAAATGAATAAATTGTTATAAATACAGAATGTTGTAGTTTATAATTCGGAAACACTTTACGGTACAAGTAATTATGAATTACTAGGTTAATTATATAAGTGACATATTTTATTAATATGTTGATTTTTAATTGTTAAAAATACATTTGATATCACCATTTTTTCTCTCTTTAACAAAAACAAAACTTTCTCTCTCTTTAACAAACTTTCTCTCTCTTTAACAAACTCTCTCTTTTTTTTCGGAAAAAACAAAAATATCACCATTTTTTCATGGTTTTCTACGCTACTCTGTTCTTCTACGGTTAATCCATAGCGAGAACTCGAGGCAGCATAGCGCGGAATCGTCCTCATACTAGTACTCCTAAAGCTCCGACTCTTTCAGAAAGCTCTATTGCTGCAAATGGTGATCTTTCCATGGCGGAATTTCAAGCTCCCATGGAATTAGGGACAGTTAATGAGCTGATTTCCTCTGCGATAAAAGCGGCTAGTATCACTCGTTCTTCTCCTCTTCCTTCTAAGATTTCTTCTGTTCCTTCTATCCCTGTGTCTACTACTTTGATTGATCCAAACCCTAATTCATCCTCTGATGATTTAGGGATTGATGCCTCAAAGGTAGTTAATCCTTCGGAGCAATTGAGTGTTCTAGTGGATAGTACTTGTTGTTTCTTCGGTTCCGTTGCCGTCTGGTTCTCATTTGTTCCCGATGTTGTGGGTAAAACCTCAACTAAAACTTGGTCTCATGTGGTTAAGGCACCAAAAAATTTGGGTATGAGCTTGCATTTCTGTCAGAATAGTGCGGTAGCTTCTGAAATCGATATTGAGGAAACTGATTTTGAGGATGAACTTAAAATTTGGGAATTTACTTTAATGGGTCATGTGATTGGGGCAAAACCGACTCTCAAAATTGTTCAAGACTTTGTTACAAAATATTGGGCAAAAATTGCACTTCCTGTAGTTCAATATTACAAAAAAGGATGGTTTTCCTTTAGATTCTCTTCATTGGAGGACATGAACAAAGTTCTAAGGCTTGGTCCCTGGACGATAGGTGGAAATTCACTGATTCTCAAGCAATGGACACCTACGTTTTACGTAATATGGAAAGGGTAGCTACTTTCTGTTTGGGTCCTTTTTCCGGGTTTGGATCCTTACTTGTGGTCTGAAACTGTGCTCAGTAAGATTGCTAGTAAGGTTGGTAAGCCTCTTTTTGCGGATCCTGCAACCACCAACAAGGAAAAGCTTTCTTTTGCTCGTGTATTGGTGGAAATTGATGTCTCTAGTGAGTTCATTGAATCTGTGGTCATCAATACTCCTTTCCCGGGTCAAATATCTCGAAAGTGGTGTATGAGTGGGTTCCTTTTCCGCTCTGGTTGTGGTAAATCGGGACATAAAATTGAAACTTGTAAGTGGCATAAGCCTCAACCTGTCTCTGAGAGCACACCTACTGTGCAGCCAGAGATTCAGACTGATCCCATTCAGGTGCCCACTGTGGTGGAGGAGCAGTTGAATGAGATTACTCCACCTTATGATGCTGACCCTTTTCTTGATGGTACTTTTACTGAAATCTCTGCAGAAGATGCTGCAGTTATTTCTCCTTCCCAGAATGGTTTCTTCCCTCTTGCCAAAAGTTTCAGGTTTTGGAACAAGGGGAGATATTGGAGTCTGTTGAAGTTGTTTCAGAGACATCTTTGGAACTAGGTGCTACTTCAGAAGGGATCAAAATTGGAATGGTATCAACACTGGAGAATGTAGACTCAGGATGCTCTTTGCTAGGTTAGAGATCTTCAGTGGTAATGCCTTCCTCTTCTGTTCTTTCTCCTGAGTTGCATTCAGCATGTTCTACTGTAATGTTGGAAGTTAGGGAAGTTGTCCCTCCTGATAAATCTCAATGAAAGTTGCTTCTTGGAACATAAGAGGGTTTAACTGTCCTTTAAAGCATAGTGAAGTCAGGGAATATTTAGGGGGTAATAAGATTGATATTTTGGCTCTTTTGGAAACCAGGGTTAAGGAGCATAATGCTTCCAAAATTATTAGTAAGAAATTCAGAAATTGGAAAGTGGTCTGCAATTATTCTCATCATTACAATGGGAGAATTTGGGTTTTCTTTAATCCTAGTACTGTTACTATTCTTAGTCAGACTGTTGCTGAGCAGCTTATCCACTTTAAGATGCATCACCATGAGTCCTGCTCTACTTTTCATTTGAGTACTGTCTATGGGTGTAATGACCCTCTGGATAGGCATAGGCTTTGGTCCAGTTTTGATGCAGTTGCCACTTCAGAGCCATGGTTGGTGTTGGGTGATTTTAATGTGGTGAGGTTTCCTTCTGAGAAATTGAGCAATACTCCTCCTGTACTCCAGGATATGCTTGATTTCAATGATTGTCTTGCTTCTTGTCACCTTGATAACCTTACTTGCACTGGGGTTGACATGTCCTGGACTAACAAGCAAGATTCTGTGACTAGGGTTTGGTCCAAATTGGATAGGGTTTTGGCTAATCATGGATTTATTACCACCTATCCTAATGCTTTTGGTCACTTTCAGGAGCCTGGCATTTCTGATCACTCACCTATTTTGGTCCAAATTTCTCAGGATAAAAAAGTTGTTAAGAGATTTAGCTTCCTTAATAGTTGGGTGGCCCATCCTGATTATTTGCACACTATAAAAGCAGCTTGGAATACTCCTTTGCAGGGTAGTCCTATGTACTGTTTCTTTCAGAAATTAAAAAATGTTAAGCATGCTCTTACCCATTTTCATAAGCTTCATTTTAGTAATATCTCTCACAGAGTTCAGTCTGCTAAGAATGCTTTGATGGAGTGCCAGCATAATCTTGCATCAAATCCTTTCTCTGATGTTCTTATTCAGGAGGAAAGACTCTTACTTGCTGATTATACTAAGCTCAGAGATCATGAATTTTCTATCCTATCTCAGAGGGCAAAAATTAAAGATGTCCAGGACTCGATTGCGGCTTTGAAGTATTTTTTTGCAAAAATTTCGAAAGAACCCATCAAAGAGTTATTGGTGGCATTCATGATCACCATGGCAAGCTCCATATGGGGTTTTCTTCATTATCTTGCTTTTCAACATTATTATCGGGATCTTTTGGGGCATAGTTCTCCTCTTTGCAACCTTAGATACCGATTTTATTTCTCAAGGTCTTTGTGGTTACTCCTTCCGATAGGCAATCCCCGATTAGAGAGATTTCTCCTACTGAAATCGAGATGCACTATTCAAGATATGGATTCAAATAGTAGTCCTGGTATTGATGGATTTTCAAAGGGTTCTTTAAGTCCGCTTGCGATCATTGCTAAGGATTTTTGTAAGGTCATGTGAATCGTTCTTCTCTTCTAGCAAAATGTCCAAGCAGGCTAACTCTCTTGTTATATCTCGATCCCTAAGAAAGCTATACCTACTCTGCTATTGCGATTATAGACCTATATCTTGCTGTATCTTTGTCTTCTATAAGACAGTTAGTAAGGTCTTAGCCAACAGGCTTCAGTGTTCTCCCCTCCATTGTTGGTCTTGAACAAGCCGATTTTATTAAAGGTCGTAGCATTTTTGAGAACATCATGTTATCTCAAACTTTGGTTAAAGGGTATAATAGAGCCAATGTCTCACCTCGTTGCATGATTAAGGTGGACATTAGAAAAGCTTTTGATTCTCTCCAATGGTCTTTTATAGCTGCTATGCTTCCTGGCCTGGGGATTCCTCAGCAATTCATTGATTGGGTGCTTGGTTGCATTCAAACCCCCTGGTATTCTTTAAAAATTAATGGTGATCTATCCGGTTTTTTCGGGGGAAAAGTGGGATCAGGCAAGGTGATCCCCTTTCTCCTTATTTGTTCGTGCTCAGCATGGAAGTTCTATCCAGATATCTTAGGATCCTTGGTGATAAGCCTCTTGTTTCTTATCATCCTAAGTGCTCTAGATTAAAGCTTAATCACTTGATTTTTGCTGATGATTTGATGATCTTTGTTAGGGGGGATGTTCCCTCTGTAGCAGCAGTTAAAGACACTCTTGGTATGTTTGCTGAGCTTTCTGGTCTTCATGCTAACATTGAGAAAACCAACATTTATTTTGGAGGGGTGCATCCAAATGTGAAGGAGGCTATTCTTGATGATACAAGGCTTTTCTCGAGGGTCGGTTTCCTTTAGGTATTTGGGAGTACCTTTATCTACTTCTAGAGTTTCTGTGGCCATGTTTGATTCCCTCATTCTTAAGATCAAGCACTCTATTCAAAGATTGGTCTTCTAATCTCCTTACCTATCTTTGGTAGAGTTCAAATTTGATAAATTCTGTCATTTTTAGCATGGAAACTTTTTGGTGCTCTTGTAATCTTTTACCCCATGAGGTCCTTCATAAGATCAATAAGCTTTGTAAGGATTTCTTTTGGGGGATTCCTTTTGAAGGCAGCAGAATGGTGTTTAAAAATTGGAGGGATATCTGTTTACCCTGGGATGCAGGTGGGTTCAACATCAAGGACCTTTCTACATGGAATGATGCTTTGCAATGCGATGGCTTCATTTGTTGGCTCATACTTGTTGAAGGGAGTTGGGCTTCCCGGCACAAGGCTTATATTCTGCAAAGATCGACTGTCTGGACTATCCAAACCCATGATAGCTTCTCCTCAAGTCTTAAAGGGATCTTAACTGTGAGGGATAGATCGGTTGCTCTTACAAGCGATTTAATGCTTCTTCTTTACTGAGTAGTTGGTGTTCTCATGGAAAATTTAAAGTCACTATGGCATATAGCTATCTGAGAGGAGCTGTGCAGGTTGGTCCTTGGGCTAAAGCCTTAACTCATCCTCGCATTGTTCCTAGTCATAGGATAATATGCTCTTTGGCAGCTCAGGGGAAACTAGCCACTATGGATAATATGCAGTATCGTGGTTTTTATATGGTGAACAGATGCTCTCTTTGTGAAGCTGCTCTGGAAGATCATGGTCACTTGTTCTTCAACTGCTCTTTCTCACAGGAAATCTGGCAACAGCTTATGAATTGGATGGGAGTGAATCGTGCTGGTTCATGCTTATTTTCTGAACTTGAGCATGCTGGCAATGGAGGGAAGAAAAATTGGAGAATGGCTTGGTTTAGTACTACTTTGGCTGCAGCTGTTTACCATGTTTGGAATGAACGCAATTCTAGTTTGTTTAGAGGAAGAAAGAATATTGTACATGACATTGTTAGGAGGATTAAGTTCCTAGTTTCTACTCGTCTACTAATGTGGACACATCATAAGAGCTATATGCTTATAGTTGCTAGTCTTTGAGGATTTTGTATAGTGGTTAGTCTTTGCAAAAACCCTTGTAATTTCTTTCTTAATTGAATGAAATGATAATCTTTTTGCAAAAAAAAAAAAAAAAAAAAAAATACATTTGATATACCTAATGTCATGAAACATGTTACATATGACAAATTGACAACATAATGTGTAAAATGGTTTTTCCATTTTACATTATATGTGCCGAAATAAGAGGGAGTATTAGGCTTATTATTGTGTTAAATTTTTAGTGGAAAACACAATCATGAAAGCTTGCTTGTAGCCTTGCATGCCTATGTTTTCTTGGATAGAAAAACTAGCCCATCCATTGGGCACTCTAACCCCCTCCAACCGGTTTCTCCAAGGCATATGATAGAGTTTTTCCTCTATCATTATTCATTGATACTTCAACTAATTTCTAGTGTAAGAAATGGATCTATCTCTATCTTTTGTGAAAATCCTAGAGAAATAAAAAAACTCCATCTTCTATTCTCTCTAAAACCGAAATACATGAGAGAACAAAAATTATTTTTGTGTCATATTTTAAGTAAAACTAATATTGTTACTAGATCTAAATAATATTTGTTATTATGAGTTTCCTTGGGTATATGCTTTTGGGAGATATTCTAAACTTGAATCTTGTTCATCCATTGTTGGAAAGCTCAAGAACTAACAAGAAGGAGGTCTTGTTGGTGCCCATAAAAACCGAAATAATCAATGTAAGAATGATTATTTCTTCTTTCTATTTACTTATTATTTGCATGCATAAGATTTGTAATTAATTTTATGACTAAATTAATTAGAACATATATGAATATGTTAAGTAATGAAATATAGATTTCTAACAAGCGGTATTAGAGCCTTGGTTGTTTGCATGCAAATCGGTTATAGTTTTTCCGAGTTATACGATTAACATATAAAACTTCTAAATTTGTGTTATTATGATATATCACAAAATAATATTATGCATGTTAAAGTTTATGATCCTAAAATATATTTAGGATATTTTGGTTAATTTATGGATTTTAATTGTTCATATTATATAATAATGGCATTAAAAATGTCTTTTAATGATTAAAATGTCATTTTCAGACTAAAATTATCGAATTTTCCAGTTATTTTTGGATATGTTATCACATGTTTTATTTTGCTTGAAATATGGATTTTTCATGATAAAAATCGGATTTAGATGAAAAATAGGTTTGTATGAGATAAATTTTGAATCTGGTCATTTAAATTTAGTATGTTGTCACATGCAATTTTACAAGATGTGTGTAAAATAATAGGCTATATTGAAGTCTTTATGCATGATTTATGGATTTTTGATGAAAAATAGCATAAATAGTGACTTAATTAGTGAATAATTGCTAAAACATACTCCATGACTAAGGAAAAACGTCACATGTTGCATTTTATTATCTTTTCAGATCTTAAATTGAAAAGTTGATGATTGTATTTTTTTCTCATGTTTTTATGTTTTTAATTGATAAATCCTATAAACCGCAACATAGTTTTTCCGGAAAATTTCGAAATTTTAACCTAATTTTTTTTAACATTATGAGTGTCATGGTATTTTTCCAGACTGTTCATAAGTTTAAATTTTGAATTTTGAATTTATTTGAATTTTTGTGATTTATTTGAAGTTTATAGCATTTTATTGTAATTTTAGGTCCATTAATGAACAATTTTAAGAAATATAAGTTAATTATGATCAAATAGTTAGTGAAGACTAATTTTGAGTCCTAAGTTGGTTAGGGTAATTAACTTGTGCATAAATATAAATTTATGTAATTATTGTGATTATAAAAGGTTGAATCACGCAAATCCGTAAAAAAAACCGTTTAATATACGATATTGGCTCCTTAAAGGCGATTTAGCATAAAATTGGGCATGTTCATACATATTATAATGCTGCATTTTATTTATGATTATCATAATTTTATTTTATGTAATTTTGAATTATGTAATTTTTACTTAGTATGGCCTTAGTTTTTAATTGGTATTACCCGAAATGTATGGGAATACCGATTCGGTTGTAATTTATTGTGATCTCGTATCACCGTTTTGTAATTTAATATATTTATTTTTTTAATTACAAATGTATAATAGGAAATTATGTAATTTGTTATGTAATTTATTTATTCCGGAGTTCCTTGAAGATGGTGTCACTCAAGGAAGACGATACATAAAGACGGTGTTACCTCGAGATGCGTGCCTCAACCGAAGTTCAAGGGACCAATGGAGTTGGTTTCCGAATATGTAATAGTTAAGTAGATTTACTATTTTAGGAAGGCCATACTAGGATTTAATTTATGCTTTGCATTTTATTTATATGTTGCATGCATCGCTAAATCGCCATAACTAAAACATGCATCCTTTTTAAATCGAGTTTATCGACCGTGTCAATTATAATTATCGTAGTTCACCGCTTTAGTTCACTTAAAACGTGATAGATAATAAATTGACATGACCTCTCGCTAAAAATAATCAATTGAGACTTAGCCTTACCAAAAATTAGAAACCATGAAGTACCAGTTTCGCAAGGGAGTTGAGCCGGCTTTACCGTAAGACAAACCTTGTTACGTTGGTGAAGTGGGTGATAAATGTCTATCCACCGAATTCATGTTGATGAGGGATGAATCGGCCCTACCGTGCCCAAAATGATGTGGATTTGGATCATGGACACATTTATTCGAAATTTGGATTGAGCTCAACGGAAGTATTCGTGACCGTAGTTGCATGTGTTCCGGGCTATAGATAAATGTTAATGTAATTTTATCGACCAAGAGTTCTAAAAGTATAATCGATTAAAGTGTTAATCCACCGAGTTATATTGATAAGGGATGAATCGGCCCTACCGTGCCCAAGTTAAGAGGTCACTATGTAAATGCTTTACTTGTAATTTACAAGTATTAATAAAACGATAAATGTTAAGTTTTTCACTATTCTGTTATCATACTGTTCTATTTCTTTACCACAATTCATATACGATATCATTTCGATTTTTGATTCAAATCTCCATTAAAACATCGTAACTAAAGACAAATATGAATTTGCTTCTAAAACCTCAAATGAACCATTGCTAAGGATCTCTTGTAAAGAGTATAGATTAAAGTTATTCATTATCAAACAGGTTTTTGATTCTTGACTAACACATCTACTTACAATGGATTATGTTTCATATACTTAATTGAATTAAGTACCTTGAAGCGATAAATTGTTTTGGTAATTAGATTTGTCAAGAATTCGTAATTGACCAAAATAACGCAACCACTTCAATGAAAGTTTTAAGACTAAAACGATTAAATTGAAGAGCAGTCTTCATAAAATCCAACTTTGCTTCTCTAAGTAAACATTCATTGAAATGAGTGGGAGCATTCTCTTAAACTGTTAAGAAAGGGATGAGGTTCAAAGAAGTAAAGATTATAATGGAATTGATACAAGGTAATGTTAAAAGTAAAGATGTTGAGAATAGCGATACTAAACCTATCAATCCCGACCGATAAAGTTTCTACTGTCTTAAATGTTGGACACTAGAAAGGAAACTACCCCATATTATTGAAGAATCAAAAAGTTAGTTGTGGGACATCTAATGAGATCTTCTTCTTTAAATATTTATTTGATTGACATAAATCTTGCTAGAACTACTTCGTCAATATTAGAAACCAGTGTAGGTTTTCATCATTGTACTTGATACATATAATAATTAGAATATGACGACTAGCAACAATAATGTTGAGAGATAGAGTCATTGTGTACTAAATCTAGTTTTGGGTTTATAGTTGTACTTAATTATGACTATTAAGTGCATAAACTCTAAATAAGAATATAAACTTGTCAAGATACAAAAGAGGTTTCACTTTTGTGACCCGATACACCACGATTTGATGTATGGCTAGCCCATTATCAAGGTGATTATATTCTAAACCAAACTAGAATAAGATATCATGAAGATGATGCAATACTCAAATTGGTAACCCAAGATCAAACCTAAGATTCTAGAATGATGAACGCAAAGAGTTATCGAGTACTCTTGAACCATTAGATCTTATGGTATATGCGTATCTTGTATTCAAAGCAAGATGTCTCGTGCCTTTTGGTTGAAAAGGAGATCGAGAATATAAATCATTGATCCAAAATAGGTTGATCATTTTCTTTTACCAACGATTTAAGTTGACGCTAATGTG
Organism: Silene latifolia; assembly: GCF_048544455.1. NCBI lineage: Eukaryota > Viridiplantae > Streptophyta > Magnoliopsida > Caryophyllales > Caryophyllaceae > Silene > Silene latifolia. Next base: position 301,298,975 of record NC_133538.1, on the reverse strand, counting down.
TTCACTTAATAAGGTAAATAGAGAAATCTTTGAAGAAGTTCAAAGAGTTTGAAGAATCATGATTTAGTCGTGATGGGATTATCAAAGTAAAGACTTTGATATAAGCCAAAGGAAATGTGATTTAAAATCACAAGTTAATCTCTCTGAGCACGTATTATGGAATAATGTGTGGATGGATAAGAAATCAAACGCTATTCGATATGGTTTGGACTTCGATCAAGTTACTTTGAGTTACTTGATCCTTTTGGGGATTTTATCATTTTGTCTAAATTATGTTTCCACTAAATCTAAAACGAATCATATGAGATATGAAATGGTAGAGTACCATATTTTTAAGTTTTCACAAGAAACAAATGCTCATTTTTCCTTTCAATTATCACGAGTACGACGGGTTTGCGGCTCGTGAAGCTGTCTTTCTAAAATACATGTTTATTTCTAGAAGACAGAGTGGGAGAAATTATTCAATAGCCACAAAGAATGCCACAATGCCACAGAGAATGTTATGTCGCAAGAAACTGGTCTTTCTTGACTACATGACACGTTTTGTGTAAGATGTTGTTTCTTTAAAACCTAGGAGGTTAAATTCGTCACTTGTTGAAGATGATGAATTCATGCTACTTTTAAGAAAGTAAAGAGCTTATAACTTACAAAAGAAATCGTTTGATTCAAGTTGATTACTTCTAGAAAGTAATGAACATATGACTTACATGAGAGTGTTTAAAGTCACAACTCAATATAAGGCTTAGAGCCATGAAAATCCGAAATAAAAAGGCTTGATTAGTGACAAAGGGTTTTGCACAATAAAGAGAGATTTCAAAGCAAGATTGGTGGCAAAGAGTTTTGCACTTGTTGAAATGCTTAAGTCTATTTGGATCTTCTTAGGGATTGTGTTTCATTATTATGAAATACATAGCGAGTGAATCTAAAACCCACTTCTTCAATTAGAAGGAATGTATTCAATACATGTCTTGAGTTTTGTAGATTCTTGCAATCCTAAGATAATGTGAAACTTAAGAGAGAATCTTAAGTAGGACATCAATGAGTTGGAATCAATGTTTTTGATCATGTTATAAAACTTTTCTCGATAAGTCGAGAAGTTATGTTTATACATGGAGTTTAGTGGGAGTTAAGGAAATTTTTAATTAGTCTTATATGTGGATGACATATTGATCATTGCGAATGATTTAAGACTTATGAAGTATTATAATACCTCTTTAATATCCAGATTTATGGAAATAAATCCACATGATATTAGCGTCAAATAAGAAGTCCTATGTTGATAAGATTCATGACCAGTTCAATCGAGTTGAACATATTTGATTGATTCCATTTGCTTCCGCTGCCGAATCAATTAAATAAGAAATGATGTATAACACTTCATATACTTAGAGTATGATGAATTGTTTCAAAATCGAATTCAAGTAATAATTACCAAGTAGCCATATTGATTACCCTTAAGTGCTTGCAGAAGCATTAAGGATATAATGCAAAGTGTTTTTGATGCAATTTTGTGTAAGGGTATTACACAAGTGACAATTGACAATTGACATTGCGCATGGTTTCCGACAAAACCATAATCAAAACACATTAGGATAGTTAAGATACCATTGTGGCTATGTTATTTAAGAAATAGATTTTCTAGAATCGTTCTAGGCAATAAAGAACAATGAGAGATATTTATAACGGAAATTGAGTACACTTGCAATCATGAGATGTGCAAGAAGGATGAGTCCCGTACACTGTGAAAACAGTGGGAGCTATTCTAAGGCCAGAAGGCCTATGTCTTGATTAGATCTCGACACGTACTCAGAAAGTTTTGTAATGCAAATGTATACATTACAAAGGAAAACGAGTATGTAGTAAGGTTGAGTAAGGTACAAGAAGTTGATAAAACCTACTAACCAAAGCCTTCTCATAGGCTTAACATGAGGAGTCATGACATTTCAATTGAATTGAGATGAAAAACTACATACAAGATCAAATTAGATTATAGAATATGAAATAGTAATCAAGTATTGACTATTCATATGTGATAATCACATTTGTCGTTCGAGTTTTAAATCTGAAAACTCCTTTATATACTTTGTTATATCCAAACGAGTTGTAGAGACAATGTTGAACCCCGTTAAAGTGAACACGAATTAACATGGTATTCTCCCATAGTCACTTGTATGAGGTGACGTCTCGAAGTGACTAGAGTGTGATGCGATTGATGGCAAGTTCAAGTGCCATAGAGTCATGTGAGATGACTAGTCGATCACATAGGCAGACTGTTAGGAACACTTTGTCGGGCAGTGACCGCTTATAGAGTTCTGGCAAATTTATATAGCCTGGTCGTGGCGAGAGCTACTATAGTATTCTAATGAGTCGATTCTTTTGACTAAAGACTGTTCGCCTAAGATGGCATAGTTTCAGATTAACTTTGATTTGTGTTACTACGACCTTCGTAAATGGGGTCAAATGGGCATATTTTGGGTTATGATAGTTGTGGCTAGTCGAAGGGAATAAGTGCGATAGGAATTGTCCACCCCCTTGTCAGGGTTAAAATAATATCTCAGGGCCACTCGAGGAGTAATGAACTGGAAATGCGTGGCCACGCTCGGATGGTATCTATGGTAGATAACTCCGGTCAATCAGTTATTCTCCAGATCGAGGAAACCACTCTCGATATGATCGCTTGCAAGTACGACCCGAAAGACACCTTGCATTGAGTGGGAGATAGTAATAGGACAAGAGAATTGGTGACGCACACTTGTCGAGGACAAGTAGGAGATTGTTTGAGTTTGTGTCCTCCGACAATAATGCGATCACAATTGTCGATCATAATGATCACATGTTTAAATCTCATTTTAAGAATACATGTGGGATGTAATATTTTTACAGTCAACTGGTCCACACATATCGGTAATGATTGGCTGACTAGAGTTTGACATTACTGTCGTGCAACGGTGGTGATCAGTTGATTCCCTTAGGTTATACCTATAGTGAAATAATCTTAATTGATTATTTAATTAATCGTATACCGATACGAGTTAATTAAATTTCTTAAAATTGACGGATGATTTTGTGAGTATAACTAACGTACCTTATTGTAATACGATTAAATGAGACACGGTCTAAGTAATCGAATTGTTTTATTACTTAGATGAAATTATTGTTTACGGAAACAATTGAAACGAAATGAATAAATTGTTATAAATACAGAAAGTTGTAGTTTATAATTCGGAAACACTTTACGGTACAAGTAATTATGAATTACTAGGTTAATTATATAAGTGACATATTTTTTTAATATGTTGATTTTTAATTGTTAAAAATACATTTGATATACCTAATGTCATGAAACATGTTACATATGACAAATTGACAACATAATGTGTAAAATGGTTTTTCCATTTTACATTATATGTGCCGAAATAAGGAGGGAGTATTAGGCTTATTATTGTGTTAAATTTTTAGTGGAAAACACAATCATGAAAGCTTGCTTGTAGCCGTGCATGCCTATGTTTTCTTGGATAGAAAAACTAGCCCATGCATTGGGCACTCTTACCCCCTCCAACCGGTTTCTCCAAGGCATATGATAGAGTTTTTCCTCTATCATTATTCATTGATACTTCAACTAATTTCTAGTGTAAGAAATGGATCTATCTCTATCTTTTGTGAAAATCCTAGAGAAATAAAAAAACTCCATCATCTATTCTCTCTAAAACCGAAATACATGAGAGAACAAAAATTATTTTTGTGTCATATTTTAAGTAAAACTAATATTGTTACTAGATCTAAATAATATTGGTTATTATGAGTTTCCTTGGGTATATGCTTTTGGGAGAGATTCTAAACTTGAATCTTGTTCATCCATTATTGGAAAGCTCAAGAACTAACAAGAAGGAGATCTTGTTGGTGCCCATAAAAACCGAAATAATCAATGTAAGAATGATTATTTCTTCTTTCTATTTACTTATTGTTTGCATGCATAAGATTTGTAATTAATTTTATGACTAAATTAATTAGAACATATATGAATATGTTAAGTAATGAAATATAGATTTCTATCAGAATAATCCACTAAATCAAGCTTGAATCCCATAAGAATGTGTTTGTGTAGATTTTAGAGAGAATGGAGAGGATTTAGAGTGGGAAGGAAGAGGAATTAAATGATTTGGATAAGGTTAGGATAAGATCCCGAAATTAAGCCTTGTCGGGTACTGTACAGTTTCACTCGGCTTCACTCAGCCGAGTGCTACTCACTCGGTCGAGTACTATCGTACTCGGCTAAGGGAAACCTACTTGGTCCACTTGAAGTTCTGCTCGGTAAAGTCTAAGTCTCGCTAGGTCCATTAAACCTTCCACTAGGTCCACTGTAGGGTCACTCCTTACACCCAAGTGGTCTCCCCATGCATTCCAAGGTCTCCTTTATGGGTCTCACATTATCTGGGTATTACAATCTTCCCCCCTTAAAATAAACTTCGTCCCCGAAGTTCGCCTCACTCTCTCTTTCCCACCACTCTCTCAAGTCCTTCTCTTTCCCGAGAATTTTACTGTAACCACTCTCTTGTACCCAAACACATCTCAAATCAATCTTCATTCGACATTGCCGCTCTCATCATGCCAAGTTTCTCCTCATTTATGCTCGGTTTCTTTCCTTAACTTCCAATTGTTACATTCACTCTCCCTAAAAGAGAACTTCATCCCGAAGTTCAACGCTCAAGAACATGGATATTCTCATAACTACTTACGAGACATATGACTTAACAAAATGATAGACACCACATAGTAAATTATGTATTCAAATAGAATTCAATTACCATCCTCATACCACGCATATGCCGCGTCAAATGTATCACATGATCGCACATGTATTTATGTCTATTTCCAGTTCATGCGAGTATTCCCATCTATAACCATTATAAGATTAATTTATGCATCGAAAACTATCATGAAATCCATAAATGGCACTCATTATGATGTCATGGAATCATCACATATCGCATAAGATTATCACATGCCTTCATCGTCTATTTAGTCATGTCACAATGCTGTTGATTAATTAGATACACCTTGAATAGTGATACTTTAAATAATAACAACATCTCAAGTAGAAATAACACGCTAATTACTATGGTCAAACGTAAATAATTTACGAAAGTTAACCATAAAAACCCTTTTATGTCCATCCAACAACTAAGGGACCATTATGGTCACTAAACATGGGTATCTACTCAATACGTGGTCGAAAAACGCAAAACGGGGCATAAACTGGTCACTCGGTCAAGTGGAAAGGCCACTCGGCCGAGTAATGAAGCACTCAGTCGAGTAGATCGAGCACTCGGCCGAGTAGTACATGGCAGCCTCAAGCTTAAAGAAATGGCTTCCAATTTCCACCTAGTTCATCATATAATGCAAATAACTCCAATGGTGACTACCACACCATTGTCTATCTCAAATGTAAACACATTATGGCCTTATGGCCAAGGATATATACCATGAAATAAAAATGTTCAAGTCTCATTCAAGGCAAATGTTAAGCTAGTCCGACACAAAACAACCAAATCTAATTGGAGAACTTCCTCCTCTTACCATGTATTTTTGCCCACCGGTGATTCCTCTATTCGGCTGCAACATTCCTCGCTCCTTGTCTCTCCCGAGATCTCAATTTCCGCATCCTCAACCACCATATTAGCATAGACGTCATCGTGATCCATAGGCCCTGATGCCATACCCGACGCTCCTCCTCTGCTTGTATTGCCTTGGTAAGCACCACTTCCACCTCCTTGATAAGTGTTGCCAAAGAAAGTTCAGGTGGCATAGTGGGTTCCCACCCACGGACCAAGCAAGTGTCCCTCATTATGAGGGATTCTAGTACCCCAATCCGATGGTTGGATACCATAGGCCTACCTTGATTGTAGGCCAAGTCATTCATGAGCCTTAGAACTAGGGAGTGGTTCACCCAAAAGATAAGGTCCGACATATGGTATTGGTGGTCATAGGCCGGTTGGGGTTGGGCATATCCACCGGTATGTGATGGTCTGTGCATAGAATGCCTAGGAGGTTAACGAAGTGGTGAAGGCATGGGTATATGAGAGGATGAAAGGGCATGTATGGAATATCTAGGGGGTGGAGAAGGGGTATCCCTTTCCATAGTCTCATCATTAATGTCATAGGTAAGCTCATTAGGAATAGTGTAGCATTGAGGTGAAGGGTGGGACAGTCTCACATCCGGAAAATGCTCGGTCGGGGGCAAACTACCTCGCACGGGGAGTTTCATATACAATTCTCCACTCACATTCCACCCATAAACACCCTATTCATTCGTATCTACAAGCCAATTAAGGTGCTTCAATTGTTCAATGTCAAAGTATGGCACATTAGCGGTCATAGGTCTATTTACTTCCCCGGGCTCATAGTTCAACATACTCCTTGCCAGCCTAGTCACCAACGCACCACAATCCAAGGGGAATTTCTCTGGATTATTCATTCTGTTTAAGGCTAAGCTCGCAATGGACACGACACTAAAGTAAAAGTGCGGCACATCAAAGGGGTTGAGATAACAAGTCAAAAGTAATACCTCGGTGGAGTTAAGCTTTCTTGGGTTGTTTTTCCCAAAGAGAATAATGGTCATGAGGTGTAGGAATGTCCTCAAAATGGGGTGTTCTACATCATTGACTTTCATGGGACTTACTACGACACGGTTGTTGCTAATGTAAAGGCCAAATAACTTTGTGGCTTTCATATTCTTCCTCACCTAATCATGGGTATCGGCGGTTTTCTTCCCCACACCCAAGTGACTCGTGAACACGTCACTAGTCAACTGAAAAGAGGTGTTCTTGAGCCAAAAGCTCACGGAATGGTCCGCCTTATGGTATATGAAGGAACTTAAGAACTCGAGGGTAAGGTTATGGTAACTTATCTCTCTCAGATTGTATAACCCTTCTAGACAAAGCACACTAAAGATATCATGTACCTCATTCTCGATTCCCAAAGTGGTCAAATTGATCTCCGATATGCATCTTGTAGCTACCATCCGCACACCAGCCAAAGAAATGAAGGTATTCTTGTGGGCCTCACTCTCAAAATGTATCCCCGGGTACCCTAGAGCCGTGATGGCGGGTGGTGCATCTGGTTCTTAGCAGGCATTCCTTCCACGGGTGTTTCTTGTGTTCCTTGACATGTTACATAATGAGATCACGCAACAAGATATAGAATAAGAAGCGTAAGAATCAAAACAACTTGGAAGTAAGTAAAAATTTTCCGGTTAATGACTTAAGTTGATAACCAACACTTGAAAATAAGTCTCGACATGATATTTTTAACTTTTCATCCAAATAAGGTTCACTTAAAATATGTTTTTCCGGGAAAATGAAGTCTTGGTGGAATTATGTAACATTCCTGATAGTAGTGGTTTGTGTCGGTCTAAGAGGGTTATTTTATCACCCCTCATGTCTCTTAATATGGGTCATTAGGTTTGTTTATCTTAATAATCAATAATTGGTTATGATGTGGTAACTTGTCCATTTTACCTCGGTTTTATACTTGATTTAGATGCACAGAACCCGAGGGTCGAGGAGAACCTTTCCACGGTCAAGGCATGGCGCAAGCACCTCACATATAGCCAAATATCTAGCTAGGAGAAGTAAAGAGTGAAGATGAGAAAAATTGAGAGTAATTGAAGAGTTCAAGAAGCAAAGGATTTAAGAATTCCAAATGCGAGCTTAGGCGCAGCCTGCGCAATTGAGCAGCGCAGCCTGCGCAATTGAGCAGCGCAGGCAAGAGCTAATTTGGCGCAGCCTGCGCATCTCTGTTTTACGGGGCTTTCTAATCTGCATTTGGGCTTCTTAAGTGAGGATCTTTTTAGGTTTCCGTGAAGCCATATATATACCCAAGCTTTGAAGACTTGAAAATCAACATCTAATTTCATACACTCTCATAATTAGGGTTTGAATCTTGAAACATTTTAGAAGGCTTTCCTACAAAAGTTGTAATCTGTCTTTGTTATTTGGGTTTTATGAAGACTATGGAAGGCTAATCTTCCAATACTTGGTAATCTTCCACTACTTGGTGTAATCAATTTCAAGCTTTCATCTTTATCATTGTATTGTCTTACTAATCTCTACTCTTTCATTTATTTCAATTTCTATGTTTGAATGTCATGATGAATGTTTTGTTGTGACAAGTAATTACCCTTACCTCTGTAACACTCATCTATTGCTTGAAGGTTGCAAAGTTTCTTACTTTTGTGATGTCTTGTTGAAGCAACTCATATTGTTGTTATCTTGGTTTAATGTATCAACCTTTGTGACTAGAAATTGAATATGTCATTGGGTTTGTTGGCTTAGACATACTCTTATGATATTCCATTTACTTTCCTCTTGGTTTTACTCTTCATGCTCTTAGTTACAATTCATACATGGTTTAATGTTAGAATTTGTAGTTTAAGTAGGATTACCATTGTTGGCTTAGATAGTGGTAATCATTTGCTTGAGGTTTGTTGTTGGGTAAATGAATTTAGAGAGAAAAGAGTCATACATTGGGAAAAGGTGGAACTTGTAGGATTATACCAAGTTTCCTCTCATATTATTGTTGTTTGCATACCAAGTGTTTATTACTTTGTTTCACAAGCAAAATCATATCTTTTTCATCTTGTTACTTGTTTCCCCCATGGCAATTCTCCTCATATGTGTTTTCAATTGTTGTCCATTGTTAATATTCATAGTTTGTGCATAGTCTTGTGTTTTGTTCATTGTCATTAGTTTAATTCAAGTTTTAGTCTCAATCCCTTCTCTTTGGTTTGACCCTTACTTCCCTTTACTACTATTCTTAATTCCATAGTGTAGAGTCAAGTTTGGTTTATAAATATCTAATTTGGTAGTTTAATTCTGGTATTTAGCGACCTAGTAATTTCTCTTACCAAATTTTGGCGTCGTTGCCAGGGAGGGGCAACATAGCTAAAAGCTTGAGTTTTGAATTTATGTTTAGTTGTTTTTATATCCTTCTTGTTGTTAGAAGTAAGTGTTAGTTCTAATCCATTTTGTTTAGTGTAAAGGTTTATTCCTAGTTCCCAACAAGGTGGTGAGTTAACTCCCATTGAGGAAGACACTTTAGGAGCATATTCTTGGTTATTCACCAACCCTTGGTATCAACGACCTCCAAGGGGAAGACAAGTTGAAGAAGTAGACTTCGAACCCCTTTCGGTTGATCCAATAGAAGTAGAATACCCACAAATGGCGAATGATACTAGGACTATTAGGGAGCTCCGGGCAAGTAATTATGACACTCAACCTCTTTGCATAGCCTACCCACCCATGGGGGCTAATGCCAATTTTGAATTAAAAGGCTACTTCATCCACAACCTTCCAAAGTTCCAAAGTTCCATGGACATGCGGGAGATGACCCGAATCGCCTTCTTTCTGAATTTCATATGATGTGTGAAGTGGCCATTCCCAATGGTGTCACAGAGGTTGAATTTAAGTTGAGTGCCTTCCCATTTTCACTACAAGATGCAGCAAAAGATTGGTTGTTTTACCTTCAACCGAGTACAATCCGTACTTGGAAGGATATGAAAGCGGCTTTTCTTGAGAAATACTACCCCGACTCAAGACATAACCATGCAAAGAAAGCCATCACTTCTCTGGAACAAGATGCAAGTGAGAGCTTCTATGAATATTGGGAGATATTCAAGAAGTTGGTTGATCAATGTGCCTACCATGGTCTTAGTGGTGATGACCTTTTGGTCAACTTTTGTGATGGTCTTACCCAACAATATCAAATCATGGTGAATGCCGCTACGGGTGGTGGGGTTGACAACTATTTCATGGCGGAGGCAAATGAGATCATATAAAGGTTGGCCGCTAGCACAAGGAACTATGGAAGAAGCCGGGGGTCCAAAACTATTAACTCCATTGAGACACCTTCGTTCCTATTCCAACAACAAGCTTGAGAAAACCGTGGATGAACTTACAAAAATGGTAGCTCAACTAGCGGGAAACAATCAAGGAGGAGCACAAGGGTCTACTTTGGAGTGCAATTTTTGTCAAGGTCCACACCTGATGGAGACTTGCCCCATCATGGAAGAACAAGGGATAAGCAAGGAGAATGTGAGTGCCATGATACATGGTCAATATAACTCTAGGAACCCCAATGGGGGAGGGTATTGCAAGTATGATCCGAGCGGCAACACTTACAACATTGGGTTAAGGGACAACCCCAACCTTTCTTGGGGAGGGGATACCTCAAGAAGCTTTCAAAATGGCCAATTTAATCACTTGAGGAACACCAACTCACAAGGTCAAAGCACAAATTATCAAAGAAACGACAATCTTCAACAAGCAAAAGGAGGATCCTTCTAATTTGGTAACCAAGGTAACCACAAAAATTTTCAAGGGGGAGGCTCCTCTTCTCGAGGAGATGAAGATTTGTCTACCAAGGAGATGTTCAAGATGCTTATGAAAGGGAAAACCAAGACAATCAAGAGGTTTGATAAGATGGATGCGGATAAAATCTCAAGTGATGCAAGGGTGAAGAACCTTGAGATCCAACTTGGCCAACTTGCATAAGAAATGGCCAAGAACAATCAAAAGAACTCCAACTCAATTCCATCTACAACATTCCCTCCAAAGGAAAATGCTAGTGCAATGACATGAGGAAGGGGAGAACTCTATAATCTCCTCCAAAGAACAAGAGAAAAGAAAAATCACATGAAAGGGTCATTAACATTGAAGAGCAAATTGAAGAAGAGCTTGTGATTGGAAACGAGAAAGGGACACCCTCAAAGGCTAATGGGGAAGAAGAGATGAATCCTTTGAGCAAGGATAAAGGAAAGAAAGAAAGCACCAACACCAAATATTACATTAAGGAGATCGAAAGAGAGTATGTTGAACCGGAGGTACCATTTCCTAGTGCACTCACAAATCCCAAGAAGTTTGATAAAGACTCCAAACTTTATGAAACTTTTAGGAAATGTGAGGTCAACATCCCTCTTTTTACTATCATTAAATCTGTCCCTAGGTATGCAAAGTTTCTCAAAGAACTTTTCACCCCTAATGTAACACCCCCATACTCCAAGTGCCTTACCAGGACCACTCAGGTATAAGGATACTACCATCTCGGTTGCCCGAGGTACTGAATATCATAAGACAATAAAGAAACGTACTTTTAAAGTAATTATAGATTAAGTAATTACATGTTCAAACCAAAACTAATAAAAGGAATTACAAGGTTCTCATACGGTCTACAGCTAAAACTATCAAAGCTACTAGACTTCGTCGACCGACAAAATGAAGACTTCTAACCGCCACGTGATGACTCATCCTGGCTATCCCATACGCGTCATATCACACCCGCTCAATAATCGCTCACCACCCCCGAATGGATCACCACGCTTTTAAAACATTTAAACGGGGTCGATTAATCACACAATTCAATACATATATCAACAATAAGATAAACAGACATTTTGGTGAACCGTCACACACACACACACACACACCACCAACTCCCATCGTCTCAATCTCGATCGTCCACCGGACTACCGCCAAACCGATGGGGACCGCAGCCGTTCCCACCTAAGCCCCGCTCATCGTACGAGCGATAACCCTATCCATTAATGTGCACATCCCCTTTCGTGGCGGGTTCCACGAAGGGCGAAACTAGGGCGTGAGATCACTCCCGCAAGTGACCCCACTCAGCCGAGAACGCATCTCGAGAACCATCAACAAACACAAGCACAATCACAATCACAATCACAATCATCATATCAAACAACTAACTACAAAGACATCACCAATATCCCATTATGGGACTAATACGAGTAGGAAATCCTACCGGAAAGCACAACACGCAGACGGTATCTACAACAGTATCAAAACGGCTCCTCTACGAATTCTCCTCCTATCATACATAACACATAAAGACTACACATCACAAACTACACACCAAAACCCCCAATTCCTAAATTAGGGTTTAACCAATCTTAACAAAACATTATAAAAACTATATTAAAAGCTTACCCTCGATGCAAGGAATCCAACGACACAAAAACGACAAGAACCGACCGTCCGAACTCCGGAATTGCCGAGAATGCGATTAGGAAGATGAACTGGTCGCTTTCTCTCTTAAACAGGGTTTTAGGTTTTGTAAAAGTGAATTAAAACAATGACGAATATGTTTAAATACCTTAATCGCATAATTAACAAAACCCGAGAAAACTTCCCGTAAAACCGGACACTCGATCGAGTACCCAAGGTACTCGATCGAGTACCCCTTACTCGATCGAGTACCCCCTACTCGATCGAGTACCCAACAGTCGAAACTATTTTATCTCGCAACTTACCCTTACTCGACAGAGTAAGGGCTACTCGATAGAGTACCCCAAGACTTATAAATACGGAGTATTACGGTCTTCCCTCCTTAAAAGGAACTTCGTCCCCGAAGTTCAACCCATACATAAAAACAACCATACAGACTCGACCAAGACACAACAACTTAGCTAAGGACTCAAGAACTCGACCGAACATAGAACATGAACTCTTAACACCCACTCCACCAACTATGTTTACTTCCACAACATGACTCACTATATCGTATCTACCACATATATATCTCTCACGACACCAACTCCATACATAACCAACTACCATCCTCTAATGTCCGCTAGCTCCATGATATCATCAACTATCAAATCCAATACCAAGACACTCATAGACATCAAACGGGATGTTACATTCTACCACCCTTAAAAGGAACTTCGTCCTCGAAGTTTACTCACACTCGTAACCTCATCATCCAACTGTCAACACTAGCGAAATATTCTCACACTCCTAAACATCACGCTACTACAAGCACGGTCATGACCTTTAATAAAATCACCCACAACACGAATCGATCTTTTATTCTACATCAAGACTCACTAATACCAAACCATATCTATATCTCATTACCCTCTGTACCACCACATGTCTAAGATAACCGTCTATAACCCAAACACTCACCATTCTTATATCCAAGGCTCCCATACATAAACATTTCCCATTCCTCAACTCATTCGGCAGCGCACCAAACCTATACCATAAACTCGTAGCAAATCACCATACCTACTCTTCATTATTACTGCCAAACAACATACCTCTCTACGTAAGGCACTTATCTCCCAGAAGCATAACTCACGATCCGCACTCGTTACGTACACGCACACTAGATCCTCAAATTCTTTCTTTCATTACCGCAAAATTCATACACAACTTAACATGACACTAATTTCCCCAACACCCTACACTCACTGTCTCAACAAAAGATTATGAACTACCTGCCTCTTTCAGATCATTACCACACATGTTCCACGAATTATTTTCCATTACCATGTCTACCGATGTCTCATCTGAAAACAAGATCAAAATTACCGTAACAACCTCTCACAACCGTGTCCCATCAACAGATTATCACTATCCCATGACAACAACGAAACATATACAACTCTATTTCACATCATACTCTACCTCATTCCCAACTTAACCTGGTAAAGAAAACAGGAATAAACAAGACAACTGTCTATCAAAGACAAATCGAAACTCGCAGAGAGCAACATCAAACAAAACAACAATTTATGTATAACCGGTATGTACTTTCGAAACTCGAATCATAATCATCCCGCCTACTCCACCACAACCGGTGACGGCATCACAACACCGCCACCAACAACCACACCGTAGTGCGAAAATACCCGCATCACAAAGATTATGTAACGTGACCGGATCACCACCCGAGGCACCACAACCACACCGATAGACATCACAATCGCATACAATTCCCATAAATACTTGACTCAAAGATAACTTCTCGGACAAGAAAAACTTACTTAAATCCACCTTATTAAATCACCACGCAACATATTATATGGATAAACAGATAAGCATCTCATGAACATCATCTCTACCATTTCCGGGATACACATGTGTTATCAATACACATAAGATTATAACTAGCTATGTCAAATCAATCAAATTATTATCTTTTTGGATATCATTAAATTAAATTACCGTGTCCAACATATATATTACCGAACATTCATAAAACAACTTTATAATTATCACACCATACCACTTCTTGTGAGGTCAGAACCTCACACAAACATTTACACATATCATAGACCCGTAATCACAACCAACTAGTCAATCCTGACCACGTAAGTCACCACTCGAAAAAGGTTACCTGCTGCCCGAGTTTAACTCATATGCCCCTCATAACATATTCCCCCATTCGCACAACCATCACTTCCTGCCAAATATAATCACACCTTCACTATTCAACTAATAGCGTCCGCCTCATCTAACCACATCTTATACCCTCTCACAATCATACACAACAATCAGGTCCCTACCAAAACAACCTCTTTAGAATTGCTACCTTTCTAATATTCCATCACTCTTAGCCATTAGTGATAACACCACAATGCCACCGCTGCTCGTATATCAAATCTCTTACACTCATATCAAAATAACATGGTTTTTCTCCTATTTTTGGTTAACATTGCAAATAACGAACATCAAACCCATCCACAAAATTACCTCAACATTATTCCCAATGCTATCTTATTTGTATTGTCATCCAACTCTCCACCAAATATCTCGTATCGTGCCAATACTCCACCAACTTCTTACTCCCTTAATTCCTCGAAACTCATTACCAATCATGTTGCCCTGAAACTCCTATATAACCTTTAGCTAACATCCTCGTGATACCATCACACATTTCGATGATTCCTTATCTTTATATCACATAGCTCCGGTGAACATTTTCCTCAGCTTACTTTTATCCTTCTTTTCTCTTTACACTCAATAATACCAATTAATAGTTCAACTCCTTATTCCTTCTAGCTAACTCTTTAGAAATCAAGTTACCCCTTCGTTGCTCCAAAACTCGGTTCCATTATTTTCTACCGACATCATCTCACTCTTTCTTCCCATGGATCTTCTCTTATTATGCTATCACTCATACTTGCCACTAATCTATCCATCGAACCAACGTTTAATGTTCAAACAATTGCATCCCCCTTTTTACATCTCTAGAAATCAGAATTCATTTAATACCGTTAATTACCCAAGGAAATCACATAGCAGTTTCATCTTTTAATAAACCAAACCTCCCAAACTCACTCATTGTCTACAAATACACCTCGCGACATGTCTCCACAAAGTTCACTATATATTACTCTTCTCAACCCCTTTAAACGAACTTTCACTACATAAATCCATAACCCACACGACTCCTAACCATTTCCTTCCATAACTCTTTACACATCTCAAGTCGCCACTATCCACATTCTTACTTTCAATCTTTTCATTCTCACGTTCATTATACTCACATCATCCCTTGCCTATATTCACTTATTTTTACATTACTCAACACACAATCATATCACTCATCCCGTCTCGCAAAACGTGCGCCATGCCTCAATAAACTATACCAATCTTCCTTTTCTTTTTCCACCATCTATCATAATCACATATAACTCATGTCCTCCCCACCGGACTCATACTCATCATAGTGCCACTCTTTACATCATAAGATTGGGTAACTTACGCTTCAGGACCAACACATACGTAAAACAATGCATAAAGAAGTAATACAACACCTTTGAATTAAACATAATATGCAACGAATGTCAAAAGACAAACATATGACCCGAAATACGCATATGACCTGCACAGACCCCACTCGATCGAGTACCAGAACCTACTCGATCGAGTTGAGGCTACTCGATCGAGTGCCCAACATGCTCGATCGAGTGCCCCGACCTAACCCAAACGGACCTTCTGATCTCTGACTTACTCGACCGAGTAGCCTGGCTACTCGATCGAGTGACCCCATACTCGATCGAGTGCCCGAGGTACTCGATCGAGTGCCCAAAAACACGATTCTGGACAAAATAACGACAAGTACCCACTCGATCGAATCAAACCCACTCGATCGAGTCATGCAGACTCGTGAATACTACCCGCATGTTATCTCACATACCCCAACGTACTATGCATTCATTATTATTTCAACATTATGATTACAACTACCCATTCAAATCTGCGCGACTCCTCATACAATCAACAAAATAATCTACTTCGTGTTATCAAGTGCCACGTTATAAACAACCATCATGCTTTTCATCCAATTCGTTATATAAAACACATATCATTGAACCTCTATTCTTCATGTTACTACTTACCAAAAGTCAAACATTACCATCTATCATGCTCATATAACATTCAACTTTCAATTATGTATTACCCGCATGTTTTAAATTTTCATAACTTTTCATAACACAAACCACACCCATACACTACAAATCCTATTCCCATGTTGGTAATACAACAACATTACAAATCCACTTCATCACACATCATCATATACGAACTACTTTCTTTTTCTACCATATCATTCATCATTCTCATATACTTTTCCAACGATTCCAACCAACATGTAAGCCAACTATCATGCAACATGCTTTCAACAAACCATATACAAAGACAACAACATACACGTCGCACATATACACACGGACTCCACGTTCCCATACCATGTGACTGGCTTAAGTATCATGGGGCCAAGATTTTGAAGTGAGGGCGCCTACTCACCCAAAACCTAGCATCAGCCGAGGCTCCCATTACACATACACCAGGTTCATTTTATTAGACTCCCTATGTTCATTATGTTCATTTGTTACAGGTTCCAAAATCGTCGCTCTGATACCATTTGTAACACCCCCATACTCCAAGTGCCTTACCAGACCACTCGGGTATAAGGATACTACCATCTCGGTTGCAGAGGTACATCAATATCATAAGACAATAAAGAAACGTACTTTTAAAGTAATTATAGATTAAGTAATTACATGTTCAAACCAAAACTAATAAAAGGAATTACAAGGTTCTCATACGGTCTACAGCTAAAACTATCAAAGCTACTAGACTTCGTCGACACAAATGAAGACTTCTAACAGCCACGTGATGACTCATCCCGGCTATCCCATACGCGTCATATCACACCTGCTCAATAACTCGCTCACCACCCCGAATGGATCACCACGCTTTTAAAACATTTAAACGGGTCGATTAAATCACACAATTCAATACATATATCAACAATAAGATAAACAGACAACTGAACTGTCACACACACACACACACACCACCAACTCCCATCGTCTCAATCCGACCGTCCACCCACTGGACCCGACCACCCGATGGGGGACCGCAGCCGTTCCCACCTAAGCCCCGCTCATCGTACGAGCGATAACCCTATCCATTAATGTGCACATCCCCTTTCGTGGCGGGTTCCACGAAGGGCGAAACTAGGGCGTGAGATCACTCCCGCAAGTGACCCCACTCAGCCGAGAACGCATGTCGAGAACCATCAACAAACACAAGCACAATCACAATCACAATCACAATCATCATATCAAACAACTAACTACAGCACATCACCAATATCCCATTATGGGACTAATACTGAGTAGGAAATCCTACCTGGAAAGCACAACACGCAGACGGTATCTACAGCTGTATCAAAACGGCTCCTCTACGAATTCTCCTCCTATCATACAGCACATAAAGACTACACATCACAAACTACACACCAAAACCCCCAATTCCTAAATTAGGGTTTAACCAATCTTAACAAAACATTATAAAAACTATATTAAAAGCTTACCCTCGACGCAAGGAATCCAACGACACAAAAACGACAAGAACCGACCGTCTCAACTCCGGAATTGCCGAGAATGCGATTAGGAAGATGAAGTGGTCGCTTTCTCTCTTAAACGGGGTTTTAGGTTTTGTAAAAGTGAATTAAAACAATGACGAATATGTTTAAATACCTTAATCGCATAATTAACAAAACCCGAGAAAACTTCCAGTAAAACCGGACACTCGATCGAGTACCCAAGGTACTCGATCGAGTACCCCTTACTCGATCGAGTACCCCACTACTCGATCGAGTACCCAACAAAGTCGAAACTATTTTATCTCGCAACTTCCACCCTTACTGACAGAGTAAGGGCTACTCGATAGAGTACCCCAAGACTTATAAATACGGAGTATTACGGTCTTCCCTCCTTAAAAGGAACTTCGTCCCCGAAGTTCAACCCATACATAAAAACAACCATACAGACTCGACCAAGACACAACAACTTAGCTAAGGACTCAAGAACTCGACCGAACATAGAACATGAACTCTTAACACCCACTCCACCAACTATGTTTACTTCCACAACATGACTCACTATATCGTATCTACCACATATATATCTCTCACGACACCAACTCCATACATAACCAACTACCATCCTCTAATGCTGCTAGCTCCATGATATCATCAACTATCAAATCCAATACCAAGACACTCATAGACATCAAACGGGATGTTACATTCTACCACCCTTAAAAGGAACTTCGTCCTCGAAGTTTACTCACACTCGTAACCTCATCATCCAACTGTCAACACTAGCGAAATATTCTCACACTCCTAAACATCACGCTACTACAAGCACGGTCATGACCTTTAATAAAATCACCCACAACACGAATCGATCTTTTATTCTACATCAAGACTCACTAATACCAAACCATATCTATATCTCATTACCCTCTGTACCACAACATGTCTAAGATAACCGTCTATAACCCAAACACTCACCATTCTTATATCCAAGGCTCCCATACATAAACATTTCCCATTCCTCAACTCATTCGGCAGCGCACCAAACCTATACCATAAACTCGTAGCAAATCACCATACCTACTCTTCATTATTACTGCCAAACAACATACCTCTCTACGTAAGGCACTTATCTCCCAGAAGCATAACTCACGATCCGCACTCGTTACGTACACGCACACTAGATCCTCAAATTCTTTCTTTCATTACCGCAAAATTCATACACAACTTAACATGACACTAATTTCCCCAACACCCTACACTCACTGTCTCAACAAAAGATTATGAACTACCTGCCGCTTTCAGATCATTACCACACATGTTCCACGAATTATTTTCCATTACCATGTCTACCGATGTCTCATCTGAAAACAAGATCAAAATTACCGTAACAACCTCTCACAACCGTGTCCCATCAACAGATTATCACTATCCCAGGACAACAACGAAACATATACAACTCTATTTCACATCATACTCTACCTCATTCCCAACTTAACCTGGTAAAGAAAACAGAATAAACAAGACAACTCTGTCTATCAAAGACAAATCGAAACTCGCAGAGAGCAACATCAAACAAAACAACAATCTATGTATAACCGGTATGTACTTTCGAAACTCGAATCATAATCATCCCGCCTACTCCACCACAACCGTGACGGCATCACAACACCGCCACCAACAAACCACACCGTAGTGCGAAAATACCCGCATCACAAAGATTATGTAACGTGCCCGGATCACCACCCGAGGCACCACAACCACACCGATAGACATCACAACGCATACAATTCCCATAAATACGACTCGAATAACTTCTCGACAAGAAAAACTTACTTAAATCCACCTTATTAAATCACCACGCAACATATTATATGGATAAACAGATAAGCATCTCATGAACATCATCTCTACCATTTCCCGGGATACACATGTGTTATCAATACACATAAGATTATAACTAGCTATGTCAAATCAATCAAATTATTATCTTTTTGGATATCATTAAATTAAATTACCGTGTCCAACATATATATTACCGAACATTCATAAAACAACTTTATAATTATCACACCATACCACTTCTTGTGAGGTCAGAACCTCACACAAACATTTACACATATCATAGACCCGTAATCACAACCAACTAGTCAATCCTGACCACGTAAGTCACCACTCGAAAAAGGTTACCTGCCGCCCGAGTTTAACTCATATGCCCCTCATAACATATTCCCCCATTCGCACAACCATCACTTCCCTTAAATATAATCACACCTTCACTATTCAACTAATAGCGTCCGCCTCATCTAACCACATCTTATACCCTCTCACAATCATACACAACAATCAGGTCCCTACCAAAACAACCTCTTTAGAATTGCTACCTTTCTAATATTCCATCACTCTTAGCCATTAGTGATAACACCACAATGCCACCGCTGCTCGTATATCAAATCTCTTACACTCATATCAAAATAACATGGTTTTTCTCCTATTTTTGGTTAACATTGCAAATAACGAACATCAAACCCATCCACAAAATTACCTCAACATTATTCCCAATGCTATCTTATTTGTATTGTCATCCAACTCTCCACCAAATATCTCGTATCGTGCCAATACTCCACCAACTTCTTACTCCCTTAATTCCTCGAAACTCATTACCAATCATGTTGCCCTGAAACTCCTATATAACCTTTAGCTAACATCCTCGTGATACCATCACATATTTCGATGATTCCTTATCTTTATATCACATAGCTCCGGTGAACATTTTCCTCAGCTTACTTTTATCCTTCTTTTCTCTTTACACTCAATAATACCAATTAATAGTTCAACTCCTTATTCCTTCTAGCTAACTCTTTAGAAATCTGTTACCCCTTCGTTGCTCCAAAACTCGCCCATTATTTTCTACCGACATCATCTCACTCTTTCTTCCCATGGATCTTCTCTTATTATGCTATCACTCATACTTGCCACTAATCTATCCATAGAACCAACGTTTAATGTTCAAACAATTGCATCCCCCTTTTTACATCTCTAGAAATCAGAATTCATTTAATACCGTTAATTACCCAAGGAAATCACACAGTAGTTTCATCTTTTAATAAACCAAACCTCCTAAACTCACTCACTGTCTACAAATACACCTCGCGACATGTCTCCACAAAGTTCACTATATATTACTCTTCTCAACCCCTTTAAACGAACTTTCACTACATAAATCCATAACCCACACGACTCCTAACCATTTCCTTCCATAACTCTTTACACATCTCAAGCTGCCACTATCCACATTCTTACTTTCAATCTTTTCATTCTCACGTTCATTATACTCACATCATCCCTTGCCTATATTCACTTATTTTTACATTACTCAACACACAATCATATCACTCATCCCGTCTCGCAAAACGTGCGCCATGCCTCAATAAACTATACCAATCTTCCTTTTCTTTTTCCACCATCTATCATAATCACATATAACTCATGTCCTCCCCACCGGACTCATACTCATCATAGTGCCACTCTTTACATCATAAGCTTGGGTAACTTACGCCAGACCAACACATACGTAAAACAATGCATAAAGAAGTAATACAACACCTTTGAATTAAACATAATATGCAACGAATGTCAAAAGACAAACATATGACCCGAAATACGCATATGACCTGCACGGACCCCACTCGATCGAGTACCCGAACCTACTCGATCGAGTTGAGGCTACTCGATCGAGTGCCCAACATGCTCGATCGAGTGCCCCGACTCCGAACCCAAACGGACCTTCCGATCTCGACTTACTCGACCGAGTAGCCTGGCTACTCGATCGAGTGACCCCATACTCGATCGAGTGCCCGAGGTACTCGATCGAGTGCCCAAAAACACGATTCTGGACAAAATAACGACAAGTACCCACTCGATCGAATCAAACCCACTCGATCGAGTCATGCAGACTTCGTGAATACTACCCGCATGTTATCTCACATACCCCAACGTACTATGCATTCATTATTATTTCAACATTATGATTACAACTACCCATTCAAATCTGCGCGACTCCTCATACAATCAACAAAATAATCTACTTCGTGTTATCAAGTGCCACGTTATAAACAACCATCATGCTTTTCATCCAATTCGTTATATAAAACACATATCATTGAACCTCTATTCTTCATGTTACTACTTACCAAAAGTCAAACATTACCATCTATCATGCTCATATAACATTCAACTTTCAATTATGTATTACCCGCATGTTTTAAATTTTCATAACTTTTCATAACACAAACCACACCCATACACTACAAATCCTATTCCCATGTTGGTAATACAACAACATTACAAATCCACTTCATCACACATCATCATATACGAACTACTTTCTTTTTCTACCATATCATTCATCATTCTCATATACTTTTCCAACGATTCCAACCAACATGTAAGCCAACTATCATGCAACATGCTTTCAACAAACCATATACAGCACAATTAACATACACGTCGCACATATACACACGGACTCCACGTTCCCATACCATGTGACTGGCTTAAGTATCATGGGGCCAAGATTTTGAAGTGAGGGCGCCTACTCACCCAAAACCTAGCATCAGCCGAGGCTCCCATTACACATACACCAGGTTCATTTTATTAGACTCCCTATGTTCATTATGTTCATTAGTTACAGGTTCCAAAATCGTCGCTCTGATACCATTTGTAACACCCCCATACTCCAAGTGCCTTACCAGGACCACTCAGGTATAAGGATACTACCATCTCGGTTGCCCGAGGTACTGAATATCATAAGACAATAAAGAATCGTACTTTTAAAGTAATTATAGATTAAGTAATTACATGTTCAAACCAAAACTAATAAAAGGAATTACAAGGTTCTCATACGGTCTACAAATAAAACTATCAAAGCTACTAGACTTCGTCGACACGGCGAAGACTTCTAACCGCCACGTGATGACTCATCCCAGCTATCCCATACGCGTCATATCACACTCGCTCAATAATCGCTCACCACCCCGAATGGATCACCACAGTTTTAAAACATTTAAACGGGTCGATACTAATCACACAATTCAATACATATATCAACAATAAGATAAACAGACAAAACCGTCACACACACACACACACACACCACCAACTCCCATCGTCTCAATACCGACCGTCCACCGGACCCCGCCAATGGGGGGACCGCGCCGTTCCCACCTAAGCCCCGCTCATCGTACGAGCGATAACCCCGTCCATTAATGTGCACATCCCCTTTCGTGGCGGGTTCCACGAAGGGCGAAACTAGGGCGTGAGATCACTCCCGCAAGTGACCCCACTCGAGAAACGCATCTCGAGAACCATCAACAAACACAACCACAATCACAATCACAATCACAATCATCATATCAAACAACTAACTACAAAGACATCACCAATATCCCATTATGGGACTAATACTGAGTAGGAAATCCTACCCGGAAAGCACAACACGCAGACGGTATCTACAACAGTATCAAAACGGCTCCTCTACGAATTCTCCTCCTATCATACATAACACATAAAGACTACACATCACAAACTACACACCAAAACCCCCAATTCCTAAATTAGGGTTTAACCAATCTTAACAAAACATTATAAAAACTATATTAAAAGCTTACCCTCGACGCAAGGAATCCAACGACACAAAAAACGACAAGAACCGACCGTCTCGAACTCCGGAATTGCTTTGAGAATGCGATTAGGAAGATGAACTGGTCGCTTTCTCTCTTAAACAGGGTTTTAGGTTTTGTAAAAGTGAATTAAAACAATGACGAATATGTTTAAATACCTTAATCGCATAATTAACAAAACCCGAGAAAACTTCCCGTAAAACCGGACACTCGATCGAGTACCCAAGGTACTCGATCGAGTACCCCTTACTCGATCGAGTACCCCACTACTCGATCGAGTACCCAACAGTCGAAACTATTTTATCTCGCAACTTACCCTTACTCGACAGAGTAAGGGCTACTCGATAGAGTACCCCAAGACTTATAAATACGGAGTATTACACCTAAACAGAAGCCAAGGAAAGGAATTGAAAGAGTCACGGTTAGTAGGCATGTCTCAGCAATTTTCAAACGAAATCTTCCTAAAAAGTGTGACGATTCAGGCATGCTAACTATACCGTGCTCAATTGGAGGCAAAGCTTTTGCTAGACCTATGCTAGACTCGGGGT
The DNA here is from genome assembly GCF_048544455.1 of Silene latifolia. NCBI lineage: Eukaryota > Viridiplantae > Streptophyta > Magnoliopsida > Caryophyllales > Caryophyllaceae > Silene > Silene latifolia. The sequence goes on along the minus strand of NC_133538.1, from coordinate 301,275,049 downwards.
CTTCTATCAATGTTATTCCTTACTCCGTTTATGAGACCTTAGAATTGCCTCCCATGTCTAAGACCAATGTTGTGATCTAATTAGCGGACCGTTCTATGATTCACCCCAAAGGCCTTGTAGAATATGTGCTAGTAGAGGTTGACAAGTTCATGTTTCCGGCCGACATTTATGTTTTAGACATGGAACCGGACTCCAAGGCTACACCCCTTTTGCTAGGGAGGCCTTTCATGAGAACCTCTAAAACAAAGCTTGACATGTATGATCGAAATTTAACCATGGAATTTGAAGGAAAAATCGTGAGGTACAATGTGTATGAGACAATGAAAAAGACTGATGATTGGAGCTTTTGTTACTTTCTTGATGTAATTTAACCATTGGCAAATCAAGTTTACCAATTATATCATAGGGACCCACTTAAAGTGGCCCTTACTAACAATGTCGAGAAGGAAGGTTTGCGGTTTTTGCTGTCTCATGATGTACAGGAAAGTATAGAAGCATTGGAGGAAGAAGAAACATTAGAGGAAGCTAAGGAGGAAGAAGAAATAAAATAAATTGAGGAGCAAATGCCGAGCAAGTGCGCAGCCTGCGCAAGATTGTGCAGCCTGCGCAGTTCACCAGCCCAGCCTGCGCAGCTTCCAGCTCCGTTGAGGCTTTTTTTCTTCTTCTCCTTATGATTACCAATCCAAATTCCTTCCCCTAGAGGCCTCCCTTAAAAGACCTCTCCCCTCCATTATAAAACCACCCACACCCAATCTAAAACCACTTCCCGACCACTTGAAGTATATTTTTCTTGGGGAAAACAACACCCTACCCCTCATAATCTGAAACCAACTTGAGGGTGACCAAGAGAAGAGATTGGTGGATGTATTGCAAAAATACAAGGGAGCTTTTGGGTGGAGCATTGCGGATCTTAAGGGGATAAGCCCAAGTGTATGCATGCACAAGATCCGGTTGGAGGGAGAAGCAAAGCCGGTTAGGCAACCCCAAAGGAGATTGAACCCGCCAATGATGGAAGTCATGAAAGAATAGATAATCAAACTACTCCAAATGAGAATCATCTATCCCATTAGCGATTCTCAATGGGTAAGTCCTACTCAATGTGTACCGAAAAAGGGTGGGGTGACGGTAATCGAAGGCAAAGAGGGAGCTTTAATTCCCACTCGGATTCAAACCGGGTGGAGAGTTTGCCTCGATTATCGCCGCCTTAATGCCGTGACATTTAAAGATCATTTCCCCTTACCCTTTCTAGATCAAATGCTAGATGGGTTAGGGGGAAAAGAGTTTTATTGCTTTTTGGACGGGTACTCGGGGTATTTTCAAATCCCCATTCACCCGGAGGATCAATCCAAAACAACCTTTACTTGCCCATTTGGTACTTATGCTTACCGCCACATGCCCTTTGGATTGTGCAATGCCCCCGGCACATTCCGACGGTGCATGATGAGCATCTTTTCGGACTATGTGGAGCTTATTTTGGAAGTCTTCATGGATGACTTCACCATCCATGGGGACTCATTTTACTCATGTCTAGACCACCTCGCTATGGTCTTATCACGGTGCATAGACTCTCACCTCATTTTAAATTCTGAAAAGTGCACTTAATGGTGAGTAGCGGGATCGTGTTAGGACATAGAGTGTCGCGAAGAGGGATTGAGGTGGATACGGCTAAGGTGGATGTGATTAAAACTTTGCCGTAGCCATCTAATACTCGAGACGTGAGGTCGTTCTTGGGACACGCGGCCTTTTACCGAAGATTTATTAAAGACTTTTCCAAGATTTCTAACCCCTTGTGCAAGCTTTTGCACAAGGATGTGGAGTTTGTTTTTGTTGATGCTTGTAGGGTGGCATTTGATTCTTTGAAAGAAAGGCTTGTGAAGGCCCCAATAATTTAAGCTCCAAAATGGGACCTTTCTTTTGAAATCATGACTGACGCTAGTGATTATGCCCTTGGCGCGGTTTTAGGCCAACAGGATGGGAAGGTAGCTCATGTGATTCAATATGCTTCTTCGCTATTAAATGTTGCTCAACGAAACTACACCACCACGGAAAAGGAGTTCTTGGCGGTGGTGTACGCCATTGAAAATTTTTGGGCTTATCTTTTGGGTGCTAAAGTCGTTATTTATACCGATCACAAATCCATAAGGCAACTCGTGGACAAGAAGGACACCAAGGCAAGGTTAATGAGGTGGGTTCTCTCATTGAGCGAGTTTGACATCGAAATCAAAGATAAGCAAGGGAGTACCAATATGGTAGCCGACCATTTGAGTAGGCTTCACATTAATGAGGATCTAGTGAAGACCATGGGAGTGGTGGATGGTAGCTTGCCACATGAATCTTTATATGTTATGAAAGTCGTTGAGCCGTGGTATGCTAAAGTTTGCCACATCCTTATCTTCTAGCCAACGCCACAAGTTGAGGAGTATTTCCCGCTACTTCATATAGGATGACCCCTACTTGTGGAAAATGTGCCAAGACAATATTATCCGTTGTTGCATTACGGATGTGGAAATCCCCTCAATTCTCCGACATTGCCATGAGTACGCTTGTGAGGGGCACTTTGGTCCTCAAAGGACCGCCCGGAAGATCTTGGAATGTGGTTTCTATTGGCCTAATATTTTCCGGGATGCCCAAGCTTATGTGAAGACTTGTGATCGGTGTCAAATATGTGGAAACATTTCTCGACGGCACGAGATGCCCCAACAGCCAATACTTTTTTCTGAAGTATTTGATGTTTGGGGGATCGACATTATGGGTCCCTTTCCGAATTCAAGCGGGTTCCTTTACATCTTGCTTGCCGTTGACTCTGCTTCAAAGTGGGAGGAGGCGATATCCACAAGAGTTGACGAAGCCAAGACCATGTCTAGCTTTATTCAAAGCTATATATTCTCAAGATTCGGTTACCCCAAGGCTATAATAAGTGATCGGGGCACGCATTTTTGCAACCGGGTTATTTAAGGATTATTGAAGAAATATGGAGTCCTCCACAATGTCTCCACCGCTTACCACCCTCAAACCAACGGGCAAGCGGAAGTATCTAATCGTGAAATCAAAGGAATCCTTGAGAAGATGGTGAACCCGGACCGGAAGGATTGGAGCAAACGGTTGGACGATGTATTATGGGCGTACCGCACGACCTATAAGACTCCTATAGGCATGTCTCCATATCGTCTCATATATGGGAAAACATGCCACCTACCGGTGGAAGTTGAACATAAAGCTTATTGGGCCATCAAATCTTTTAATCAAAATGTAGATGAAGCGGGGTTGCATCGAAAGTTGCAAATTCAAGAGATGGAGGAACTCCGGTTGGATTCCTATGACAACGCCGCAATCTACAAGTAAAAAGCTAGAGGGTGGCACGACAAGATGATAGCTTGGAGGAGTTTCAAGGAAGGAGACAAGGTTCTTGTATTTCAAAATAGGTTTAAGCTTTTTCGGGGAAAGTTAAGGTCCCGGTGGTTCGGCCCCTATATTGTTAAGAAAGTGCATCCACATGGAGCGGTGGTGAATCCCAACTCAGGAAAGTTGATCAAGGTGAATGGGAAACGAATCAAAGTTTATCATGAAGGGATGCAATATCTTGGGGGATAAGAAATACAATTGGAGGACCCCGTCTATGAAGATTAACCTTCAAGAAGCAATTTGTCGAGTCATCGACATTAAACAACGGCAAAATTTGTAAATATTCTATCCGAATTTAATTGTTTTCTTAGTGTAGTTCATTTCCGTATTTTATTTCATTGCATGTTAATTTCGTTTTCAATAATTTAATTTGCATTGAAATTCAAGAGGCACTTGAGGTTTGTTAATGGTGTAGTGATTGGCACAAACCTCTTGGAAGGCGTGCCCAAGAGGAGACGAGAGTCGAGTTTAACTTAAAAAATCATATGAAGAAGCCAAGGAAGGGGAACAATGGAAAAAGAGCAAAATTTGGCTATGTATTGAAATTGGAATTAAAGGAATTAAGGAGCAAAACTGCGAGCTTGAGCGCAGCCTGCGCAAAGGTGAAGTGCAGCTGCGCCCGATTGCGCAGGCGAGAACAAAACTTGCGCAGCCGGCGCAGGTCTGCTATTCCGTCTCTTTAATTCCTCAATTGCCTGACATTCTTCCCCTTTCATCAACCATTATTTGTGACGACACAAGCTAAAAACTCCTCTCAATCTCTTAAAACCTCACTAAATCACTACTTCCCATCACCAAACTTCAAATCTTTCAACCAAATTCTTCACACAACTCAATTTTTCCATCAAACACACCATCACAACACCAAATTTCTGAAAAATCCCCCAAATTTCCCAAGAACCCTAACTTTTTACGGGTGAAATTGAAGCTTCTACAAGAGGATTTGAGGGTCAAGAAGGGGTTTTTACGCATCATCTACACTTCATCAAGCAAGTTTGAAGAATTTCGGGGAGGTATAACAACTTTCCTTGCCTTTCCTCGTTTCAAATTAGTATAATCCGATTTACACTATTTAGTTAGGTTAATTTAGGTTAAATTCTTGCTATTAGTCATTGTTGTGGATTGATTGGTAAAAATTTTCTGCTAGGGAAGGAACAAATCAACAAACACACCTTAAACCCTTGAGTTCTAGCTAGCACATACAAGGTGTTTGTTGAATTGCCCCTTAGAAAAAAATTTCAGTTTTTGGTTATTTTTGAACTTTATTTTGTGAGAAAGCAAGATGGTGTTCGGACTTGGCAAAGGAAAATAAAAAAAGAGAGGTGAATCCTCTAATGCACCACCACCCCCACCCAAAGCTTTTCACGGAGATGAGGATTTGCCCATACCCTACAAAAATTACTTCAAAACTCTTGAGAGTAAACCCCTTCACATATCCAAATTCCTCCATCCCGGAACCTTGAGAGACATGGGGATTTACGATTAAACCCTTACATTTTTTACCGAGGTGGGGCTTGAACGATACATCAACCTCCAATTAAACACCTACCTCGCCTACACCTTAGAATTCCTTGCCACTCTACATATCACGGGAGTAGGGGAGAGTGAAAGGGTGAACTTCCGGTTGTGTAAAGTGTGGCACTCTCTCACTTTTGAAAGGGTGAGGGAAATTTTGAGAGTCTCTAGACCCCCCTTCCTCCGTCAACCCACAAGGAACCACTTTAAATGATGTGTGGTGCGGCATTTTGGGGAAGCCTCGTCAAACAAACAATGATAAAAGCTCCACCATTACAACCCCCCCCCCATCCGAATCATTTCCCGGATGATCTCTTGTTTCTTCTTTTCCATTGGGGAACCAACGAAAATCAATGATAGTGTGCGAGAGTGTATTTGGACGATGCTACCCGAGGGGGAGGGAGTGCCGGATTGGGCTAGACTTTTTGTGGTGAATGGGACCAAGCATAAAGAGAAGAAGGGAGCTATTAATTGTGGGGGCCTAATCACCCTTTTTGTGGCCAATTTGGTTGGTCAAATTCCCGACAACCAACCTCAATTGTGGGGTAACAATTTCTACAATACCGCGGGGCTGGTTGAAACCCACATGATCAAACTTTTGGATGAGGTCCCATGGAGTTGTTATTGGTTGGGAGAGGGAGATGTGAAACACATGAGACTACCTAGAAATGCCCCTCTTCCAAGCGGGTTTAGCATCCGAGACTTATTTTGCCCCGCCGAGACAGATTTACCCGGGGCACCACCACAAAGAGTAAGGAAGAGAAGAGCCGTGGAGCCATCCCAAAGTGCCCAACAAGTGGAGGAACGGGAAGTTGAGTTCATTGAGGAGGATTCCATGATACCCGCCACATTCCTTCATCCCACCCACAACCTCAAGACACACCCATGCATGAAGCCGGGGGTTCCTCAAATCCCACCATGGAACCTTGGCAACATCAGATGTTTTAATATTTTGAAGATACCCGGGGGACGTTGAAAAAAATTAGTGGGAAGGTTGAGAGCTCCCATACTTAGCAACAACAATATGGGCCAAGGTTGGAGAGCTTGGAACAATTTTAAAATGCCTTTGAGGAGCATAAGAGGTTGGGGGATGAGACCGCATTTTCCCAAACGAGAATGCTAGAGGGGATAGCCAAAAGGCAAGAGGAGTCTTTCACTTGGGAACAACAACAAGCCAATCATTGGGAGGATAACCAAGCTATGTGGCAAGCCCAAAATGAGTGGAGGGAACAAGTAATTCAACAATTTGGGGTGCAAAATGAAAGGCACCACCAATACATTGAAGATTCCTACCACGACGCCCAAGCTCAAGATGATTCCTTTGGCCTCATTCGAGGCCTCTTTGACATGTCCCTACATCAAAATGAACCCCAATACCAACCCACCATCAATGAACAAGAAGTGAATGAAGCCTATCAGAGGGCAAAGAAAGAAAGAGAAAGAAGAGAAAGAAGAAGAGGAAACCGAGGGGCATATGATCAAGGTGAAGGATCGAGCCCCTCCAACAACAATTTTTGAAGAAGTTTGGCACTCCTCCACATTAAGGACAATGTGTGATTTAAGTGTGGGGGAGTGAGTTGATTGTAAATTATGTACAAGTGTCTCTTTTCAATGAAAGTTTGTGAATGAATATATATATATATATATATATATATATATATATATATATATATATATATATATATATATATATATATATATATAGGAATGGGATCATGTGAGGATACACTATCTTTTTGAGGATTGAGGATTTCGTTACAATATCACAATTTGTTCAATACAATATCACACGAAAAAAATAGCTGCGCAAAAAAAAAAAAAAAAAAACTTTTTTTTTTTATAAATTTTTTTTTTTTGGACAAGTCTGATTTTTTTCGTGATATTCTATACAATATCACAGGTTGTTCGAAACAATATCACACGAAAAAAATAGTTGCGCAAAAAAAAATTCTTTTTTTTTATAAAAAAAAATTTTCTTTTGGACAAGTCTGATTTTTTTCGTGATATTCAATACAATATCACAGGTTGTTCGAAACAATATCACACGAAAAAAATAGCTGCGTAAAAAAAAAAAAAAAAAAAAATTATAAAAATATATTTTTTTTGGACAAGTCTGATTTTTTTCGTGATATTCAATACAATATGACATGTTGTTCGAAACAATATCACACGAAAAAAATAGCTGCGCAAAAAAAAAAAATTACTTTTTTATAAAATTTTTTTTTTTGGACAAGTTTGATTTTTTTCGTGATATTGTATTGAAGAACCCGTGATATTGTATTGCAATCCTCAATCCTCAAATATTTAGCCGTCCTCACCGGATCCCGCCTTATATATATATATATATATATATATATATATATATATATATATATATATATATATATATATATATATATATATATATATATTTTTGAAAACCCACAAGAGTGGGAACCTAAGGCAAGATTGGGAAGGTGGCCGAGGATGAAATGAAAACCCGAAAGGAAATTCCGAGCAAAATGAAGAAACGAGTTGCGAGCCACCGATGAGAGGAAAGGTAAAGTTAAGGTGAAAACCCGAAAGGGCGCCTTAGGCAAAATGAGGGATTTTCAAACAAAAAAAAAATCGAAAAATTGAAAAATGCAACACTAGAAAGATGGAGGGATAAGAAGGGAGTAATAAGGAGGATTTAGGAAGGAGGCTAGATTTAGGATTTAATTTCTTTTTGAGTCAAAGAAAATTGCTTCAAATTGGTGGTTTTTCATGCTGGCTACTAGGTTGTTGATCTTTATTGGTGTTTGGCCAACTTAGTAGCATAACTTGCATTACTTGGAGTGATATGGGGGTGATATAAGGGGAGTATGAATAATTTGGAGGATTGTGTAGGTCACTTTGCTATTGCCTTGGGATAAGGCAAGAGTGGCCATCTTTGCTTTGGAGTGATAAGTAGGGTGGTTGTGAAGTTGATGAGTCGAAGTTGGAGCTGTGTTGTGTCTCGTTTAGAGGGATGATATAAGGAGGGCGAGAGAGAGAAGAGTGTGTGTCAACTTTTGAGTCTAGATTTTCTTTTTGCAATAGGTGGATTTGTTGAGAGGGAGTTATAAGAAGGTTGTAGTGAGGGAAGAGAGATCAATACTTCTACACTCACTTGTAGAATTACACAATTGCTTATTTCGGGTTTTGCTCGGGACTAGCAAAAGTCTAAGTGTGGGGGTGTTTGATAGTAGTGGTTTGTGTCGGTCTAAGAGGGTGATTTTATCACCCCTCATGTCTCTTAATATGGTTCTTTAGGTTTGTTTATCCTAATAATCAATAATTGGTTATGATGTGGTAACTTGTCCATTTTACCTCAGTTTTATACTTGATTTTGATGCACGGAACCCGAGGGTCGAGAAGAACCTTTCCACGGTCAAGACATAGAGCAAGCACCTCACATATGGCCAAATATCTAGCTAGGAGAAGTAAAGAGTAAAGATGAGAAGAATTGAGAGCAATTGAAGAGGTCAAGAAGCAAAGGAATTAAGAACTCCAAATGCGAGCTTAGGCGCAGCCTGCGCAATTGAGAAGCGCAGCTGCGCCCGATTGCGCAGGCAAGTGCAAATTTGGCGCAGCCTGCGCAACTCTATTTTAAGGGGCTTTCTAATCCGCATTTGGGCTTCTTAAGTGAAGATCTTTTTAGGTTTCCGTGAAGCCATATATATACCGAAGCTTTGAAGACCTGAAAATCAACATCTAATCTCATACACTCTCATAATTAGGGTTTGAATGTTGTAACATTTTAGAAGACTTTCCTACAAAAGTTGTAATCTTTGTTTGTTATTTGGGTTTTATGAAGACTATGGAAGGCTAATCTTCCACTACTTGGTGTAATCAATTTCAAGCTTTCATCTTTATCATTGTATTGACTCTCTAATCTCTACTCTTTCATTTATTTCAATTTCTATGTTGGAATGTCATGATGAATGTTTTGTTGTGAGAAGTAATTATCCTTGTCTCTATAACACTCATCTATTGCTTGAATGTTGCACAGTTTCTTACTTTTGTTATGTCTTGTTGAAGCAACTCATATTGTTGTTATCTTGGTTTAAAGTATCAACCTTTGTGAGTAGAAATTGAATATGTCATTGGGTTTGTTGGCTTAGACATACTCTTGTGATATTCCATTTACTTTTCTCTTGGTTTTTGTAACACCCGCGAATTTCCCTTTTTGACATTTAAAATTTATTAAACACGATTTTTATAAACGTATTATATGTCAACCGTTTCATTACTTTATTTTATATTTTTGAATTATTCAATTTAACTAATTTTATGTCAAACACGATTTTTATAAACGTATTATATAAAACCTCATTTTTATAAAATACGTATTTACATTGTATTTTTTAGGCATAATTTATATAAGAATAAATGTATACGTATTTTAGTCGGACAGTAATAATAATGACATTAATAATAATTCTCGTCTTAACTTCCGTCTAGCTATAGACCGTCACATTTCACTTTGTACCTGCTTTAATCCGGACAAACCAGAAATCGACAACATGCTCACCTACCCTCTTACACTCTACCTTTATACATAATATTATAATTTATTTATTATTATTATATATATTATTATTACTATTATTATTATTATTATTATTATTATTATTATTATTATTATTATTATATATTATTATTATTATTATATATATACTCCGTATTACTTACCCGTCACCCCCACCCCCTCTTTTATTTCCTTCTCCTTCCTTTTCCTGCGGAAACCAAACAACAACAGCAACAACCAAACAGCAGCTCCCCCATTTTTGACCTCCAAAAACTCCGATACCGCCTTCGTCTCTCAACCAAATTCCATGATTTTTGTACCATTAGCTTCCTCCTTCCTTCCTCGTTCTTGTAAGGTAAGAAAGCTTTGATTTTGTTGAATTTTCGAAATGGGCATCTTATGACAAACTCGGTTTTGGTGACTCATATAACTCGTTTTTCCTCTTTGAAGCTGAAAACCTTGAAGAATGAAGAAAAATGCATGTTTTTGGATGTCTTACTCGGGAATTCGAGAGCTAAGGTTACGGTGATAGGTTACCCGACAATGAGTCGATATTCTCGCCCTCCCTACTCGGTCTTTACTGTGTTTACTGTAAAGTTTCAACCTTTACGTGTTTTCTCATGGGCGGAGTTGATTTTGTTAAGTTTGTGGTCAGTTTAGCTGGTTATTGGTCGTCCCATAGTTTGTTTGTCACGGTTTCGTAGTCTTCGAAAACCGAGTGTCGCTCGTTGTCTCTTCGAGAAACTGTGTATATTGCATTTCTGATTTTTTCTGGGCTCACTTTTGGCGGGATTTTGGACGGGATTTATCCCTATTTAAGACGTGCTCTTCCCGTCTCGAATGTGTCTTTTGTTGTTTGTCTGAAATCGTATATTTGCTAGGTTGCCCGCCCCTGTTTTATCCTTCATTTTATCGATTTCGTTCTCTGTTTTGGGGACTGCATGTGCGGGGAAGGTAACGGGCGGTTTGGCTGAGCATAGCGCAGACTATGAGTGGTAAAGGCTGGTGGTTGTGCAGCCATGACATGGACGATGGTCCGGCTCTGGTCATGCCGAATCATAATTCCCCTTCTTTCTCTGTTTTGGTTGTCCAGGTTGACGTTTGTGTGAAAGTTGGGTTGGGCTTACAAGCTTATAATTGTCAGGACCTTTAACTCATTAATTTTGGACACACTTCGCCTCATATCCTGCTGCAATGTCATCTACAAAGCAATATCAAAAATCCTTTGTACCAGAATGGGGGAAGTTTTACCTGAGGTGATTAGCCAAAATCAGAGTGCATTCATAAAGGGTAGAGACATTGTTGAAAATATTTTAATTTGTCAGGACTTAATAAAATTGTATAATAGGGCATCTTCCTCTCCTAGGGTTATCATGAAGCTAGATCTCCAAAAAGCTTATGATTCCCTGGAATGGAGCTTCCTTGAGGAGATGTTGAATGCTCTAAATTTCCCTAGCACTTTTATCAGGCTCATTATGGAATGTGTTACTAGTTCTCACTACTCTTTGTCCCTTAATGGAGAGATGTTTGGTTTTTTTAAGGGGCAGAGAGGGTTAAGACAAGGGGATCCCTTATCTCCTCTACTCTTTACTGTGGGCATGGAGTACCTTACTAGGGTTTTGAATGTGGTGCAGGAGTATGAGGAGTTCAAATTTCACCCCCTCTGTAGGAACATCAAGCTGACTCATCTGTGCTTTGCAGACGATTTGCTTCTGTTTTGCAGAGGAGACAAGAACTCTATGATACTTCTCCTTATGGCCTTTGCTACATTTTCAGCTGCCTCTGGACTGATAATGAATGCCAATAAGTCGAACATTTATGGGAATAGGATTATTCAGGGACTATTGCAAGAGATAGCTGATCTTTCAGGTTTGAAAATTGGTTCTTTAACTTTTAAATACTTGGGTATCCCCATTGCTTCCAGGAAGCTGTCAGTTCTGGAATGTAATATTCTGGTTGAAAGGGTGGTGGATAGGATTAGGGCTTTGGGGGCTAGAAAACTTTCCTATGCAGGAAGACTAGTTCTAATCAAGTCAGTCCTTGCATTGGTACTCTCCACACCTATTGGGCCAGAATTTTTATTCTCCCATCTACTGTGTTGAGGAAAATTGAATGTATCTGTAGGAATTTCCTCTGGCAAGGTGATATTCATGCTCATTCTCCAGCTCTGGTTTCATGGGATAGTGTCTGTCACTCAAAGCAACAAGGGGGTTTTGTTGGAATATGTGTCCTCCGACAATAATGCGATCACAACTGTTGATCATGATGATCACATGTTTAAGTCTCATTATAAAGAATACAATTGGGAAGTAATATTTTACATCACAACTCGATCAACATATATCGGTAATGATTGGTGACTAGAGTTTGACATTACGTCGCATGACGACGGTGGTGATCAGTTGACCCCCTAGGTCATAACTATAGGGCAAGACTCTTAATTGATCATTTAATTAATCGTATAACGTTGCGAGTTAATTAAATTACTTGAAAATTGACGGACGATTTTGGAGGAAAAATTTACGTATCACATTGAAATTTGATTAAATGAGATACGGTCTGAGTAATCGAATTGTATCATTACTCAGATGAAATTATTGTTTAAGGAAACAATTTAATTTGAATGAATTATTATAAATACAATTTATTGTGATTTATAATTGGAGAAATATTTTGGTACAAGTAATTATGAATTACTAAGTCGATTTTTTTATATGACGTACTTTATTAATATGTTGATTTTTAATATGTTAAAAATACATAACAAATTTATGTAACATATGACATGTGACATATTGACAAATTTGACAAAAATAAAATGGGTTCCATTTTATGAGTGTACCGAAATTAAGAGGGGATTAGGCAAAATATTGTGTTGTTTAAATTAGTGGAAAACACAATCATTTGCATTATAGACTAGCCTTGCAACCTATTGCTTATTGTAAAGAACAACACAAGCATGCATTAGCTCCCCAAAATCCCCCCTTCCACCCGGTTTTTGAGATGGAAAAACCATTATGGTTTTTCATCTTATTTACCTAATAACACACTAAATGTTGTAGTGTATCATTCATTCTTTACTCATCCAAAAAAATAAGAATTCTAGAGAGAAAAAAAGTTCTCTTCTTCTTCTCTCCCAAAACCGAAAATATTAAGTGTTTTATAATATTTTTGGGTCATTTTTCTACAAGATTAATATTGTACTAGTAACTATAATATTAATTTTAATTAAGAGTAAGCTTTGGGTATAAATCCTTGGGAGAGATCCTACACTTGGGTCTTTGTTCATCCAAAAGGGAAAGCTCAAGAACAAGAGAGAAAGGTGATCTCTCTTGTGCCCATATTAACCAAATTTCCAATGTAAGAACAAGTTTCTTCTTTATTTTGTTTAAATGTTTGCATGCATAAGATCATTAGTTAATTTTATGACAAATTAAATTAAAACATATATGAATATGTAAGTATATAGATCTACTATGGGTCAAATGGGTGCATAGCATTTATATCAAGCAGTCTGACTGGACCTCTTATACTCCAAACTCTGGTGCTAGCTGGTCATGGAGAAGTATTTGCATATGTAAGGATTCTTTTATATCTGGTTATACTTGGATATGGTGGCAGGCTGAGGATGGTTGTTATACTATAGCGAAAGGATATAAATGGTTAAGAGGAGATCAACCTGAGGTCCCTTGGTACTCTTGGATATGGAATGGTATCAGTCTACCTAAGCATCGTTTTATTGCTTGGTTAGTCATCAGGCAGAGACTTTTGACGAAAGATAGACTGAATACGATGATGGGAAGCATTGAGGATGAATGTGAGCTATGCGGGCTTGACAAAGAGGACCATGATCACTTGTTCTTCAAATGCTCATATAGTTACAGATGTATCCAGTTACTTTCAGAATGGCGTAAAGTCCAGTTCCCCTTAACAAATTTGGTTGATTGGTGGAGCAGTCAATCTTTTGGGTCACAGGTGAAGAAGGATATGATAGCAGCTATCATTGTTGCTGCTATGTATCAAATCTGGTGGATGAGAAATCACTGCCGGTTTGAGAAGAAAATTTTTAGGCCTGAGTCTGTATTACAAAGAGTTCAAGAAGTTGTTAGAAATAGATGTGTTAGTCAGTATAGGGATAATATCCTTATAGCTGAGTTACTTGCTTGAGTTGATGTTGGTTATGTTAGATATTCGCTTGAATGTAGGCGTATCTAACCCAAAATTGTAACAGATGATGTAATTTGCCCGTTGATGATATAATACTTCCTTACATTTTACCAAAAAAAAAAAAAATTGGACACACTTTCTTATTTTATTTGGACCATCCTCCCTGCTTGAGCAATGTCGTATGTATATATTATGTGCTTCCCTCTTTTCCCTCTTTATGCCTTGGTGGTTCATTTAGGTGATTTAATTGTTGGACTCCTCATAATTTGTTTATCTGGGCTCATAAATGAGTCACTTGGACTTGGTCACATTTTATTCCGTAATTTTCATATAACATAAATTATTCATTATCATTCATTATGTCTTATTTAATCGGCATGTTAAATTATAAAACGAAATATTTATCTGCATAAGACAAGTATGAGATATTTATTGTTAAGTAATTATTTGTGAAGGGTCATATCCTTGATAATGTCTTGTATTGTTCGGTGGTGTGAGTCGTGGTCCTATCGGACACTAGGGGTGAGGCATAGGCCCTCTCGTTGCGATATGATCGTCAGGACCGATGTTCTCATCCGTACTTATGGTGAATGCAAGCCATACGTATGAGTGTGACATTAATAATCCCGTCTCATGTACTTGTTTGTTGTACTTGTTTATTCTATTTAACCGGCATGTATAGTTATGAAATGAAATGTTTATTTATATGTTACAAGCATGAAAAGGTTATTATAAATAATTACTTGTAAGAGTCGTATTCTTGTAGAAATGCCATATTACCATCGTACGTGCTTGACATACATTTTTGGCCTGCTTGTGCTGTTCTGGCAAGCACGGGTTTGACCTACTTGTGTTGTTCTGGCAAGTACGGTTTTGGCTTACTTGTGTTGTTCTGGCAAGTACGGCTTTTGGCCACTTGTGCTGTTCTGGCAAGTGAGTCTTATCTTAGTCTTTCCGCCACTTTCGTGCTGTTCTGGCGATTGGGGTACTCGGTCTCCTTAGTAGTCGAGTCTTGGGTGCGTGCTGTCCTGGTGCACGTCGAATCGGGATGTACGCCCGAGAATCTGCAGATTTAGACTAGGACCGTATCATTATCGTAGTCCTACCCGGGGAAATTATAATCTAAGAGTAGTAAATGTCTTGAATTATTTGGATGGTTACTTTGGTCAAATCTCCTTGAAATACATGCTCGTGCTAAGTGGTCGTGTCTGTTTCCTTGTCTTTCTTCTCCATTTATTTATTGTTGCTTATGTCTTACTTGTTTATTCCATCATTTCTTTATTCCTTGTTGGTTTAAACACGTATGATCCCATGTTTAGTTATGATTCGATTCACTCATGTCTTATCTAATATGATTGTTTGTTTATGTTCTTTGTTATGTTCGTTTCGACATATTGTGGCTGGAAGAACCTTTAGTTACTCCCCACTAAATGTGGCGTTCATGTTTACATGAATGACAGGTGGTGAAGATGCTTACATGGGGAAGACGTGTGGGCTAGCGAGAACTAAACCCTTGGGCCTTAGTTGCTAGTGTAGAAACCCCTTATATGTTTATTCGTGGGATATCTTTTCCCCGCTTTCTAGACTTAGGTTGTAATAACCTAAATTTGTCTATTATTGTTTTTGTTTCATTTCGTTTTTGGCTCCCGCATGTTAATATTTAACTAGTACTTTAAATTTTTTTAAAATATCACAAATTTCCGCTTTAATTTATTAGTTATATTTTCCGCTTTATCGCGGGGTGTCACAGTTGGTATCAGAGCCTTTGTTGCTCCCGACGCACACACGTGTACCCCAAATTTAATTTGAACTTGACCTTGAATAATGAATGAGAGATGGGTAGACTTAAGGACCTAAGGTGGTAGTCTGTAGTGTGTTTGCTCTTTGTTAGGTTCTAACTTGTTTGTTGATTGTCATTTTATAATTGTTGTGCCCTTGGATCAATGACCGTAAACTTACCAATGTGATGATTAACATTTGGTTCCTATTGCCGAGGATTTAAGATTTGTTCAACTTTGAAGAATGCTTCTACTTCCTTGAAGATGTTTCTCGTTCTTTGTGTATCTTGCCTTATTCTTTATCTCTTGGTGTTATCCTCCTTCTAAACTCTCTTCTGTTTTACTTTGAAAGCTACTTTTGTACCCCTAACTTGTCCTTTGTTCCTTGCTCATCCTCCCTTAACGCCTTTTTATAGTACGCCTTCTTTTGAGGAATGTTGACCTTGGTTGGAAAATTTGACTTTTGAGGAGATTGTTTGTGTTTGACCCTTAGTCCTGGTTTTGAGAGGATTTGAGGTTGGAAAGACTTAGGTAGTGTGATAAGACATACTTAGTGATTCTTATACCTAGCTCCTTGATGAAGTGAGTATATTTGATTGGTGGATTCTGAAGGAAAGGTAGATCTTTATACCTAACAACATACTCATATATGTATAAATTTAATTTGTCATAAAATTAACTAATGATCTTATGCATGCAAACATTAAAACAAAGTAAGGAAGAAACATTATTCTTACATTGCAATATCGGTATATAAGGGCACAAAAGAGTTCTCCTTCTCTTTTGTTCTTGAGCTATCCCTTAATGGAAGAACAAAAACCCAAGACCCAAGTGTAGGATCTCTCCCAAGGCTTTATACCCAAAGCTTTCTCTTAATTAAAACCAATATTATGAAGACTAGATAATATTAATTTTGTAAGAAAATTGAACCAAAAATTTGGTCTCCTTATGCATCCAAGTGCACGTTTTGGAGAAGAGCAGAGCGAGAAGTATTTGTGCTTACTTTAACACTTATATGCAGCATCTTTTTATGAATGAATCATGACATGAATTATCACTTTGGACATATAAGTCAAGGTGGGGCAAAGAGAAGAAGAAAAGCCACACCTTAAACTTTCACAAAGCGTGTAAAGAAGAGGAAAGGCCAAGGCTCTTTGTCTTCAAAATTTCGGCATTTTGATAATATGGATCCATATTATTTTTTTGTCAATTTGTCAATATGTTACATGTCATATGTCACATAAAATTGCTATGTATTTTTAACACATTTAAAAATCAACGTATTAATAAAAATACGTCATATACAAAATTGACTTAGTAATTCATAATTACTTGTACCAAAATATTTTACCAGTTATAAATCACAACAACTTGTATTTATAACAATTCATTCAATTTCAATTGTTTCCTTAAACAATAATTTCATCTGAGTAAAGATACAATTCAATTACTCAGACCGTATCTCATTTAAATGAGACACGTAAATTTTACTTCCAAAATCGTCCGTCAATTTTCAAGTAATTTAATTAACTCGCAACATTATACGATTAATTAAATAATCAATTAAGAGTGTTGCCCTATAGGTATGACCTAGGGGATCAATCGATCACCACCGTCCGCACGACGATAATGTCAAACTCTAGTCAGCCAATCATTACCGATATGTGTGGACCAGTTGACAGTAAAAATACTTCCCAAATGTATTCTTTAAAATGAGATTTAATAATGATATTTAAATCATATGATCGCACTGTTGTTGAGGACACATTTCCCAACAATCTCCCACTTGTCCTCGACAAGTGTGCGTCACCAATTCTCTTGTCCTATTACTATCTCCCACTCAATGCAAGGTGTCTTTCGGTCGTACTTGCAAGTGATCATATCGAGAGTGGTTTCCTCGATCTGGAGAATAACCGATTGACCGGATTTATCCACCATGGATACATTCCGAGCGTGGCCACGCATTTCCGTTCATTACTCCTCGAGTGGCCCCGAGATATTGTTATAACCCTGACAAAGGGGTGGACAATTCCTATCGCACTCATTCCCTTCGACTAGCCACACCCATCATAACCCAAAATATGCCCATTTGACCCCATTTACGAAGGTCGTAGTAACACAAATCAAAGTTAATCAAACTGTGCCATCTTAGGTGAATAGCCTTTAGTCAAAAGAATCGACTCATTTGAATACTATAGCAGCTCTCGCCACGACCAGGCTATATAAATTTGCCCAGAACTCTATAAGCGGTCATTAGGCCCGACAAAATATTCCTAACAGTCTGCCTATGTGATCGACTAGTCATCTCACATGACTCTATGGCACTTGAACTTGCCATCAATCGCATCACACTCTAGTCACTTCGAGATGTCACCTCATACAAGTGACTATGGGCGAATACAATGTTAATCCGTGTTCACTTTAACGGGGTTCAATTGTCATTACAACCCGTTTGGATGTAACAAAGTATAAAAGGAGTTTTTAAAGAAAAACTCGAACGACAAATGTGATTATCACATATGAATAGTCAATGCCTGATTACTATTTCATGTTCTATAATCTTATTTGATTTTGTACGTAGTTGTTCATTTCAACTCAATTGAAATGACATGACTCATCATGTTTAGCCTTTGAGAAGGCTTTGGTTAGTAGGTTTTATCAACTTCTTGTACCTTACTCAACCTTACTACATACTCGTTTTCCTTTGTAATGTATACATTTGCATTACAAAACTTTCTGAGTACGTGTCGAGATCCAATCAAGACATAGGCCCTCTAGCTTTAGAATAGCTCCCACTGTTTTCACAGTGTGCGGGACTTATCCTTCTTGCACATCTCATGATTGCAAGTGTACTCAATTTCCGTTATAAATATTTCTCATTGTTCTTTATTGCCTAGAACGATTCTAGAAAATCTACTTCTTAATTATCATAGCCATAATGGTCTCTTAACCACCCTAATGTGTTTTGATTATGGTTTTGTCGAAACCATGCGCAATCTCAATTGTCAATTGTCACTTGTGTAACACCCTTACACAAAATTGCATCATAAACACTTTGCTTTACTTCCTTAATACTTCTGCAAGCACTTAAGGGTAATCTGGATGGCTTACTTGATAAAGATTACTTAAATTCGATTTTGAAAACAATTCATCATACTCAAAGTATATGAAGTGTTATACATCATTACTCATTTAATTGATCCGGCAATGGAAGCAAATGGAATCAATCAAATATGTTCAATTTAATTGAACTAGTCATGAATCTTATCAACATAAGACTTCTTATTGACGTTAATATCATGTAGATTTATCTTCATAAATCTCGATATTAAAGATGTATTATATTACTCCAAAAGTCTTAAATCATTCTCAATGATCAATATGTCATCCACATATCGGACTAAATAAAATTTCCGTAACTCCCACTAAACTCCATGTATAAAAACAACTTCTCGTCTTATCGAGAAAAGTTTCATAACATGATAAAAAAATATTGATTCTAACTCATTGATGTCCTACTTAAGACCCTCTCTTAAGTCTCACATTATCTTAGGATTGCAAGAATCTATAAAACTCATGACATGTATTGAATACATTCCTTCTATTGAAGAAGTGGGTTTTAGATTCACTTGATGTGTTCATATCTTCATAATGAAACACAATCCCTAAGAAGATCCAAATAGACTTAAGCATTTCAATTAGTGCAAAACCTTTTGCAACCAATCTTGTTTTGAAATCTCTATTCATTAGTGCAAAACCCTTTGTCACTAATCAAGCCCTTTTGTTTCGGATTTTCATGGCTCCAAGCCTTGTATTGAGTTGTGACTTAAACACTCTTATGTAAGTCATATGTTCATTACTTTCTAGAAGTAATCAACTTGAATCAAACAATTTCTTTTGTAAGTTATAAGCTCTTTACTTTCTTAAAAGTAGCTTGAATTCATCATCTTTAACAAGTGACGAATTTAACCTCCTAGGTTTTAAAGAAACAACGTCTTACACAACACGTCTCATGTAGCCAAGAAAGACCTGTTTCTTGCGACATAACATTCTTTGTGGCTCTTGAATAATTTTCTCCCACTCTGTCTTCTAGAAATAAACTTGTATTTTTAGAAAGATGTTTCACGAGCCACAAACCTGGTGTACTCGTGATTATAATAAGGAAAAATGAGCATTTGTTTCTTGTGAAAACTTACAAACATGGTACCCTTACCATTTCATATCTCATATGATTCTATTTAGTGGAATAATAATTTAGACAAAAATGATAAAATCCCCAAAAGGATCAAGTAACTCAAAGTAACTTGATTGAAGTCCAAACCATATCGAATAGCGTTTGATTTCTTATCCAACCACACATTACTCCATAATGCGTGCTAAGAGAGATTAACTTGTGATACTATATCACATTTCCTTTGGCTTATATCAAAGTCTTCACTTTGATAATCCCATCACGACTAAATCGTGATTCCTTGAACTCTTTGAACTTCTTCAAAAGATTTCTCTATTTACCTCATCAACTTAAATCGATGGTAAAAGAAAATGATCAACCTATTTTGGATCAATGATTTACAACCTCGATCTCCTTTTTAACCAAAAGGCACGAGTCATCTTGCATTGAATACAAGATACGCATATACCATTAACAATCTAATGGTTTCAAGAGTACTCGATAACTCTTTGCGTTCATCATTCCAAAATTTAAGGTTTAATCTTGGGTTACCAATTTGAGTCTTGCATCATCTTCATGATATATTATTCTAGTTTGGTTTAGAATATAATCACCTTGATAATGGGCTAGCCATACATCAAATCGTGGTGTATAGGGTCACAAAAGTGAAACCTCTTTTGTATCTTAACAAGTTGTATTCTTATTTAGAGTTTATGTACTTAATAGTCACAATTAAGTACAACTCCAAACCCAAAACTAGATTTAGTACACAATGACTCTATCTCTCGACTTCATTGTTGCTAGTCGTCATATTCTAATCATCCTATGTATCAAACATAATGATGAAAACCACCACCGGTTTCTAATATTGACGAAGTGGTACTAGCAAAATTTATGTTTAATCAAATAAACATTTAAAGAAGAAGATCCCATTAGATGTCCCACAACTAACTTGTTGATTCTTCAATAATTTGGGGTAGTTTCCTTTCTCGTGTCCAACATTTAAGACAATGGAAACTTTATCGGTCGGGATTGATAGGTTTAGTATCGTCATTCTCAACAACTTTACTTTTAACATTACCTTGTATCAATTCCATTATAATCTTTACTTCTTGAACCTCGTCCTCATCTTAACGGTTTAAGAGAATGCTCCCACTCATTTCAATGAGTCTTTGCTTTGAGAAGCAAAAATTGAATTCATGAAGAACACTCTTCATTTGTTCGTTTTAGTCTTAAAAACTCTCATTGACGTGGTTGCGTTATTTTGGTCAATTACGAATTCTGACAAAACTAATTACCAAAACAATCATTTCAAGGTACTTAATTCTTTTAAGTACATGAAAAACAATCCATTGTAAGTAGATGTGTTAGTCTAGAATCAAAAACCTGTTTGATAATAGATAACTTTAATCTATACTCTTTGCAAGAGATCCTTAGCAATGGTTCATATGAGGTTTTAGAAGCAAAATTCAAATTTGTCTCTAGTTACGATGTTTTAATGGAGATTTTGAAAATCGAAATGATATCGTATATGAATTGTGGTAAAGAAATAGAACAATATGATAACGGAATAGTGGAAAACTTAACACTTATCGTTTTAAATCATACTTGTAGATAACAAGTTTTATGCATTTTTCTAGTGACCTCTACCCAACTAGATAAATGATTCCAAGATCCAAATTCATATTAACTTGGGGCACGGTGTGCCTAAATACCCCTCATCAATATAACTCGGTGGATTAACTCTTTAATCGATTCTACTTTTAGAACTCTTGGTCGATGATATTTACATTAATATTCATCTCTAGCCCAAACACATCCTAAATACGTCGTGAATACTTTCGTTGAGTACAACCCAAATTTCGAATAAATGTGTCCATGATCCAAACCCACATCAACTTAGGGCACGGTGTGCCGAAATACCCTTCATCAACATGAATTCGGTGGATTGACATTTATCACCCACTTCACCAACGTAACAAGGTTTGTCTTACGGTAAAGCCGGCTCAACTCCCTTGCGAAACTGGTACTTCATGGTTTCTACTATTTGGTAAGGCTATGTCTCAATTGTTTATTTTAGCGAGAGGTCATGTCAATTTATTATCTATCACGTTTTAAGTGAACTAAAGCGGTGAACTACGATAATTGTAATTGACACGGTCGATGAACTCGATTAGAACGATGATGCATGTTTTAGTTATGGCGATTTAGCGATGCATGCGACATATAAAAATGCAAAACATAAAAATAAATCCTAGTATGGCCTGCCTAAGAATAGAAAACTGTTTAACTATTACATATTCGGAAACCAACTCCATTGGTCCCTAGAACTTCGGTTGCATCTCGAGGTAACACCGTCTTAATGTATCGCCATCTTTAGGAACTCCGTCTTTAGGAACTCCGGAATGAATTAAAATTACATAATGAATTACATAATTCCTATTATACATTTGTTACTATAATAAAAATAAATCTATTAAATAACAAGACGGTGATACGAGATCACATTAAAATTACAACCGAATCGATATTCCCATACATTTCGGATAATACCAATTAAAACTAAGGCCATACTAAGCAAAATTACATAATTCAAAAATTATATAAATAAAAAACATTCAACAATTGAAATATTCAGCATTATAATATGTATGAACATGCCCAATTTTATGCTAAATCGCCTTTAAATTAGCCAATATCATATATTACTCGGTTTTTTTCACGGTTTGCGTGATTTCAACGTTTTATAATCACCAAAAATACATAAATTCATATTTATGCATAAGTTAATTACCCTAACCTCTTAGGACTCAAAATTTAGTCTTCACTAATAATTTGACCATAATTAACTCATAATTGTTCATAATGGACTTAAAATTATAATAAAATGCTATAAACTTCAAATAAATCATAAAAATTTCAAATAAATTCAAAATTCAAAATTTAAACTTATGAACATTCTGGAAAAATACCATGACACTCATAATGTTCAAAAACTTAGGTTAAAAATTTCAAATTTTATCCGGAAAAACAATGTTGCGGTTTATCGGTTTTAACTAAATTAATCATAAAAATATGAGAAAAATTATTTTCATCAACTTTTCAATTTTAGATCTGAAAAAGATAATAAAAAGCAACATGTGACGTTTTTCCTTAGTCATGAAGTATGTTTTAGCAATTTTCACTAATTAAGTCACTATTTATGCTATTTTTAATCAAAAATCCATAAATCATGCATAAAGACTTCAATATAGCCAATTATTTTACACACATATCGTAAAATTGCATGTGACAACATACTAAATTTATATGACCAGATTCGAAATTTATCTCATATTAACCAATTTTTCACCAAAAAACGAATTTAATAATGAAAAATTCATTTTTCGAGCATAACAACTCATAAAATTATGAAAATTTCCAGATCATCTAAAAATAATATATATGAAAACATATCCAAAAAGAACTGGAAAATTCGAAGTGTAGCTAATTTTCGTCCAAAAATGGCATTTTTATCATAAAAATCACATTTTAATGCCAATATTATATAATATGAACAGTAAAATCCGTAAATTAACCAAAAATCCTAAAAATCATTTTAGGACCAGAAACTTATCATGCATGAATTAATTTCGTGATATATCATAATAACACAAATTCACAAGTTTTATATGTTAATCGTATAACTCGGAAAAACTATAACCGATTTGCATGCAAATAACCATGGCTCTGATACCAATTGAAGGAAAGGTAGATCTTTATACCTAACAACATACTCATATATGTATAAATTTAATTTGTCATAAAATTAACTAATGATCTTATGCATGCAAACATTAAAACAAAGTAAGGAAGAAACATTATTCTTACATTGCAATATCGGTATATAAGGGCACAAAAGAGTTCTCCTTCTCTTTTGTTCTTGAGCTATCCCTTAATGGAAGAACAAAAACCCAAGACCCAAGTGTAGGATCTCTCCCAAGGCTTTATACCCAAAGCTTTCTCTTAATTAAAACCAATATTATGAAGACTAGATAATATTAATTTTGTAAGAAATTGAACCAAAAATTTGGTCTCCTTATGCATCCAAGTGCACGTTTTGGAGAAGAGCAGAGCGAGAAGTATTTGTGCTTACTTTAACACTTATATGCAGCATCTTTTTATGAATGAATCATGACATGAATTATCACTTTGGACATATAAGTCAAGGTGGGGCAAAGAGAAGAAGAAAAGCCACACCTTAAACTTTCACAAAGCGTGTAAAGAAGAGGAAAGGCCAAGGCTCTTTGTCTTCAAAATTTCGGCATTTTGATAATATGGATCCATATTATTTTTTTGTCAATTTGTCAATATGTTACATGTCATATGTCACATAAAATTGCTATGTATTTTTAACACATTTAAAAATCAACGTATTAATAAAAATACGTCATATACAAAAATTGACTTAGTAATTCATAATTACTTGTACCAAAATATTTTACCAGTTATAAATCACAACAACTTGTATTTATAACAATTCATTCAATTTCAATTGTTTCCTTAAACAATAATTTCATCCGAGTAAAGATACAATTCAATTATTACTCGCATCGTATCTCATTTAAATGAGACACGTAAATTTTACTTCCAAAATCGTCCGTCAATTTTCAAGTAATTTAATTAACTCGCAACATTATACGATTAATTAAATAATCAATTAAGAGTGTTGCCCTATAGGTATGACCTAGGGGATCAACTGATCACCACCGTCGCACGACAGTAATGTCAAACTCTAGTCAGCCAATCATTACCGATATGTGTGGACCAGTTGACAGTAAAAATACTTCCCAAATGTATTCTTTAAAATGAGATTTAATAATGATATTTAAATCATATGATCGCACTGTTGTTGAGGACACATTTCCCAACAGATTCTGTGTGTCAAGTGTGAGTTGCATTTGTTACTAAGGTTATAGAACTTTGCTTTGTTGTTTACGTTTGGGATACTAGTGTTTAGTACTTGACTTAGAATGGATGAAATTGAATGGTGGATTTGAGGATGTAGGATTGACTAAGTAAGTTGAGTTTATGATTGGCTTTTGTAATCACTTTGGACATGAGAGTTTGATAATGTATATGTTACCATATGAGAAATGCTTATTGTAGGATTAGTATTTGGTTTAAGTGAGTGATATTGATTACTACTTGAGGTATGGTATGAGAGTGAGAGTAAGCTACATTGTTGGGAAGTCTTGGCACTTGTTTTAGTAACTAGAAAGGATAATGGTATGGTTGACACCAATTGTTAGGTTAAAGAATATAGTTTCAATTTATGGTTTTAGGAACTTTGAGGTGGTAAAGCGTTATTACAACTAAGACCTTGTTCCTAGGGAACTCGATGGTATGTAAATTTTAGGATGTCAGATTTGAAAGAATACCCCTTGGGATATTGATGACCATAATGGATTGGTGATGTGATTTGATATTAGTTGGCCCCCGAGAGTTCTTCATTTGAGAGAGACTTAGTATTCATAAGTCTTTATAACCCTATGGTTTTAGAAACTTTGAGGTTGTATTGAGTACTTGAGATGATGGGATGGTGTTGTAGATGAGTATAGTTCTGCTTTTGGGAATCCATGATAAGTAAAAGGATAAAAGGACTCGAGATCCTATCGATTTTTCAGACTTTGGATTGGCATGTTACTACCTTGTATTGAAATGAGAACCTTGTGGAATATTTGAGGAACCTTTTCTTGGAATTTAGAGCTTGGTATTGGGATTCTTGATTGTGGGTTTACTTTTGTGAGGAACCCATGGTTGACACTAGTTGGATATGAGTATAGGTTTGTTGGAAACCTTGACCTTGATCTTGTGGAAGTTGTTTCTGGATGTTTGAGGATTTGGAGTGACAAGATCACCCTTATAGTGGAGTACCTTGTTTCATGGAATTGCTTAGGATGAAGTAACATGAGTGTTTTGAGGAAATCTTTGGGAGCTATGTGGTTATAAGCTTTGTGGTTAGGAAGTTTTCGGAACAGTTCAAGACGATGTTGTTGTCTGAGGTTTGAGTACCTGGCGTTTCCTTGTTGACCTAACTTCAATTCTTACCCTATGAAGTTCATCATAGCTCTTTTGATAGTTAAGTTTGAGTCCTCTTAGCATACTTGTATCTATGATGACTAAGTTACTTTTCTTCTGTCTAATTCCTAAACTTTTCAAGCTACCATTTTGGATTCGTTGTTAAGAATCTATATTACTCTTACAAAATTTATCTATTTTAAAAGGGTTGAAAATGAAAATTTGATTTAGTTTCCTATTTGTCCTTTTAAATATAGACTTATTTATCATTTTAATTGCTCAACCTGTGATTTCCTTCAATTTTATCCAATTTCCATTAACTTTGATCTATTTATGACCTTTTGTCAAAGTTTAATATTACATTTTCAGAAATTTGACTCCCTTTCGAGTTTTAAAAGTGAAACCTTCAATTCTATTTTGGCTTTTTCAAAAGAAAATTTGAGTGAATTACCTTTCTCTCTTGATTTTAACATTGATCGGATGTTAGAACTCATTATTGGAGACGTTTGATAACTTGTTCTACGCTTGTCGGCAAATGATTTTTGTTTTAAATTTGTCTTTGACTTGGAAAGTAAGCGTTCTTGTGTGCACGACAAGAGCAATTTCGTTCCATGAATGAGACTTATACTTTTGAAAACTCTTCGTTATTGTTTTTGAAAGTGTTTTGATTTTTATTTATACAAATGATTTGCCTTTCGACTTGGTTCTGTCGGGAAATTTTAGTTGAAACGTTTGAAAGAATTTTAATTCTTACAAGTAATTAACCTTTTTAATGTTTTGGTTATCGATTTTAAAAGTTCAGCTTTATTTTTATAACCCTTCATTTCTACCTTCAAGTTTCGAGGACGAAACTTTTTAAAAGATGGGGTGATTGTAACGCCCGCGAATTTCCCTTTTTGACATTTAAAATTTATTAAACCGTTTCATTACTTTATTTTATATTTTTCAATTTTTCAATTTAACTAATTTTATGTCAAACACGATTTTCATAAACGTATTATATAAAAGCTCATCTTTATAAAAATACGTATTATTACATTATATTTTTGAGGTAAAATTTATATCAGAATAAATGTATACGTATTTTAGTCTGGCAGTAATAATAATGACATTAATAATAATTCCCGTCTTAACTTCCGTCTAGCTATAGACCGTCACATTTCACTTTGTACCTGCTTTAATCCGGACAAACCAGAAATCGACAACATGCTCACCTACCCTCTTACACTCTACCTTTATACATAATATTATAATTCATTTATTATTGTTATATATATTATTATTACTATTATTATTGTTATAATATATTATTATTATTATTATTATTATTATTATTATTATTATTATTATTATTATTATTATTATTATATATACTCTGTATTACTTACCCGTGACCCCCACCCCCTCTTTTATTTCCTTCTCCTTCCTTTTCCTGCGGAAACCAAACAACAGTAGCAACAACCAAACAGCAGCTCCACCATTTTCGACCTCCAAAAACTCCGATCCCGCCTTCGTCTCTCAACCAAATTCCATCATTTTTGTACCATTACCTTCCTCCTTCCTTCCTCGTTCTTTTAAGGTAAGAAAGCTTTGATTTTGTTGAATTTTCGAAATGGTATCTTATGACAAACTCGATTTTGGTGACTCATATAACTCGTTTTTCCTCTTTGAAGCTGAAAACCTTGAACACTGAAGAAAAACGCATGTTTTTGGATGTCTTACTCGGGAATTCGAGAGCTAAGGTAACGGTGATAGGTTACTCGACAATGAGTCGATATTCTCGCCCTCCCTACTCGGTCTTTACTCTGTTTACTGTAAAGTTTCAACCTTTACGTGGTTTCTCATGGGCGGAATTGATTTTGTTAAGTTTGTGGCCAGTTTAGCTGGTTATTGGCCGACCCATGGTTTGTTTGTCACGGGTTCGTAGTCTTCGAAAACCGAGTGTCGCTCATCGTCTCTTCGAGGAACTATGTATATTGCATTTCTGATTTTTTTCTGTGGTCACTTTGGCGGGATTTTGGACGGGGTTTATCCCTGTTTAAGAGGTGCTCTTCCTGTCTCGAATGTGTCTTTTGTTGTTTGTCTGAAATCGTATATTTGCTAGGCTACCCACCCCTGTTTTATCCTTCATTTTATCGATTTCGTTCTCTGTTTTGGGGACTGCGTGTGCGGGGAAGGTAACGGCCGGTTTGGCTGAGCATAGCGCTGACTATGAGTGGTAAAGGCTGGTGGTTGTGCAGCCATGACATGGATGATGGTCCGGCTGTGGTCATGCCGAATCATACTTTCCCTTCTTTTTCTGTTTTTGTTGTCCAGGTTTACGTCTGTGTGAAAGTTGGGCTGGGCTCACAAGCTTATAATTGTTAGGACCTTTAACTCGTTAATTTTGGACACACTTTCTTATTTTATTTGGACCATCCTCCCTGCTTGAGCAATGTCGTACGTATATATTATGTGCTTCCCTCTTTTCCCTCTTTGTGCCTTGGTGGTTTATTTAGGTGATTTAATTGTTGGACTCCTCATAATTTGTTTATCTGGGCTCATAAATGAGTCACTTGGACTTGGTCACATTTTATTCCGTAATTTTCATATAACGTAAATTATTCATTATCATTCATTATGTCTTATTTAATCGGCATGTTAAATTATAAAACGAAATATTTATCTGCATAAGACAAGTATGAGATATTTATTGTTAAGTAATTATTTGTGAAGGGTCATATCCTTGATAATGTCTTGTATTGTTCGGTGGTGTGAGTCGTGGTCCTATCGGACACTAGGGGTGAGGCATAGGCCCTCTCGTTGCGATATGATCGTCAGGACCGATGTTCTCATCCGTACTTATGGTGAGATGCAAGCCATACGTATGAGTGTGACATTAATAATCCCGTCCCATGTACTTGTCTGTTGTACTTGTTTATTCTATTTAACCGGCATGTATAGTTATGAAATGAAATGTTTATTTATATGTTACAAGCATGAAAAGGTTATTATAAATAATTACTTGTAAGAGTCGTATTCTTGTAGAAATGCCATATTACCATCGTACGTGCTTGACATACATTTTTGGCCCTTGTCTTTGTTACGCAAGCACGGGTTTGACCTACTTGTGTTGTTGTTCGCAAGTACGGTTTTGGCTTACTTGTGTTGTTCGCAAGTACGGCTTTTGGCCACTTGTCTTTGTTTCGGCAAGTGAGTCTTATCTTAGTCTTTCCACCACTTTCGTCTTTGTTACGCGATTGGGGTACTCGGTCTCCTTAGTAGTCGAGTCTTGGGTGCGTGCTGTCCTGGCGCACGTCGAATCGGGATGTACACCCGAGAATCTGCAGATTTAGACTAGGACCGTATCATTATCGTAGTCCTACCCGGGGAAATTATAATCTAAGAGTAGTAAATGTCTTGAATTATTTGGATGGTTACTTTGGTCAAATCTCCTTGAAATACATGCTCGTGCTAAGTGGTCGTGTCTGTTTCCTTGTCTTTCTTCTCCATTTATTTATTGTTGCTTATGCCTTACTTGTTTATTCCATCATTTCTTTATTCCTTGTTGGTTTAAACACGTATGATCCCATGTTTAGTTATGATTCGATTCACTCATGTCTTATCTAATATGATTGTTTGTTTATGTTCTTTGTTATGTTCGTTTCGACATATTGTGGCTGGAAGAACATTTAGTTACTCCCCACTAAATGTGGCGTTCATGTTTACATGAATGACAGGTGGTGAAGATGCTTACATGGGGAAGACGTGTGGGCTAGCGAGAACTAAACCCTTGGGCCTTAGTTGCTAGTGTAGAAACCCCTTATATGTTTATTCGTGGGATATCTTTTCCCCGCTTTCTAGACTTAGGTTGTAATAACCTAAATTTGTCTATTATTGTTTTTGTTTCATTTCGTTTTTGGCTCCTGCGTGTTAATCTTTAACTAGTAATTTAAAAGTTTTTAAAATATCACAAATTTCCGCTTTAATTTATTAGTTATATTTTCTGCTTTATCGTGGGGTGTCACAGTTTTACTCTTCATGCTCTTAGCTACAATTCATACATGGTTTAATGTTAGAATTTTTAGTTTAAGTAGGATTATCATTGTTGGCGTAGATAGTGGTAATCATTTGCTTGAGGTTTGTTGTTGGGTAAATGAATTTAGAGAGAAAAGAGTCATACTATGAGAAAAGGTGGAACTTGTAGGATTATACCAAGGTTCCTCTCATATTATTGTTGTTTGCATACCAAGTATTTGTTACTTTGTTTCACAAGCAAAATCATATCTTTTTCATCTTGTTACTTGTTTCCCCCATGCCAATTCTCCTCTTATGTGTTTTCAATTGTTGTCCATTGTTAATATTCATATTTTGTGCATAGTCTTGTGTTTTGTTTATTGTCATTAGTTTAATTCAAGCTTTAGTCTCAATCCCTTCTCTTGGGTTCAACCCTTACTTCCCTTTACTACTATTCTTAATTGCATAGTGTAGAGTCAAGTTTGGTTTATAAATATCTAATTTGGTAGTTTAATTCTAGTATTTAGTGATCTAGTAGTCTCTCTTACCGATTCCAAACAATTAAAATGATGAAATAGCTTTTTATTGACCTTAATACCATTACTTTAAGAATGAACATAGGAGCCCAAATTCTTTGAGAAGCTCCCCCACTTCGGAAATGTGAAAAATCTTAAGGCAAATCTTCTAGTTCAAATCAATGCAACACATTATTAGTAAGAATGGGAGAACTAATAGACAATCTTTAAGTGTGAATTTAAGTATGAAAATCAAAATCCGGGTACACTTACTACCCATTTTCGAAATTTTAAGGGTCTTATGACGGAAATTTTCTCATTGTAAGACTACACAAGACGTCATGGTGAAGAATTTAACACTCACATGAAATATTTAAATTATGT
Source organism: Silene latifolia (assembly GCF_048544455.1). NCBI lineage: Eukaryota > Viridiplantae > Streptophyta > Magnoliopsida > Caryophyllales > Caryophyllaceae > Silene > Silene latifolia. The sequence continues at coordinate 301,244,530 of NC_133538.1, read as the reverse complement.
TGAACATGAAAATCAAAGTTTTAACATTTGTATTACCGTTTTCGAAAATATATACTCCCTTTTAGATGAGAAGGAAAAAAAATTGTCTTAAACCATTTCATAATAACAATCATAAGACTATAGCTTAATGACATAATTAAACCGTGTTTAAGGTACAAGATCAAATCTTGGTTAAATACACCACATATTTCGAAAATGTATGAAATCCTTGTTTTCAAGACAATGCACCTTATTACTAGTAAGTAGTAAAGATAGTAGTCTCATAAGGCAATCAAGCTATGTTTTACACATGAAAAATAAAAATTTGGGCATGACCTCTCTATATTTCGAAATTTTAAGACGAAATTTTCACATATAAAACAAGATCCAACATTAACAGCAAAGGTTAGGCCTTTGTTGTCCAACTAAACCCCACAACAAACACAAAATCAAACTATTACTCACTAATATGCATTTTCGAGTTCTTCAATGGTGGACAAGGTTTCAACATAAAAATTTGATTTTTAGCAATAATAATGATGTGGAGTGCTAATTACTAGCATGAATTGAACAAAAACATGCAAACAGCTCACAAAACATGAACAAATTAGTGTAGATCTAAGTGAAATAAATTTGGGACAAATAAGAGGTAGGATGGAATACTTACATTGTTGAAATGGTAAGAATTAAGGAAGTAAAAGGGAGTAAGAATCTTGATCCTAAGCACTAAAAGATGTAAATAGAGTTGCTAAAATGGGTTTTAGAAGAGTTTGAAGTGGAAGATGTAAGATGTAAGATGAAATGAAGTTATGAAGAAGTGTAAAGAGGTGGATTTTGCTCAAAATAACCCCTGTGGAACCACTTGGCCGAATACCTTGTCCACTCGGTCGAGTGAAACTTCACTCGGTCAAGTGTCTGAGTTACTCGGTCGAGTGCTCAATCCTAGAACTTTCCCAGGCCCTAGATTGAACCAAATCGGTTGAGTAGAACGTGTTGGAAAATGTGTCATCAACAATAGTGCGATCACATGATTTAATATCATAAATAAATCTCATATTAAGAATACGTGAGGGATTATTTATTATATAATCAACTGATCGTCATTAATCGGTAATGATTGGCTGACTAGAGTTTGACATTACTGTCGTGCGACGGTGGTGGTCAGTTGATCCCTTAAGGTCGCACCTAAAGGACAATTACCTTAATGGATAAATTGATTAATTGTATGACGATACAAGGTAATCAATTCCTTAAAATTGAATAATTTACTTGTGATAGAGAATATTCGTATCTTATTATAATGGGATTAAATAAGATTTATTTTGGTAATAAAATTGCATTATTACTAAAATTGCTTATTGTTTGAGAAACAATAGAGATAAGAATGAAAGGTTAATTATAATTACAAGATGTTGTGAATTATAATTTTATCACCCATTTTATTTATATGATCAAGTATCACTAGTCAATTTGTTATATGTAATTTAATTAATTTATAAAATGATATTTATGTGATAAATATGCATTAAATTAATTAATAATACGTAAAATACTACATGTGACATATTGTGTGACAAATGACAAATTGACAAAATAAAATGGTTGTCCATTTTATGGTATATGGACCGAAATGAAGGGAGTGTAACTGGGTAGTGATTATTTCATTTCATGTGATAAAATATAAATAATTGCACCTAGCCTAATCTAGCTTACGCTACCTACATTTTGATAAGAGTAAAAGCATAAAGGAGATTCCGTTTTGGCTCCTTCTCCTTGCCTTCCACCGGTTGCATGCTCTTAATATGAGAACATTTTGTTCTCATTTTGTGACTACCAATTCATTCATACATCTCTTGCATGCAAAACTCTCATATTCTCTCCATCTCTCTAAAACAGGATTTTTGAGATACACAAGCATTTGTTCATCCATTCTAATATCACAATAACCTTACTAGTGTAGTAATAGTAATAATTTTAGAATCATTTTAAGGGTACTAGTATAATAATCTAGTTAATTAGTATACTAGTTTAAGGGTAAGTCTTGGGTGCAATCTAAGGAGGATTTCTATACTTGGAGTCTAAGGAGGATCATCCATCATAATAAGCTCAAGAACAAGTGAAGAAAGGTGACCTTACTTGTGCCCAATATTTCGAACCAACCTACAATGTAAGGAACATTGTCTTTCTTATAAATCTTTCATTTTGTTATGCATGCACTAGATCTAAAGAACAAATAATTAAGAGGTTAATTAGTTCAATATTAGAGGAGTCTAATAAGAGGTAAATAAACCTAACAAGTGGTATCAGAGCATAAGGATGTTGCATGCATAATCGGTTATTGTTTTTCCGAGTTAAAAAGTTAACATATAAAACTAAAAATTTGTGATTTATAAGTATAAGCAATGAAATCTTCATGCATGTTATATATACTGCTCCTAAAATGTTTTTGGGTCATTTTATGATTTATGGAAATTTATTACTCATTTTAATGATTTTTGGTCATTTTATTACATTTTTATGACTAAAATGGAAATTAAAATGCTAAAAATAGTTAAACTAAGTCTCTGACCTTGAAAATTTTATAAAACCTCACATGCATATTTTACAAGTTGTGTGTAAAATCTCGTATTAATTGGATTAATAGTGCATGATTTATGATTTTTATGAGATAAAAATGAATTAAAAGAGGTAAAATGGTTAAAAAATAGTTAAATTTCGAATTGGGCCATGAAAATTTAATATGTTGTCACATGCATAATTTACAGAGTGTATGTAAATTTTGAGGTTAAATGATCTCTTTTAGCATGATTTATGAATTTTTAGAGTAAAAATGGCATAAATAGTGACTATTTTGGCATAAATAGCTAAAACGTATTGCATGGTATGAGAAAATTATTTTAGATTGAATAAATATCCCACTAATCAGATATAAAGTTGTAAAAATTATTGGATTAATTTTTGGATACTTTAAACATATTATGAGATAAAACCGATAAAATGCAACTATATTATCTCAAAATTAATTCGAAAATTTTAACCATGATTTTTGACGTTATGAGTATCATGGAATTATTTCAGTATGTTCAAAAATTTAAAATTCAAATTTTGAAATTTTTATAATTTAATTTGGATTTATTTCATAAATATTACTCCCTCCATTCAACTCCACTTTACATGTTTGCTTTATCACGTTTGTCAACGCGACTTTTACGCGGTAAATATCTTTAGCTACGTATTTGCAAAAATTATAAAAGTTAAGATATTTTTAATGTACTCTTAAAGACGAATCAAATAAGATCCCACATGAATATATTTTAACTTATATATCGAGAGAAAATTGAAGTTGAATGTCCGCTTGTGAATAGTGTGCAAAAGAGAAACCTGCAAAGTGGAGTTGAATGGAGGGAGTATGATTTTAAGGTAAAAAATGAGCTTAAAATTAAATCAAGTTGAATTATTGTAAAAAATTGAGTGATGACTAATTTTGAGTCCTAAAAAGTGTTAGGATAATTAACTTGAGCTTAGATGTGATTAAAGTGTTAATTAGTGATTATAAAAGGTTATTATCACGCATTTTCATAAAACCGGGTTATATATACGACATAAGTTAAATAGGGCGATTTGGCACATCATTTGGCATGATAGGTACATATTATAATGCTGCATATTTCAATTGTTGAATGTTTTTTATTTATATAATTTTGAATTATGTAATTTTATCTCAGTATGGCCTTAGTTTAAATCAATATTACCCGTAATGAAAGGGAATATTGATTCAGTTGTAATTTAATGTGATCTCGTGTCACTTTTATTTTATTTTACTAGTTTTTCCATTTTAAAAATGTATAATAGGAATAGTTTTGTATTTTTATTATTATTTGTAATTATGGAGCATCTTCAAAGACGGTGCCATTCGGAAAGGTGATCCGACGAAGACGGTGTTCTTGGGAAGCGTGCCATTTGAAGATTCAAAGGACCAAAGGAGTTGGTTTCCGAATATGTAATAGATTATTAGATTTTCTATTTTAGGAAGGTCATACTAAGACTTTACATTATTTATTGCTTTGCATTTCTTTTAATATGTTACATGCGTTGCCAAATCGCCATAACTACAAATCATATCATATCGAGTCATCGACCGTGTCAATTATAATTATCGTAGTTCACCGCTTTAGTTCACTTAAAACGTGATAGATAATAAATTGACAAGACCTCTCACATATAATAATTGAGAAATAGCCTTACCAAAAAATATAAACCATGAATCCCAATTTCATAAGGGAGTTAAGCCGGCTTTACCGTAATACAAACCTTGTTACGTTGGGTAAGTGGGTAATAAAATGTTATTACATCGAAATTTGGATTGAGCTCAACGGAAGTATTCGTGACCGTAGTCGCATGTGTTCCGGGCTAAAGATGAAAATTAGATTAATTTTTATCAACCGAGAGTTCTAAAAGTAGAATCGATTAAAAGGTTAATCCACCGAGTTATATTAATAAGGGATGACTCGGCTCACCGTACCCGTATTAATATGAATTTGGATCTCAGAATCATTTATGTTAGTTGGGTGGAGGTCACTACATAGATGCTATAATACTTGTATTAAAATATACGAGTACTATAAAACGATAGATGTTAATTAATTCCTTCATTTCCTATTTTGTAGTCAAATTTGTTTTATCAACCGCAATGGCAACTCCAATCACGTCCGCATCCACTAGTTCCACCACGCTTACCAATGTGTCATGGCTCCGATCCTTCATGGATCGATGTAAGTTAGAAAATAATGGGTCTAATTTCGCCGATTGGGACGTGCAACTTCGCTGAAGTCGCATTATGGTAGTGAAGCTGAGCTCGAGAGAATCACGTTGGAGTGCGTGAAGACATGAGGAAGCGTGCTAAAGTGAGGGATAGACGTTGTTGTTCCCCCAAAAAAGTTGATCGACAGCCTCTGATGGTCGATCGACTGGAATGCTCAAGAGGATTAGTCGATCAACAACTTTGCTTGGTCGATCGACTATTTCGCTTATCAGGCCGTGTTAACTTAATTTGTTAATTCGGCCCATTAGTCGTTTAATTAATAAATCTCAGCTATTTCTATATAAAGACAAACTGAGAACTTTATTAGGGCATCTTTACTTTTGCAAAACACTATTGCACGTTGCTTGTTTTCGAGAATTTTAAGACGAAATTTTTGATGAAGATAATCGAAATTTGGGGCAAACCGTAGAAAAATCCGAATTGAACATAGTTACTAATTCGTTTAATTTTGCACTTCCTAACATCAATAACAATGGTTCAACGTGATTTCTATCAAAATACAACAATTTTAATGCAACACTTTGGGTGTAAAACCGAAATTCCAGAAAATTCCAACACTAACATGCTTCAAATTGATTTAAAATCAAAGAAAAGAAGTAGAAACTTAACTTGAATAGGTTGCAAATGAGTTAAGTGGATGAATTTAGGGAGATGCGGAAGGAATGAAGCAACAAAATCACCAAGGTTTTGTAAAGATGAAGATTGAGGAGAGAAATTAAGTTTTGAAAGAGGAAATAAGAAGAAAAGAATGAAAGAACTGAGGTTTATAAGCCTCAAAATTTTTAAAGGATCTCGTGTTACTGTAGCAGTGGTACTCGATCGAGTAGCCTCTACTTAATCGAGTTGAGGTTGCTCGGTCGAGTTTTCACGCTGGCAGAATTAGCATTGATTCTGTTTTCTATCAAACACGATTGAGTGACCTCCCTACTCGGTCGAGTAAGGCTTACTCGGTCGAGTTGTCCCTCGTACTCGGTCGAGTAAGTCAAAATATGCGACAAAATATTACGAGTCCGATTAGGCGTTCCTGCCAAATAAAAATTCGTTCGGAGTCTAAGGCATACTTAGAACTCGTCACTAATTATTTCTATACCATCACTATCGATTAACATTACTTTACATATAACACATTCACCGTAATCAAAACATTACAACTTCTATTCTACAACATTTCACACAACATATGATTCAATTTGACCATTACGTACCTTAATTCACATAGCTGTTCAGAACAATAACGATATTCTATTCATACATATGCATGTCAAATTATACCACACAACATATTCATACCGTTTATCAAACATTACCAACCTATAAATTAATTATCACTTACATGTAACCACATAATCTCATGTATACTTCCAACAGCCTTTACCGTCCATCCACACACTTACGCGTATACAACTAAATAAGCAGCTAAGCATCACATGTTCCTGTATCCACACTCACAAACATTACCTTTATGCACAAATATATCATACAATTGCACATTACACACGCAGATACACACAATTCCCAACTCAATATCCCCATTCGAAGTGGCTGGCTTAAGCATATTGGGGCCGGGATTTTAGAATAAGGGCGCCTTCGAACCCAAAATCAAGCAATTTCAAGGGCCTTCCAACACACATACACCAGGTTCATTTTATTAGACTCACTACGTTCATTATGTTTATTGGTTAGAGGTTCCAAAATCGTCGCTCTGATACCACTTTATTTGTAACACCCCCCATCTACCAAGGAGCCTTAACAAGACCTTCCCCAGCAGATAAGGGCATTACCATCTCGGTTACCCGAGGAATAGTAAATATCATAACAACAACAAGGGAACAATTAAGTTTATTACAAGTTTGACTCAACAAAAAGAAAAGATACAACTGATAACAACAACTATCAACTACGGTGAAACTATCCATGCGATGACTTAGTGATAGACTTGTCCCGCCAAAGCACCCATCTAAGCTCTTTATATCAACACCTGCTAAAACTGAATGCTTACCATAATGGATCATGGCAAACACATAACAAGAAGAAAGACAAACAATACCGCACAAGGGCAGTAACTGAAGAACAACAGATGACACAAGATACAACATGCACATAGCCATCCCCAACTCCAATCACCATCAATATCAGATTAACCCGAAGGTAAAGTCCTGCCAGAATATCCATCGCAACAGATATTCCACACCGCCAGTGGGGGACCGCAGCCGTTCCCACCTAAACCCCGCTCATCTCCATCGAGCGAATAACCCATGTCCATTAATGCACACATCCCCCTTGTGGCGGGAACCACAAGGGGCGAACCAAGGGCGTGAAGCCATTCCTGAGATGACTCCATTCAGCCAGGGACGCACCCCGTATACAAACACCACATTACAATCACACAATCAACAATACTATACACTACATAAGATAATCAATCAACAGTACTGAGTAGGAAAACCTACCTTTAGTAATCAGCATCAACACCGTATACATCTCTATGAAGACAAAGCAACCACCATTAACACCTATCACAAACAGTAGGGAAAAACCCTTTTACTAACAACCATAACCACAAACAACCAAATTATGGTGATGATCATGATGACTTACCGACTCAAGTATCCATCCTCATTGTGTCTCCAAGTTAAAAGGAATCTCAAGGGTCGAAGGTTGGTGAAGGAGAGAAGTGTCGTCAATTTGGTTTAGGAAGAAAAGAAATGAAAAACTGATTTGGGGTTTACGACTTCAAGATATATAGCTTAGCGCTGAAACCGCCATACTCGATCGAGTATGTGACTTACTCGATCGAGTGGCCTCTACTCGATCGAGTCTCTAGACTACACTAGATCGAGTTCTCCACGTCTAAAGGTCACCAAGTGCTAAGTCCGTCTGTATGAAAGGTTCCTAAGGGTCTACCATATGTCTAAGGTCAGTCAACTACTAGTCAATGGATCCCTAGCAAGGCTGGTATTACTGCTGTGGCAAGTAATTAGCGGAACATATGGGTACTGAGATGGAAGTTGCAGTTGGTTCATAGTATTTTATCGGAGCAGTAAGTATAAAGTGTTTGGGAATTAGTATCATGTTAAGTTATGGACAAGTTTGATGACAATAAAAAGGAGAATTTGAGGATCAAGTGGGTGTGTAACAATTTTGGGTCGTGAGTTAGGTGGTGAGGATAGGTAGGTGAATAGAAAATAATGTGTGTGTGTGTGTGTGTGTGTGTGTGTGTGTGGTAATGCGGAAGAGTGGTGGTACTGGTTATGTTGAGGATTTTGTCGTATATGTTAGGTGGTGTGCATAAGGATTAGAAGTATGGAATTAGAGAGATAGACAGAGAGAGAGATAGAGAGAGAGATAGAGAGAGAGAGAGAGAGAGAGAGAGAGAGAGATTTGGAACTGGGAATGGTTATCAGTGTAGAGATTATAGTCGGTTATTGTTGACATGAAATGGTGATAAAGGGAAGGAATAGCTAAGGATCTAGTACTAGTTGGGTTACGAGGACGTAACATTTATCTTAAGAGAGGTAGGATGCGACAAACAGAGTTTGATGGTTATGCGTACGGTGGTATATTTGGAAGTGTTGAGTCTTGATGTGGAATAAAGGATGGACTTGTGGGTGATATTATGAAAGGTAAAGGTTATGCTTGTAGTAGTATGTATTTTATGTGTATGGGTATGGAGTAAGGTTTTAGGTAAGTATGGTTACGATAGTGTTGACAGTTTTGGGTGGTGACGTTTATGAGTGTGAGTTAATTTCGAGGACGAAGTTCATTTTACGGGTGGTAGAATGTAACAACTCGCTTGGTAGGTGGTGGTGATATTGGATTTGCTAGTGAGCGGTATGGAAGTAAGACAAAGTTGGCGGCACTTGTGTTGTTGGTATTCGATAGAGTTATGGAGTTAGGTGGGCTACTCTATGGTTAATGCTATGTTTTGAGCTGTGTTTTAGGTAGGCGTTGGGCGTTGTTGGGTGAGTTATTGTTGAGGATGGAGGACAAGAGTTGACAGGCTAAATTGCACATCTATTAAAGATAAACCAACTGCCCTAAACTAATGTAGTAGAGGAAGTCGGGATCGTATCCATAGGGAGACTAGTTGTCTAATTGCAATTATTCGTCCGTTTGAGTCACAAATTTCGGGAGTTTGATTGGTTTTTCTATTAACTAATATATAAAGTACAGATAAACTAAATGTAGAAAAAAAGATTTCAAAAATTAGGAAGAAAGAAGCTAGGATATCGGGTCACCACGGTCAACAACAATCAAAGGTAAGGTCAACGGTTGGCATAAATACGGCCTGAGGGGTAATGAAAAGGTCTTTTTGGTCCGCTATTCGCCCTAGAGTACTAACTTAGCTTTCGCTCTAATCAATATGGTCTATTGTTTGTAGCAGGTCTAACTTCTTCCAATATCTCGATCTAGGTCGAAGTTTCCCAGGTCAAATAATTAATTATGTCGACTTAACCAATTAAATATTATTAGATGCTATAATTAACAACACAGATTTATATTAATGTCAAACCAACCTAATAATCAAATTATGATCGTCTTATAACCATGGCTTCCCTAAATCCTAGCATAGGAAATTTAGCTACGCATATTCAAACTAATGATGACAATAACCATTATATCAATAACTAGATTAGACATGATGAAAATATGGGAATAACAATTAAACATAAAATAAAAGAAGAACAAAGAAGAGTAAAAGAAATAAGAGAAAGAAATAATTGAAGAACGAAGGTTAATTGAATTACCTAATGAAAAGGGAAAGATTACAAGTTTCAAATCCATAAATTTCAAAGTAAAAGCAACGTGTATCCGTTTTTGCTATATCGAAAGATGACCTAATAAAGTTCTGAGTTCCCCTTAAATAAAAATAAGGGAAGATTATTAAACAAGCAAATAATGGGCCGAAAAAAAACTAAACAAATCTCGCAGAAATCACGAGGCTGTCGATCGACCAAGATATCAGTTGATCGACCGATTCCAAACTCATCAATAGTTGATCGACTAAACAGGGTGGTCGATCGAGTTTTCTTCACAGTACAACTTCTCTTTGACGTACTTCCTTGCATACTCACGCACCTGGTGGCGGTAGGTTCCGAGCTTCAATTCTTCCAACATCCAAAATGCAACACCGGGGACAGGTTTTGGCTTGTTTACACTCGTCTGGGTCCAAATCTGCATAGAATGCAAAATAACCCAAAGTAAAGCATTCTTGGGAGGATAGTAGCTATTTGCTACGTAATAAGCATAGAAATGCGTGCTAAAAGGCAAGTAAAAGTGCATAAATAAAGCACGGATCAAACCTGCCCAAACCAAACCCTTGCTTGTCCCCAAGCAAGCAAAGACTGACACACAACAAAGGAACTAATGGAACGATGAAAAGACTTAGAGCTAACCATTCTATCGTACGAAATCAAATGCAAACGAGTTAAACCAATGATAAAGCTACTGAACCGTCGACCTTGCAAGACTTGTATATATCGGACTCTCACGGGTTGCTCATCACTCATTAAAGCACAAGGTAAGTATATTGTAAAATAGAAAGAAAATAAGCCAATCACCTAACTGCGACCTATAAGAACATGCATGCAATCTAACATGAAACTGATCTCTACCAACCATACATAAGCATTCCAACTAAACAGGACCAAGACACATGCCAAGAACTTACATATAGTGTGATGTGAGGTAATTGGGTAAAAAGGGGCAAAACGATTTGAAAATGTGTAGGTAAAGCCACGCTAGCACTACCGTAACCAAATAATAAGCTTATTCCGCTTTGTATACCCAACTTAAAAGATAGAAACGATGCCAATGTGGCACAAACTCACTCACATCATAAAAACACGACTCCCCATAATATATAAAGAACAACTTGGGAGTAATAACCAACACAATTTTTTCCTTCCTTTTTTTTCAGTCGTTTTCTCTCTCTTTTTTTTCGATTTGATTTCTTTTTTTTTTCATTTCTTTTTCTTGCTTATTTTTTTTCCAACTTATTCTCTTTTTTTTTGTTTTTTTCCTCTTTTCTCCCTTCTCATTTCAATCCTTTTCTTATTCTCAAACGCAAATACCAAACTGACGAACAACACATACCCACAATTACCAAATAAACTAGCTTGACTAGGGTAGGCTAAAAGGATTGCAGTAAATAAATGGGTCAAAATAGGTCAATTTGGCTAGTGAAGTTCAAAGGTAAAAGGACGAGAAAGGAGGATTTGCCTCTCCACATGTGTCACCGCCACAAACAGAATGCATACAGGTACTAAGAGACAAATGTCATGCTTATGCAACTTGATGTTACATGCCTTATAAGGAGTACTACTTGTTGGAAAATGTGTCCTCAGCAATAGTGCGATCCCGTAATTTAAAATCATAAGTAAATCTCATATCAAGAATACGAAATGTATGATTCTTTATATAGTCAACTGATCATAATTAATCGGTAATGATTGGCTAACTAGATTTTGACATTACTGTCGTATGACGGTGGTGGTCGGTTGATCCCTTTAGGTCACACCTATAGGATGAGGCCCAAATAAATATTTAATTAATTGTATGCGATACAGATTAATTAATTCCTTAATTACGTGAGTTGGATTTTACGTCTAATTGTAATATGATTAAATAAGATTTAATTTAGTAATTAAGTGTTACGTTACTAAAATAGTTGAGGTTTTATATAAGATTTGAGGTAGAGGTAATTGGCTATTTAAAGTTACAAAGAATTGTAATTTTAACTAACTAGCAATTGTAGGACCCATTATATATTGATATAATGGTAGTATACTACTCAAAAGTGAAGTGTATATTATATTATTAATTGTAATAGTTAAGTGTTAAATGATTACATTAATAATTAATTATGTAAGATTATTGAACATGTCACTTATAAGCATTTGTGGGACAAATGTCAAAAGGCAAAAATGGACTAAGAGTCCATCATGTGACCGGTTTTATGAGAGCCAAAGATGCCATTTTGTCGTGTTCATTTGTGTTGGAATCAAGCATGATTGTGACACTTTTATGACACATCTTACAAAATTATTTCCTACACTCTACCTATACTTTACAAACAAGTAAAAACAAGAGAAATAAGATTCCCATATCATGACGGAGCAACCGGTTTTGCTCTTTAAAAAGAGAGCACTTGTTGCTCATTTTTCTCTCTAGTTTTGATGCTTGTTTTTGTGCTTATTTCTCCTCACATGCAAAATCCTCATTGTAATACTACGGTTTTATGAGTCTCTGGGTACTCTATCGAGTGGGGCTTACTCTGTCGAGTAAGCATGTTTTGATTTACGAATCAGTGTTCCGCATGTAGGGTACTCGATCGAGTAGCCTTGGTACTCCATCGAGTAAGTGTCACTCGATCGAGTATGTTAGTTACTCGATCGAGTAAGTCGGTTAATGGGTTATATCTCAACGGGTTTTGTTAATAATGTGAATTAGTATTTACATTACGACGTCTTCTTTCATACACACTTTTTATAAACCTAATACACTCAAAAGAGATTGCAAACTACGTTGTTCTTCCTATTCGCATTATTCGCAAATCCCGAAGCTAGAGAGGTCGGATTTCATCGTTCTTTGTAGCATTGTGATCCTTGCGTCAAGGGTAAGTCCTACGTACCATTTTTATAGCATTTTGTTAAGGTTGTTTAAACCCTAATTTTGGGATTAGGGGTTTTCTATGTTTATGTTGATGTGGTAGTGATTGTATGATTATGTGTATAGGAGGAGGGTTCGTAGAGAAAAGGATTTGAGATAGCTGCTAGATCGTCTGTTGTTTGTGTTGCATTCCAGGTAGGGTTTCCCTACTCAGTATTAGTTACATGATTGTGTGGTGATTGTTATTGTTATTGAGTAATTATCGTACTGGAATTGGTTGTTGGTAATTGTTGGTGTTGTGACGGTTGTTGTTTATTGTCGTTGACTGTTGTTGTATATGTCGGTGTTCTTTGGGGTGCGATTGTGGCTGTGTGGAGTCACTTGCGGGAGTGGCTTCAAGCCCTTGATTCGCTAGCTGTGGAACCTGCCACAGGAGGGATGTGCACATTAAGGAACATGGGTTTATCGCTCGATGAGATGAGCGGGGCTTAGGTGGGAACGGTTGCGGTCCCCCACTGGCGGTGTGGAGTACCTGTTGCGATGGGTACTCTGGTAGGGCTACACACTTTAGTGTGTAGTCAGTTGTGTGGAGATTGATGATGGAGACTAGGGATTGATGTGTTGATTGAGCTGCTTGGTATTTGCTTCATGTTGGTTTGTATCGTGTAATTAGTACTGACCCCGTTTAAATGTTTTAAAAACCGTGGTAATCCATTCGGGGGTGGTGAGCAGTTATTGAGCAGATATGATATGATGCGTATGAGATAGCTGGGTTGAGTCATCATGTGGCAGTTAGAAGTCTTCCGCTGTGTCAGACGATGTTTTATAGTTTTGATAGTTTTAGCAGTAGACCGTCTGAGAATCTTGTATTTCAGTTTAAGAGTTTTGGTTTTGATCATGTAATTACTTTAAACTATATTGTTATTTAAATTATGTTTCTTCATTGTCATTTGATTATCATTGCCTCGGGTAACCGAGATGGTGACGTTATTATACCTTAAGTGGTCCTGGTAAGTCACTTGGAATATGGGGGTGTCATAAAGTGGTATCAGTTTGAGTTATAACCGTTTTACGAAAACTGGACAGTGCTGAGAAATGTGTAGGGTACTCGATAGAGTGGCCCTCACTCGATTGAGTGAACCTTGGTACTCGATCGAGTACCCCTTACTCGATCGAGTAGCTCTGGTAATTTGTTTTACGTGCTTCTGACCTTCACCCACTCGATCGAGTAAGTCACTCACTTGATCGAGTGGCCTATACTCGATCTAGTGACCCCTGTTTTGGGTCATATTCTTATCTTTTGATTTCGTTGCATATTATGTTTAATTCAAAGGTTTTATTTTACTTCTTTATGCATTGTTTTACATTTATGTTGGTTTTGATGCGTAAGTTACCCAATGTTATGGTGTAGTGAGTGGCACCTGTGGTGAGTATGAATTCGGTGGGAGGACATAAGTTATGTGTGGTTGTGATGGATAGTGGAAAAAGCAAAGAAGGATTGGTAAGGCTTATTAAGGCATGGAGCCTGTTTTGTGAGAAGATATGAGTGATATGATTTTATGTTGAGTAATGTAAAAAATAGTAAATATGGGCAAGGGATGATGTGAGTCTAAGGTACGTGAGAATGAATAGATTGAAAGGAAGAATGTGGATAGTAGCAACTTGAAATATGTAAAGAATTATGGAGGGAGATGGTTAGGAATTGTGTTGGTTAAGAATATATATAATGAAAGGTCGTTTTAGAGGGATTGAGAAGAGTGGTAGATAGTGAACTTAATTGAGACATGTCGCGACGTGGATTTTCAGATAGTGACTGAGTTTAGGAATTTGTGTTATCAAGAGGTGAAACTAACGTGTGATTTCCTTGGGCAATTAACGGTATAAAATGAATTTTGATTTCTAGAGATGTAAAAAGGGAGATGCAATTGTTTGAACAAGTAAACGTTGATTCTATGGATGAATTGGTGGCAATGGTGAGTGATAGCATAAGAAGAGAATGTTTATTGTAAGAAAGAGTTATATGATATCGATATGAAATAATGAGATGTGAGTTTTGGAGCAATGAGAAGGTAACCGGAGCATTAAAGATTTAGGTAAGAGGTAATAAGCAGTTGAATGGTTAATTGGTTTTGTCGAGTGTAAAAGGAAAAGAATGAGGGGAGTAAAACTAAGAAAATGTTCACCGGAGTTATGTGATGTAAAAGTAAGGAATCGTCGAGATTTATGATACTATCATGAGGATTTGAGTTAATGGTTATATAGGAGTTTCAGAACAACATGATTAGTCAGAAGTTTCGAGGAATTAAGTAAAGTAAAAGTTAGGTAGAGAATTTGCACGATATGAGATCTTGGTGGTGAGTCGGGTGACGATACAATTAAGGATGAAATTGGAAATAGTGTTGAGATGATTTTTGTTGATGTATATGATGTTCGTTATTTGGGATGATATCCAAAGATAGGAAAGAAACTGTGATGTTTTGATGTACGAACGGTGGTAGTGTGGAGGTGTTGTCACTAGTGGTTAAGGGTGATGATAAATAGGAAAGATGGCAATTCTAAAGAGGTTGATTTTGTAGAGACCGAATTGAGATGTATGTTTTTGAGGAAGTATAAGACGTAGTCGAAGGAGGCAGTTCCTCGTAATGAGGGTTAGCTGTATGGTTATGTATGGCAGAAAGTGCTGGTTATGCGAATGGGAGAATGTGTTATGAGGGGCATACGAGCTAAGCTCGGGTGAGAGGTAACCTTTGCCAGGTGGTAACTTACGTGATCAGGATTGACTAGTTGGATGTGATTACGGGTCTATGATGTGTATGAATGTTTGTGTGAGTTTTTGACCTCACAAGATGTGGTATTGTGTGATAATTATAAAGTTGTTGTCTGAATTTTCTATATGTTGAGTACGGTAACCTGATTGAATGATAAAAAAAAAATTGGTAATAGTTTGATTGATCTGGCATGGTTAGTTATAATCGTATGTGTATCTATAATACATGTGTATTCCGTGAAATGGTAGAGATGATGGTCATGAGGTGCTTATCCGTTTATTCATATAATATGTTGCATTGTGATTTAGTAAAGTGGATTCGAGTAAGTTTTCTTGTCCGAGAAGTTATTTCTGAGTTAGTGTTTATGGGATTGTGTATGTTGCGATGTCTATCGGTGTGGTTGTGGTGCCTCGGGTGGTGATCCGGGCATGGTACTTAGTGTTGTGATACGGGTATTTTCGCATCATGTGTGGGTCATTGGTGAGCGGTGTTGCGATGCCGTCACCAGTTGTGGTGGAGTAGGCGGGATGATTATGATTCGAGTTTCGAAAGTACATACCAGTTATACATAAATTGTTGTTTTGTTTGATGTTGCTTCCTGTGAATTTCAGTTTGTACAGATAAACAGTTGTTTTGTTTATTGATGTTTCTTACCAGTTACGTTTTGGAATGAGGGTAGAGTATGATATTAAAGAGAGTGTATTTGTTTCCCTGGTTGACATGGCATCGGGATATTCTGTTGATGGGACACAGTTATTAGAAGTTGTTACAGTACATTTGATCTTGTTATAGATGAGGCATCGGTGCACATAGTCATGGCAAGTGATTCGTAGAACATTTGTGGCAATGATCTGAAAGCTGCAGGTGGTTCATAATCTTTCGTTGAGATAATAAGTGTAGGGTGTTGGGAATTAGTGTCATGTTAAGTTATGTATGAGTTTTGCGGTAAAAGAAGAAAAGAACTTGAGGATCTAGTGTGAGTGTATGTAATAATTGTGGATCGTGAGTTATGAGTATGGAGATAGGTGCAGGTATAGAGGAGTATGTCGTTTTGGCAGTAATAGGGAACAATTGAAGTTTTGGTTAAGCTAAAGATTTTGAGGTAGAGGTTAGGTGGTGTGACGAGTGAATTGAAGTATGAGAATTGTTTAAGTAAGACAGCCTTAGATATATGCATGGCGAGTGTTAACATTATAGGTGGTTATCTTTGACATGCGGTGGTGATGGGGATAATGAGAAGAAATAGCTAGAATTTAGTTTTAGTGAGTTACGAGGACGTAACATTTATCTTAAGAGTAGTAGGATGCGATAAAATAGATTTTGATGGTTGTGCATATGGTAGTATAATTGGAAGTAGAGTGTTGGTGTAGCATAAAGGATGGATATTTGTTTTGATTGATTTTATTAAAGGTCATGATCGTGCTTGTAGTAGTTCGATGTTTAGGAATGGGAGAATATTTCAATAGTGTTGACAGTTGGATGATGATGTTATGAGTGTGAGTAAACTTCGAGGACGAAGTTCGTTTTAAGGGTGGTAGAATGTAACATTCCGTTTGATGTTTATGGGTGTCTTGGTTTTAGATTTGCTGGTGGATAATATGTTAGTGAAACGGAGCTAGCAAAGTTTGTGGATGGTAGTTGCTAGTGTATGGAGTTAGTGTCGAGAGAGTCTATAATGTGGTGGATACGATATCGTGGGTCATGTTGTGGAAGTAGACGTAGTTGGTGGAGTTGGTGTTGAGAGTTCATGTTTTATAGGTTGGGTTCTCGTTTAAGTTCCTAGCTATGTTGTTGTGTCTTGGTCGAGTTTGTGTGTTTGTTTTGAGTATGGGTTGAACTTCGGGGACGAAGTTCTTTTTAAGGAGGGAAGACTGTAATACTACTGTTTTATGAGTCTCTGGGTACTCTATCGAGTGGGGCTTACTCTGTCGAGTAAGCATGTTTTGATTTACGAATCAGTGTTCTGCCTGTAGGGTACTTGATCGAGTAGCCTTGGCACTCGATCGAGTAAGTGGCACTCGATCGAGTATGTTAGTTACTCGATCGAGTAAGTCGGTTAACAGGTTATATATCTCAACGGGTTTTGTTAATAATGTGAATTAGTATTACGCCGTCATCTTTCATAAACACTTTTTATAAACCTAATACACTCAAAAGAGATTGCAAACTACATTGTTCTTCCTATTCGCATTATTGGCAAATCCCGGAGCTAGAGAGGTCGGATTTCATCGTTCTTTGTATCATTGTGATCCTTGCGTCAAGGGTAAGTCCTACGTACCATTTTTATAGCATTTGGTTAAGGTTGTTTAAACCCTAATTTTGGGATTGGGGGTTTTCTATGTTTATGTTAATGTGGTAGTGATTGTATGATTATGTGTATAGGAGGAGGGTTCGTAGAGGAAAGGTTTTGAGACAGCTACTAGATCGTCTGCTGTTTGTGTTGCATTCCAGGTAGGGTTTCCCTACTCAATATTTGTTACATGATTGTGTGGTGATTGTTATTGTTATTGAGTAATTATCGTACTGGAATTGGTTGTTGGTAATTGTTGGTGTTGTGACAGTTATTGTTTATTGTCGTTGACTGTTGTTGTATCTGTCTGTGTTCTTCGGGGTGCGTCTGTGGCTGAGTGGAGTCACTTGCGGGAGTGGCTTCAAGCCCTTGATTCGCCTCCTGTGGAACCCGCCACATGAGGGATATGCACATTAAGGAATATGGGTTTATCGCTCGATGAGATTAGCGGGGCTTAGGTGAACGGCTACGGTCCCCCACTGGCGTAGTGGAGTACCTGCTGCGATGGGTACTCTGGCAGGGCTACACACTTTAGTGTGTAGTCAGTTGTGTGGATATTGATGATGAAGACTGGGGATTGATGTGTTGATTGAGCTGCTTGGTATTTGCTTCATGTTGGTTTGTATCGTGTAATTAGTCTCGACCCGTTTAAATGTTTTAAAAATCTGTGGTGATCCATTCGGGGGTGGTGAGCAGTTATTGAGCAGGTATGATATGACGCGTATGGGATAGCTGGGATGAGTCATCACGTGGCAGTTAGAAGTCTTCCGATGTGTCAGACGATGTTTTGTAGCTTTGATAGTTTTAACAGTAGACCGTTTGAGAATCTTGTATTTCATTTTAAGAGTTTTGGTTTTGATCATGTAATCACTTTAAACTATATTGTTATTTAAATTATGTTTCTTCATTGTCATTTGATTATCATTGCCTCGGGTAACCGAGATGGTGACGTTCTTATACCTTAAGTGGTCCCGGTAAGGCGCTTGGAGTATGGGGGTGTCACACTCATACAACCCTCAAATACTAATACTCTCCAACTATTACTAGAAGTAGTAATACTAGAAATATTAGTAATATTAAGGAAGCATTTCTACTATATATCTTGTTAATATTAATAGGAATTTTTAGGTTGAATCTTGGGTGCAACTTATTGGAGTGTCTTCTATACTTGGAGTCTTAGGAGGATCATCCAACATATTAAGCTCAAGAACAAATAAGAAAGGTGACCTTATTTGTGCCCTATATTTCGAACCATATACAATGTAAGGGACATTTTTTTTCTCATAAATCTCTTATTTTGTTATGCATGCACTAGATCTAAAGAACAAATAATTAAGAAGTTAATTAGTTTACTATTAGAGGAGTCTAATAATAGGTATATGAACCTAACAAGTGGTATCAGAGCATAAGGATGATGTATGCATAATCGGTTATTGTTTTTCCGAGTTAAAAGGTTAGCAGATAAAACTAAAAATTTGTGATTTATAAGTATAAGTCACGAAATAATCATGCATGTTATATATTCTGGTCCTAAAATACTTTTAGGTCATTTTTATGGTTTATAGAAATTTATAGCTCATTATAATGATTTTTAGTGATTTTATTACATTTTTATGATTAAAATGAACTTTTATTCACTAAGATAACTTAACCTTCACTATTGGCCGTGGTATTTTAGTATGACCTCACATGAATATTTTATGTATTTCATGTAAAATATCATATTAATGTGATTAATATTTCATAATTTATGAATTTTTAGTGTAAAAATGGCATAAATGGAGGTTAAAATGACTAAAAATGGTTAAACTTACTCTATGACCTTGAAACTTTTATATGACCTCACATGCATATTTTACAAGTTGTGTGTAAAATCTCATATTAATTGGATTAATATTGCATGATTTATGATTTTTATGAGATAAAAATTTATTAAAAGAGGTAAAATGGTTAAAAATAGTTAAATTTTGAATTGGGCCATGAAACTTTTATATGTTGTCACATGAATAATTTACAGAGTGTATATAAATTTCGAGATTAAATGATCTCATTTAGCATGATTTATGAACTTTTAGTGTAAAAATGGCATAAATAGTGACTATTTTGGCATAAATTGCTAAAACAAATTACATGGCATGAGAAAATTATTTTAGGTTGCATGAATATCCCACTAATCAGATCTAAGGTTGTAAAATTGGTTGGATTAATTTTTGGATACTTTAGATGTTTTATGAGATAAAACCGATAAAACGCAACTATATTTTCTCAAAATTAATTCGAAAATGGTAACCATTATTTTTGATATTATGAGTGTCATGGAAATATTCCAGAATGTTCAAAAATTTAAAATTCAAATTTTGAAATTATTGTAATTTAATTTGGATTTATTTCATAAATGTTATGACTTTAAGGTAAAAAATGAGCATAAAACTTAAATCAAGTTGAATTATTCTCAAAAATTGAGTGATGACTAATTTTTATGTCCGAAAGAGTGTTAGTATAATTAACTTGAGCTTAGATGTGATTTAAGTGTCAAATTGTGATTTTAAGAAGTTACGATCACGCATTTCCATAAAACCGGATTATATAAACAATACAAGTTAAATAAGGCGATTTGGCACATAATTTAGCATGATAGGTACATATTATAATGTTGTATATTCCAATTGTTGAATGCCTTTTATTTATATAATTGTGAATTATGTAATTTTATCTTAGTATGGCCTTAGTTTTAATCGATATTACCCGTAATGAAGGGGGATATTGATTCGGTTGTAATTCAATGTGATCTCGTATCACTTTTATTTTTATTAGTTTTTCCATTTTACAAATGTATAATAGGAAGAGCTTTATATTTTTATTATTATTTGTAATTATGGAGCTTCTTCAAGACGGTGCCATTCGGAAAGGTGATCCGACGAAGACGGTGTTCTTGGGATTCGTGCCCACTTGAAGATTCTAGGGACCAAAGGAGTTGGTTTCCGAATATGTAATAGATTATTTGATTTTCTATTTTTAGGAAGGCCATACTAGGAAATTTTATTATTGCTTTGCATATCTTTTAATATGTTACATGCATTGCCAAATCGCCATAACTACACATGCATATCATATCGTGTCATCGACCGTGTCAATTAAAATTATCGTAGTTCACCGCTTTAGTTCACTTAAAACGTGATAGATAATAAATTGGCATGACCTATCACTTTTAATAATTGAGAATTAGCCTTACCAAATAGTAGAAACCATGAATCCCAATTTTATAAGGGAGTTAATCCGGCTTCACCGTAATACAAACCTTGTTACGTTGGGTAAGTGGGTAATAAAATGTTATTACATCGAAATTTGGATTGAGCTCAACGGAAGTATTCGTGACCGTAGTCGCATATGTTCCGGGCTAAAGATGAAAATTAGAGTAATTTTTATCGACCGAGTGTTCTAGAAGTAGAATCGATTAAGAGGTTAATCCACTGAGTTATATTAATAAGGGATGACTCGGCTCACCGTACCCGTATTAATATGAATTTGGATCTCGGAATCATTTATGTTAGTTGGGTGGAGGTTACTACATAAATACTCAATAACTTGTTTAAAATGTTTACAAGTATTGTCAAAACGATAGATGTTAATTATTTCCTTCATTTATGTTTTTGTAGTTAATTATACGCAATGAATTCATCTAATACTCCAAACATTCGATGAAAAGCGCTCCGAGTATGACAATGAAACGATTAGAGAATTACGCTTTGGCATTGGTCATGATGGAAATCTTTGCTATTTTACCACATCCGTACCTCCCACTCCAATACTTATGCCTACCTCCTTGGTAAGAAAATCTTGTGAAGAAAATCTCATTAAACCAAAGGCATCCTTTTTTGAAGAA
Source organism: Silene latifolia (assembly GCF_048544455.1). Lineage (NCBI taxonomy): Eukaryota > Viridiplantae > Streptophyta > Magnoliopsida > Caryophyllales > Caryophyllaceae > Silene > Silene latifolia. Next base: position 301,223,177 of record NC_133538.1, on the reverse strand, counting down.
ACAAGAAGAAATATTAAATTCAGTGGGAGTTCTAGCAAGAGTGTCCTTGCAAATGAAAGGAGTACTGGTATTATTAAAGGGAAGGCAAAGATGGGTGAGAAACCCAAACCTGATAATGAATTGGAAATGGATAGTGGGACTACCAAAACCAAGACCAAGAAGGGTGCCGAATCATATGAGAAATGTCATTATTGTAATGTCATGGGCCATTGGAAGCGAAATTGCCCCAAGTATTTGGACGATATCAAAGTTGGACTTATCACTCCAAGTGGGACTTGGAAATGTGGAAAAGCTAAACAAGAGTGATATAAATCTCCGACAAGGAAATGGAGCTAGGGTAGCCGCCATTTCAAGAGGGACTTATGTACTTGTTTTAGCTAAAAGCTTTGAGTTGTAACCTACATAATTGTTATTATGTACCCACGTTGTCTAAAACATTATTTTCATTTCTATGTGAGACATGAAAGGATTTAAATTTTGCTATCAAAGACAATTATTGCATTTTGTTGAAAATAGACATGGCTGTGAGTCATGTCACTTATCTTTATGATATACAAGTTTTAGACACTTCCAACTCCAGCAAACATATCTTCATAATACAATCCAAAAGACTCATAACTAGTAATCCAAATGATTTGTACATTTGACCTTTTTCGATTAGGTTACATAAATGAGAAACGCATTTAAAGGCTAGTGTCGACTAAATTTATTGAACCATTTGATTTTCAATCATATGGAATATGTGAATCTTGTCACCTTTGCAAAATGATATGTACTCTCTATAGTGGTAAAGGGACATGAGCTAGTGATTTGTTGGGACTAATATATACCGATGTATGTGTTCTAATGAGCATCACCGCAAAGGGAATTTATGACTACTTAGTCACTTTTAACGATGATTTAAGTAGATATGGGTATATTTACTTAATCAAATATAAAGTGAAGCATTTGACAAATTTGAGAAATTTTTAAATCACGTAGAGAACCAATTGAACAAGGTACTAAAGCATTACGATTCGATCGTAGTGGCAAAGATCTAAGTAATGAATTTTATTTATTAGTATATGGATTATGACCTAGTGTCACTACCCATAAGATCAAACTAATATGAGTCGGTTTGAGTTATTAAACTCAATTTTGGGAATTTGCAATCGAAAACGGACAAGTAATTCTAAGCGGATGGTCAACCAGGAAATACCTGAAATAGAGAGTCTATTTAACAAATGAAATCGATCAGACTGGCATATTACATGAATCAAACTAGCATGATAGGGAAGGCCTTTTGAAAGCTAATGCATAGTCTAGATAAACTCCTAATACTCCACCTTATATATGTTTGTATCTCACAAAGCTATCTCTCATGAAGATAGATGTATTTCTGAGAGATAGAGTGGGAGTAGATTGGATTATTAGAAACATATCTTATAGTATTACTTTGTGAAAGTAATGGAACTATTGAGTGGGAGTATAGTTAAACTATAATCTATAAAGATAGATTGGGAGTATAATTCAGTGGGAGTTTATCGCACATGTCTTATTTGTTAAAATATTACTTTGTGAAAGTAATAGTATTATGATCTTGTCCCAAATCGACCTTGTTACATATGAGCCATAGCATTACAATCCAAAAATTGTTACTCAAGAGTAGATTTACTTTAAAGTGAGGGTCTCTTTAAATGTAAATAGAGCTTTAGAGTACTCAAATGCATAAGATTGACATGAAGATGTTGATCAAGATAAATTATGTTAGGAATTACCGCATTTTATTTTAATGAAGAATGGCAAATAAAAATTCGCTTTTCTAAAATGGGAATTTAGAGAATGATGTGTTTGGAACACAAAATTTTAGATAAAGATCTAAGAATCCTAACATATTATGCGTAGCTATATTAAGTGATCACAAGATGGTCTTAAGCTAGCATTAAAGGATTATACTTTTTGTTCATGTGATAATAGTGAATGGTTTCATTCACATGATTGAAGAATCATGATTATACATGAAGTTAAGTGGGAGCTAGAATTGTTTCACCATGTCATATATGTTAATAACATATTAATTATTGAGAATAATGTACCAATGCTCTCTTCTGTTAAGAGTGATTCAGAGACTAGGAAAGGGTGCGATATATTCTAAGATTTCTGAATCTGTGTGCGAGAATATTGGCATAGAATTAAGAGTCTTATGATGATAAGATCTTTCGTATCTGTTGTACATCAACAAGGTTGAATGGGTTATTCATGATGATGAAAGTGGAATTACTATGATGGAGTCATAGTTGTTCACTGAACCTATTAAGTTGTTGATTACACGAAATCGTTTGCTAATATTTCTGCCATTAGAATGATCATGTATGCCAACGGACGCACACGCTGTGATGAACCATATGCTAGGAGCATAATAAGTCAATAACAAGTTAATTCATAACATGGTCTTTTGAAAGCCTTAAAGAACAATTGAAGACTTGTTCATATGTTTGGATGATAAACTAAGTTAGGTGTTGAAGGGTTTCACAAACTTTAGTTTCCAGACTTAAAGGGATTTGTTGAAATCCTAGGATGTCTTATTGACTTGGTAGTAAGAGACTAGAAAAGTGTTTTAGCTTCACGCATTGCAAATTCTAAAAAAAGAATCTAAGTAGATTGTGATAAAATGGTCAACGTAGGGATTAAGGGTGAATCCCTCTACAAATGACTCTATCACATGTTATGTGATAACAGTGGGAGCATTTTTCAAGTTAAAGAGTCCAAGTCTAGTAAGAAGACTAGACAAATACTTAGAGATAAATTCAAGTTATTAGAAATAACATTGAATAGAAGGAAATAGCAATTGACAAAGTTGGAATATATGGATATAGGGTATATCCACTTGCCAAGCTTTTATTTCATTTTAACTAGTGTTAATAATACACTAAAGATTATAGGATATGAAGTAGTAATAGTATATTAACTATTCATATGTGATAATCGCATTTATCGTTAAGAGTTTTATTAAACTCACCCGTTACCTTGTTGAATCCAAATGGGTTATAGAGATAAGTTGAACCCCATTAAAGTGAACTAGATTGACATGGTATTCGCCCCTAGTTACTTATATGAGATGACGTCTCAAAGTGACTAGAGTGTGATGCGATTGATGGCAAGTTCAAGTGCCATAGACTCATATAGGATGACTAGTCGATCACATAGGCATACTGTATGGGACACTCTGTCGGGCAGTGACCGCTTATAGGGTTCTGGTAATTCATAAATCCTGGTCATGACAAGAGCTACTATAGTATTCTTATGAGTCAATTCTTTTGACTAGAGACTCTTCGCCCGAGTTTGCACAAATTTCTGATTAGCTTTGATTTATACTCTATGACTTCGTAAATGAGGTCAAACTGGGTATATTTTGGGTTATGATGAACTATGGCTGAACAAAGGGAATAGTGCGATAGGAATTGTCCACCCCTTGTCAGGGTTGTTTGAAATCTCAAGGCCACTCGAGTAGTTAACTGGAAATGCGTGGCCACGCTCGGAAGGTATCTATGGTAGATAATTCCGGTCGAGACGCTTACTCTCTACGATCGAGGAAACCACTCAAGATATGATCAAGTGTAAGTACGACCTGCAAGACACCTTGCATTGAGTGGGAGATTGTAATAGGACAAGAGAATTGGTGACGCACACTTGTCTCGGACAAGTGGGAGATTGTTGGAAAATGTGTCATCAACAATAGTGCGATCATGTGATTTAAAATCATAATTAAATCTCATATCAAGAATACGAAAGGGATAATTCTTTATATAGTCAACTGATCATCATTAATAGGTAATGATTGGCTGACTAGAGTTTGGCATTACTGTCATATGACGGTGGTGGTCGGTTGATCCCTTTTGGTCACCCCTATAGGATGAGGCCCAAATAGATATTTAATTAATTGTATGCGATACAGATTAATTAATTCCTTAATTACGTGAGTTGGATTTTACGTCTTATTGTAATATGATTAAATAAGATTTAATTTAGAAATTAAGTGTTAAGTTACTAAATTAGTTCAGGTTTTATATAAGTTATGAGGTAGAGGTAATTGGCTATTTAAAGTTACAAAGAGTTGTAATTTTAACTAACTAGCAATTGTAGGACCCATTATATATTGATATAATGGTAGTATACTACTCAAAAGTGGAGTTTATATTATATTACTAATTGTAATATTTAAGTGTTAAATGATTATATTATTAATTAATTATGTAAGATAATTGAACATGTGACTTATAAGCATTTGTGGGACAAATGTCAAAAGGGAAAAATGGACTAAGAGTCCATCATGTGTCCGGTTTTATGAGAGCCAAAGATGCCATTTTGTCTTGTTCATTTGTGTTGGAATAAAGCATGATTTTGACACTTCTATGAAACATCTTACATAATTGTGTCCTACACTCTACCTATACCATACAAACAAGAGAAATAAGATTCCCTTATCATGAAGGAGAAACCGGTTTTGCTCTTTAAAAAGAGAGCACTTGTTGCTCATTTTTCTCTCTAGTTTTGATGCTTGTTTTTGTGCTTATTTCTCCTCACATGCAAAATCCTCATACAACTCCCAAATACTAATACTCTCCAACTATTACTAGAAGTAGTAATACTAGAAATATTAGTAATATTAAGGAAGCATTTCTACTATATATCTAGTTAATATCAGTAGCAATTTTTGGGTTGAATCTTGGGTGCAACTTATTGGAGTGTCTTCTATACTTGGAGTCTTAGGAGGATCATCCAACATATTAAGCTCAAGAACAAATAACGAAGGTGACCTTATTTGTGCCCTATATTTCGAACCATATACAATGTAAGGGACATTGTTTTTCTCATAAATCTCTTATTTTGTTATGCATGCACTAGATCTAAAGAACAAATAATTAAGAAGTTAATTAGTTCACTATTAGTGGAGTCTAATAATAAGTATATGAACCTAACACTACTCTCAGCGTAGAATGAAACTGATCATGAATGTCATCAGTTTATTAAGCTCTATACCTCAGAAATTTTGAGTAGGTTGCCGATATTAAGTCAAGTTTATTCGTTCAGTAAATTTAATCAAAAACTCGTAGATTATGCAATGATTGTACAAAAACTGCATTGGCAGTGCAAGGTTTGGGCTATAATAAAAGCACAGACGCGTGTTCATCATTGTTATATAACCGTTCCGACTCGACCTAATATGCAAAAGAAAACATGTTTTTGTATTTTTTCAAATTTTTCAATTTTTTAGGTAGAAAAGAAAGAACAATGCATACGGAAATGCAAGAAATATGCAAACAGAAATGCAATAAAAATGCAAATGGATGCAAATAGACAGATGCATACCCTACCCAAACCAAAACACATAATGCCCTAGTAAGAAATCAAAAACCGTCTTCTCCTATGGAAGTAACCGTTTAAGTGTGTCTTCGTTCCTTCCTTCTAGATCGAGGCTCCTCTTGCGTGCCACGGTACGTAAGAACTTTGTCTTTTGTTTCTTCTGATTCCTTTTGTCGTTTCGTTATCTAGTGAGTCGTATTTGGGGGTGGTTTCTATGGAAAATATTTCTTTCTGCTATGGGAGAACCATCAAGGAGAAAGGGTAAGGCCCCTGTAGGGGTTTGTTCGGAGAGGGAGGGAGAGATTTTTGATTGGGATGTTGGACATGAGGAGATTGAAAATAACGATCCTAGTCCAATGTTAGTAGGGAAAATATGGTCAGCGAAAGAGATTAATGTTAGGGCTGCGATCGATTCCATGATTAAACTGTGGAACCCTAAAGGGACAATAGTGGGTAACATACTAGATGCTAAGGAGAAAATTTTTGTCTTCCGCTTTACCAATGAACGTGATAAAGTACGTGTAATCGAGGGCCAACCATGGCATTTCGATAAATACGTATGGTGCCCTGATAAACCTTGTACTGACGGAAAAATGACTGAAACCCCGTTGCACCTTCTGCCTATTTGGGCGAGAATCTATGATCTTCCTTTGAAAGGATGGTCGAATGCAAGCAACATTGAAAAACTGGGGAATCAACTTGGAACCTATGTCGGTGTGGACGAAGCCCCCTTACCGGAAATGGAGAAAGCTGTTAGGGTTCGCATTATACATGATGTTCGAAAGCCTTTGAAGAAAAATGTCGAGATCAGAATGCCGTCAAGGAAGGTGTTATCCTTTAGGGTTACATATGAGAGGCTGCCAACATTTTGTTATGGATGTGGCATCCTTGCGCATGGGGAAAAGGATTGGGATGAGGGCCCCTATGATGAGGAAGATCTGAAATATGATGAAGGGTTAAGGGCATCGCCATGGAAAGTCATAAAGAATGCTGTGAACCCGAGTGCGAAAGTGGTGAGATCTTTGAATGATAAATTTGAGTTTGATGTAAAACAGCGTGAAGGGGAGTTTATTGAGAAGATGATCGAGAAACTTAAAAGCATTGCCCTAAATTCGAAAAAGAAACACAGGGAGTCAGATGGTGTTCATGTTGATGGTATGAAGGGTATGTGCATTGTTACGAATCTAGAGACCGAGGTTGGGGATGAGGTGATAGAGAGGGGTTGTATACGAAGGGATAGTGAAATGGAGATTGAGGTGCAGTGTGAACCTATCCAACAGCAGGTCTTGAAGTCTCCTGATACGGCATCGAAATGACCTAATAAGGGTAGTAAAATTGATAAGGATGCAGTGGGCAAAGTTATGAATAAAGAAGGGGGAATTTGGACTAGGCTGGCTAGGGAAAGTTAGTGTGATGCAGAGACTGATAGTAAAAAATATGTGAAGGAAAAAAGAGGTCGTGAGGAGACCGAGCAGGTACGAGTAGAAGCTACCAAAAAACCAAAAACAATCGTGGGTGTAAGTTCACCTGAGGCCGAGGTTGAGATGACTCAACCCCGCCGGACGTTATGAATCTCTTAAGTCTTAACTGCCGGGGCTTGGGCAACCCCGTCGCAGTTGGTGGCCTTCGTAATCTCATACAGAGAGAGGCCCCGACCATCATGTTCCTATGTGAGATAAAGTTGGGTGGTCGTTATTTCAAGAAAATAATTAGTAGGTTAGATGGTTATGAAGGTATGAATGTGGATAGTATGGGGAGATCGGCAGGGCTTTGCTTTCTATGGCAGTCTGATATTAAATGCGAGTTTCTCTCGGCTACTATCCACTTTCTGGATTTTCATGTTTCTTTTGAGAAGTTTCAATTTAGGGTAACAGGGTTCTACGGATGGCCAGCTGTTCATGATAGACACCTTTCGAGGAATCAATTACGATTACTTGGAACCCAATATGATGAGCCGTGGTGATGCTTGGGAGATTATAATGAAATTCTCTATTCTAATGAAATGAAAGGTGGGGAGAGGCCCCAATGGCAAATGAATAATTTCCGTAAGGCAGTGGATGATTGTGGGCTTAGAGATTTGGTGCAAGAAGGGTATTTGTTACCTTTGATAATGGCCAAGTAAGGGAGGCAAATAGGCAAAGTCAGATCGATAGGGCAATGGGTACGGAGAAGTGATTTGATCTTTTTCTGTATGCTCGACTTATACACTTGGACCAGGAATGGTCTGATCATTCTCCGATCAAAGTAATGCTTGATGGACGTAGTGATGGTGCTGAAAAGAAGGAGAAACTCTTTAGGTTTGAACAAATTTGGGTTGGAGAAGAGGGTTGTGAGGATGCTATTCGGAGGGCCTGGGATGTGGAAAATGACGATGTTCTTGCATCGATTACAAGATGCGCTAGGGAGCTGCAGGAATGAGAAGGTTTGAACCTTCGGAAAATTATGAAGGAGCTCAACAATAAGCCTAGGTGGCTGGCGGTCTTAAATGCAGGGGAGCGAACTCGTAACAATATGAACGAAAGGAGGAAAGTGACTGATGCTATTTCTAAACTTATTCGACAAGAAGAATTGTTTTGGCGCCAAAGATCAAGGGCTATTTGGCTCAAGGAAGGGGATCAAAATACAAAGTTTTTTCATCATAAAGCGGAGCAACACAAGAGGAAGAATCGTATAGATAAAATTATTGATGATGAAGGACGCGTACAGGAGGGTGTTACGAGTATTTCTAACGTTGCTGTGAGTTATTTTGAGGGGCTTTTTGGGTCTTCAAATCCGGATATCACTGTCAATATTTTTGAAGGAGTGACAGGAAGAGTGACTACCCAGATGAAGGAGGTGCTTAGGGAGGAGTATACTGGTGATGAAATTATTGAAGCCTTAAAACAGATGAATCCGTTTAAGGCTCCGGGACCGGATGGCATGAACGGGCTATTTTTTCAAACCTATTTGCATATTATCGGTCCCTCGATTATCCGCACCTCGCTGGGTATCCTTAATGGAGGATCTTTTCGTACTGCTTATAATAAGACCCATATTGTTTTAATTCCAAAAACAACTAATCCGGAAAAAATGAGTGAATTCAGACCGATTAGTCTTTGTAATGTGGTCTATAAGATTGTATCGAAAGTCCTAGCTAATAGATTAAGGAGATTTCTTGAGGAAATTGTTTCGGAAAATCAAAGTGCGTTTACTCTTGGTCGTCTTATTTCAGATAATATTCTTGTAGCTTTCGAGCTCTTTCACCATATGAAAAATTCGTGAAGTGGAGGAGGCCATATGGCCCTAAAGCTTGATATGGCTAAGGCTTATGATAGAGTGGAGTGGGGCTTTCTTGAGGTAGTTTTGATCAGGATGGTGTTTGATCCTTGTTAGGTTAATCGGGTGATGATGTGTGTTAAGACGGTCTCATATAGTGAGCTCGTGAATGGCCAACCTTCTACTGAATTTAGACCGACAAGAGGCCTGCGACAAGGTGATCCTATTTCCCCTTATCTTTTCATTCTTTGTGCTGAGGTTTTCTCTAATCTGATCAGAGGTGCTATGGAAAGGAGTGTCATCCTTGGCATGAGGGTAGCACCAAGAGCACCTATGGTGTCGCACCTATTCTTCGATGACGATAGTATTTGCTTTGCCCGTGCAAATGTCACTGAAGCTCGTGAGATTTTGCATATTATTAATGTATATGAGTTGGCGTCCGGACAGCTGGTAAATAAGGATAAGATGACGGTTTCTTTCAGTAAAGGGACGAGCTTGAGCAAGCGGAATCAGGTGGCTGCGGTCCTCGGAGGGCGTGTAGTAAGTGTGCAGGAGAAATATCTTGGGTTGCCAACGATAGTTGGACACTCGAAGGCGGTAATCACAAAGGTTGTTAGGGATAAAATTAGTAAGAAGTTACAAGGATGCCAGGGACTTTTACTCAGTAAAGCAGGTCGGGAAATCTTGATTATAGCAGTAGCTTAATCCATTCCCACTTACGCGATGACTATCTTTAAGTTACCGGCTAATTTTTTTGAGGAATTACGATCTCTTGTGACACGGTTTTGGTGGGGTTCGAACCAAGGACAGAAGAAGAGGGCTTGGATATCCTGGGACCGTATGTGTAGGCCAAAGACCAAGGGAGGACTCGGCTTTCGGGATTTCAATAAGTTTAATGAGCCTTTGTTAGGTAAACAAGCGTGGCGGTTATTGACTAACGATGATACCCTGATGGTTTGTGTGCTCAAAGGCAAGTATTTCCCTCATTGTGATTTTATGGAAGCAGAAATTGGAACCAATCCAAGCTATATATGGCGGAGTATTTTTGGTGTTAAGACTGTCCTGGACATGGGCATAAGGAAACGTGTGGGTGATGGTCTCAACACTAATGTCTGGACTGATCCATGGATCCTAGGGACAAGTTCGCGTAAAGCTATTTGTCCCAGGGGTGACTCTAGTCCACTTTTGAAGGTGGCTGAGCATATGAATGAGGAAGGGTCAGGCTGGAATTATGACATAGTTCATGAGCTTTTTCTCCCATTTGAAAGTGAGCGATTTCTGAAAATCCGGCTGTCATAACATAATACAGAGGATGATTGGTGTTGGGACCCCGAAAGGAATGGCATATATTCGGTTAAATCAGCGTACAGACTCTTAGCCTGTGACGGAGCGAGTCAGAAGGAACAATCAGACTATAGACGAGACATGTGGCTGTGGAATAAGATTTGGAAGCCCCCAGTGTTTCCGCGCATCAAGATCTTTTTTTGGTAGCTGTGTCATGAAGCTTTAGCGAGCAATTTGAATAATCGAAATGCATTAAGGAGGCTGATTCTTGCTGCCCAAGATGTCAATCTATACCGGAATCTTTTCTTTATTTGATAAGAGATTGCGGGTGGAATGAAGGTATTTGGGAGGGCTTGGGTCTAGATATTTTGGACAGTGTGGGGTTCGAGCGAGTGCGAGAGTGGGTTGAAGTGATGATGGAGGATGCTGATGGTGACCTATGGATAAAGCTCATGGTTGGGAGTTAGGCCATATGGGAGGGGCGCAACAAAATGGTGTTTGATGAAGGATTGTGGTGTGAGGGAAAGGTGATGGAAAGAGTTAGTGGCTTAATGTGGGAGATGAGGGCGGAAGTGCAGGAATGTGCTATTGGGCATGAGGGAGGTGTTGCTAGGCTGGGCTGGAAAAAACCGGAGAATGGGGTTGCCAAGATCAATGTCGATGCGGGTATTCAAGAGGGTTATGGTGTGGCGTGGGGTATTGTGTGTAGGGACGTAAATGGGGTGGTAAATTGGGGCGTGACAGTCCAGCAGCGAGGTGGTGGGGATCCTACCGTATTGGAAGCGGTGTTGCTTGGGGTAAAAGAGGTGAGGCAGGCAGGGAGCAAGAAGGTCACCATTTAGACGGACTGTTTAGGCGTGGCTGAGGATTTGAAGCACCGAAGGAAAGGCCGAACAGAGCTCTTTGCTATTTATGAAGCGATATGGTTGTTAGTTCCTTATTTTGATTCTATTAAATTTGTTTATGCAAGTAGGAAGTGTAATAGGGTGGCACACGAGTTAGCCCATGTGTCTCCTTGGTTGATTGGTAGGCATGCTTGGTCTATAGATCTGCCGCAAGACATTGTTGATATTGCTGTTTTAAACATACATGAAATGCATTAACCCTGATGGGTTTTCTCAAAAAAAAAAAAAAAAAAAAAATCACACAATGCCCCCATTGTGCTCAGCAAACAACCAGCAGCATCAAAATATATGGGAAAGGGGTACGCAAAACGAGATGCAAACAAGTAAAGAAGAGAAGTAAGAGAAACTCACAATATATGGCGCGCAAAAGACCTCCCCAAACCAACCAACAACAAGGGGAGGTCGTAGCAAGCGACTACTAGTCGTCCCCCGCAAGGTAGTGAGCGTTGTCCTTCTCCCTCTCTCGGGAACGTGAAGCAAGCCCAGTACGGTACTGCTCCTCCACCTCAGCTGAGTCCTCCTCCTCTGTAGCAATAACAGGGTACCCGTCCTCCGGGTGACGGTAGTAAGATGGGTATGGCCATCCAGGCGGTGGCAACCGTCTGAAACGGGCATAGTGGTCGTACACAGGGAACCCGGCTAAAGCCTGGTTTACCTACATCCTAGCTATACGCCTGCACATGTCAAGTAAAAGGTAATCACGTGCCCCTTGGTCTATGAACAGTGGGGGCACAAAAGGAGGGGGTAAAAAAAGTGAGCCGGGTATACCGGCTGAGGTCTAGTCTCGGTCTCAGTAGGGGTAGAATCAACACGTAGAGAAGAATGTGGGGCCCTAGAGGACTGACCCACCTCCTTAGTGGACCAAAAAGGCTACCTAGAGCAAGAAGTGGACTTCTCGGGCAGCGAGTAAGGAATTTGGTAAGAGGGAAAAGGAAGTCCGGCTGTTCTATTCCTAACATGGGACATAGGGATAAGAGGCGGGAGAGTGTCACAGGGTAAAGGGACTGAGAAGTACGTGGAGATCTTCCATGTACAATCATCAGTCAGCCAGTTCAAATGTTTCACGTAGGACACAGAAAGTAGACACAAACTATCAAGGTCTGGTTCTGCGTGACCGATGGGCAGCATACCCCGGAGGAAATCAGGCAAAAGACGGCGGGCAATATGTGTAACTAACCCCCCACAGTGAATGGTAAACAAGGCTCTAGTCGCGACATTAGTGAATCGTTGAGCAACTAGATAAGCAATATTAAGGACATGCCGAGGTCCACTATCAATGTTTAGATAACCAGCTAAAATGGACAACTCCTCAACATTCACATTATTAGACTCTTTCCTAGTAAAAAGTGTACCGCCGATAAGGCGGAGCCAGACACGAATAGGTAGATGGTGAACAAATTTACCCCGCTTCCTACCCTCAAAATGGTCAGCAATGGCGGATCACATGAGCTCAACTAATTTCCGAGAGGCAGTGTAAGGTCCCTCACTGTGTATGCCAAGGTGAGCGCCGAACTCAGCTAAAGTCATACGAAAATCGCGATTAAACAGGAAAAAATGAACGCAAGCAGAGGGTCAAAGTCCCTACCATAAATTTTAAAACTACTGAAAAACTCAAGGGTGGGTGTCTGCTAAGTGTATTCCCTCATACTGACTAAACTGGACATACCCGTTCCATTCTATATTTCAATAACGGGTTCATAAATACCCAAAGAAATTAGACCGTTGCGGTCTAGAAAACGGGTCGGAACTATAGGATGTTCCGTAAGTGCACTAAATAACCCCCTTTGCGACTCAGACGAGAAAATTATCTCGGGGTAGTCGCGAAGACCTTCAATAGGCGGAACAGGCGTGTACGGTATAAGATCAGTGCTCGGTTGAGAATGTAAAGGCTGGCTACCGCGACTGCTGCTCGTCTCGTGCGGAGCTGTTGCGCGTCGTGACGACTGTCCAGCAGTCCTTCTTTTCTTGCTTCCTTTCATTCTTAAAATATCGCACAAATTGGACAAGAAATTAGCTCTAATAACAAATAAAGAATCCCCCAAATCAAAATAACCTAACTCTAATTTTTGAAATCAATTAATTGAGACATCAAAATTGGTAGATTAAGCATGAAAATCGTGATTTGGACACTAAAACAAGAAAACCCCTAATATGAACCCTAATTTCGAAATTAAAAAATTGATGAAAGGGTTGATGCATCAAAAAAATGAGGAAAAGAGATTAGATAAGGGGACACTAGTTGTGTGAGGTAGAAAGACGAAAATAAAGAGGAAATTGCAAGAGTAAATAAGGGAGAAAGATGAAAAATAGAGGAGATGAAGAAGACTTGTGTGTCGCTGCTTCGTTGCTCGTCTTTTTTTCTTCTTTTGTTTTGGTTTAAATGAATGAATAAATAAGACTCCCCTTTATGTATGAAACACGCTACAAGTCTTCAAAATAGTCGATCGACTGTCTATTGTAGTCGATTGACTTTTTCCCAGAATCCTCTCTTGCAGTTTGGTTAATCGACTAAAATTTCAGTCGATCAACTTTTCCCTATAAGCTGCACTTTCAGTTTTGTCGATCGACTAATATTTCCAGTCGATCGACTTTTTCCCTATATGCATGCAGCGTGAATTCCTGCTTTTGTGCGTAAAAGTCGTAAATTTGAACCGCCTTGGCATAATATCTGAAAATTACCCACAAATTTCGAACAAAAGGCGGAATACGCACACAAATATTTTATAGGCACACGGTAACAAGTCCTAAACTAAAATGCAATTAAAGCAAACACACACTAATTAAAGAGTCCAAATTCTAAATTACAAAACGTATACAATCCGGGTTGCCTCCCGGTCAGCGCTGGTTTTTAAGGTCCCGCTCGACCCTTTTTACCTCAATATTCTGGCTCAGAAATAGGCTCGACGTATAGGAACTCGACCACTCCAACAAAGTCATTGGTCCCATAGTAGTGCTTTACTTGGTGACCATTTACCATAAACCTTACTCCCGCGGAGTTCTCTAGCTCAACTGACCCATATTTGGAAACAGAAATGACCGTATAAGGACCACTCCACCTGGACTTCAACTTACTAGGGAATAGACGGAGTCGGGCATTAAACAGCAGCACCTTCTCTTCAACTTGAAACTCGCGCGGTATGATTCGCTTGTCATGCCACCTCTTGGTCTTCTCCTTTTAGATACAGGCACTGTCATAGGCATTTAGCCTAAATTCCTCTAGCTCATCTAACTGCAACAAACATTTCTCACCACACAGTTTAGAATAGAAATTTAGTTCACAAATTGCCCACCATGGTTTATGCTCTAACTCCACAGGCAAGTGACAAGACTTACCATAGACTAAACGATATGGCGATGTACCAATCGGTGTCTTAAATGTAGTCCTATATGCCCATAAAGTATCATCTAATTTTATGCTCCAATATTTTCGTGATTTAGACACAACTTTCGCTAAAATTTCTTTAAGTTCCCGATTAGAAACTTCTACCTGAGCACTAGTTTGAGGATGACACTTGTAGATACCCAGTATCTGCACCTTCCAAAAACCACCCGATGATGATCGGACTATAACGTGTTTTTGATATGCGTGCGTGGATTGACTATACATGAGACGATTTAGTGCACTACTCGGATATGAAAAATGATTTCAAAAATGGTTTTCTAACTCCATTTGGATTAAAACAACACTACTTAGAGTAAAAACAGTCTTCGGACCCAAAACCGATTCGAAACCCGCAACTCGAATCAACTCGACTCAACCCGAGTCTCGAGTGTCAAAAATAATGCCATGAATGTCTTTATCATGCCATTTGAATTAAAATGACACTAATTAAAGTAAAAACCGACACCGGGCCAAAAACCAACTCCAAATTCAAATCCCGACTCAACACGGATCAAACCCGAGTCAAGCACAAAATGCCTACCCTAAGTGTGGACAGCGGGCCGCCCACGGGGCGCTTGGTGAAGGGGCTCGAAACAAGCGTTTGCATTTGTGGAGTCGCCACCAATTTTTATGGGAAATTGGAACCGTTCGAATACCTCGTGTCATGTCAAGACACAAAGTAGTGACATGAACACTAAGCAATCGTTACCCTTAGCATTCTATGTCTAGAATGACTCTCGTGGATGCCAATGAACACTGGTGCTCACGGAGATCTGGAGTAAGGGGTGAGGGTACGTATTAGGAAGCTCTTTTGATCGAACACCTAATCCCGCCCGCCTCGATAGCGGCCTCTACTAATGATTAGGGAGTTTATTCGTACTCGATATATCGTCGGTTATATGCATGCAATGCAACATCCAAGTTTTAATCCTAACATGTGAGAATTAATACTAAGTCGGTTGACAAATAATTAGCATACAATTAATGTTGAAGTAGGATTTAATGTTCAATTACATGTGAAAACATACAAGAAATAGGATAAATACAATAACGATAAATTACAATAATGAAAATTACAATAATTACATTGGAGACAAAGTGATTTATGTCGGAAATACCGCTAAAACGGATAATTTGATAAAAAAGAATAAAAGAATAAAAGGATAAAACACGACGATCGAAGGTGATAATACGAATAATAGTTAGTTTATACATAATCAACAAACTAGGTCAAGGCGAAACGGAATTCAGGGGACAAATCACCCTGAACAGCGCAAGAGACATCGCGCCCTTTGGAAGAGGCGCAGGCGATTCTTGCGCGTGTCTGTTCCAGGGGCGTTCGGGCCGTGAAGCCGAATCGCAAATCGTTAATATTAATTGGTAAATTAATGGACTGATTATGATTTTTGATTCGGGTGAAAGTGATTAATGGATTATTTACATATGAATTAGGTCATAAAACAAGAAAACATGGTTAAGACGGAAATAAGACGGATTAATTATGTGAAGGGTCGATGTTAATGAATGATTAATTAAACTAACGATTAACTAAACGATTTAGACTAAACATGATGAATGACGACGGATTAATGAACAAACAGGTGAAAATATATCAACAACGAATCCCAGAAACTCAATATGAACGAATTGAATTTCTAAAACCCGAAACTTGAATTTAATGACGAAAACCCGCAAATATGAATTATAAGGGATTTAAGTCGGTTTTATGACGATTTAAACATGTTAATGGTGATGGTTAATATACATATGAATTATCAAACTATCATGTGAACGAATTAATGTACGAACAAAACAAGAGAAATTAATTTGATACGAATTACGAGAGGACGGAGGAAGAAGAAAAGAAGCAGAATCTGCGGCAAATTCACGAAGAGGCGCAGCAGTGTCTGCGCTCCTTCAAGAGGCGCAGCAGATTCTTTGCGTCTTTTCTCGACGTCCGTCTCACCGGAAATCCGCAAAAAAAAAAGGTTTTAAAGATGGTTTTGAAATCGGTTTTAATGAGGTACTTTCGACATAAACCTTACAATTGTTATACAATAATTAAAATACAATAAATAAAGGGAATATACACCCTCAGACTTACATGTTGACGGAACGAGAAGAACTAAGAAGATCGATTAGTGATGCTCGACGCGAATGCAAGGAAAGAGTGCCCTCGAAAGAGGAAAACGATTTAACAAGTTGATTAATTAGATTGATTGAGTGTAGTGGTCAAATTGGTCGGTCATGCAACGGAGAGGCTGGTACCCGGAAAGATCCGAGCTTACGTGGTCGGAAGTCCAAGCACGTAGGCGCCAATTAGTAAGAACGAAGTCTAGAATGCAAAGGGAGAAGAGAAGGGCGGACACTCGCGTGAGAAATATGAGGAACGAATGCTCCTATTTATACTAATCACGTGAAGGAATAGGGTTTCGGAGACTCTTTGGAAGTGAATCTCGGAAAGATATAAAAAAGATACGTAAATCATGCAAAGAAGGGCCTGGGAAGAGGCGCAGCAGCCACTGCGTCTCTTGGAAGAGGCGCAGCACCTGCTGCGTCTCTTCCCAGGAGGTTTCCTCCTGTTTAAGAAAGATTTCCGTGTTTAAGTTATGGTAGGACGGATTTAATTCGATTATCTTTTGAATATTACGGGATATTGTTTGCCAAAAGATAAAATTTGATAAATATGGAATAGAAATATCCGGAACATTCCAACATTCGACTCGGGGATTTAACAAACTATCGAAAAATGGAGACGGTTTTTGACCCGGACTCCAAATGTACTCTAATTATTGCCAAAACGACCGTATCGGCACGTAGATGACAACTAAGAGGTTGACGTTTAATATTTGAGCAATCACTTGACGATAATCTTACGAATCACACAAATCGTTCCGCGAATCAAACATGCGGCCCAATCATCACCGGGTGGTTTTGCGAGGGGTGCAGAAACGAGGTGTCTACAGAGCCCCCACTTTGACCGAGGCTTGGACAAGGCGAAAGTCAAAGTATAGCCATCAGTCAATCGAAGATTACAACCTGACGACTATGGCGACGCGAGGCAGCTCAAGGGGTCCGAGCCAAGGACCTGTCGTCGGGAACATTTTAGAGTCTTTCGACTATCGGGAGGGTCGTTTAAAGTCCATTAGACTACGTAAGGAAGCTCGCCACCATAAGAAGAGACCATACCGAGTCTTAATCGAACTTGCGGGAATAAGAGATATTGAAAACAGCAGGACGTCGGTAAAACTGCTGGGGAATCCGCTTGCGTCGGTCTCAAGCGAACTTCGGCGAAATTTGGAAGTTGAATCTGCTTGCGTCGGTCTCAAGCGAACTCTTGTTGGGGAACATATCGACGACTAGGAACATCTTGATCGTCGTAGGGAACCCTCGAATGAGCAAAGATCTTGCAAAATACTACTCGCTACTGGTAAAATGATTGAGCAATCTCACAAATATCTTGCTGCGGGATAAAATGAACTTGGACAATACTCGCAAAATACTTTGTCGACTGGATAAAATGCGGGTCGGAACGAAAGGAAATCGTCGAAACGGACCAAAGTGATAAAATGTCATCGAGGAAGAGGCGCACCAAAGATGGGCCCACGAATAACGAACTCATAACGGGTTTTTGGAAATCCATATGGAGGGAAACAAAGGAAGAGGCGCAACAAGAGTTGCGTCTCTTGGAAGAGGCGCAGCACCTGCTGCGTCTGTTCCCCAATTCAGCAATTCTGCGTAAAAACGCGAAAGTCAGAAGGATTGTTTTCATTATTTCGAAACATAAATCACTCCATTCTCTCTCAAATCTTCACCATTTCCGTCGAGGTTGGATTCAAAAGCTTGCTTAAAATATGACTAATCGAGGTATGTGCTTTAATCTTGCATTACTCTTCCATATTTGTCGAATTTTGAGCCGCGAACATTAGGGTTTTCGACCCTTTTGATCGAAAATTTGGGGCTTTTCCCCCAAATGGATTTGTCATGCCAAATTGATACTAGAAATGAGTAGTAGGCAATGTTAGGAACATAACCATGTATTTACTTCGAATTTTCATCAAGTTTTGAGCCCTTGAGCGAATTTTGAGACTAGTTTCACGGCTAGATCATAAATTGCTTCGAAAATGGCCTTAGGATTGCCCATTTGTGATGAAATTTGATATTTGGGACCCTTGGATGATGGGTAAACTTCCTACCATCTCGGAAGTTTGGTTTGTGACAACTTTTGCAGGACACCTTTTAGGGCATAATCGCCGTTATAGCGAAATGCTGCCGAATTTTCGACTCAAACTCGGAACTAGGTCTTGACTTGGACTTGACTTGACCCTATTCATCACATGAGTGATTGATTTGGTGGGAATATGGCCAAGGATGGCAGAAAGGGGCGATTTCCGGGACTTGAAGGCTCGAAATACTACTTAACAAAGGCTTGTCATCATGTGATGCGGCCTGGATTTGCTTTAATCGTTGCAGGTGACGATGCTTCTACTTCCGGGAGAGATCCCATGGATGTAGATGCCGCTGTTGTTGAGGAGGCTTTGGAGCGTGCCTTCACCGCTTGGTGATGGTCGCTGCAGAGGAGGTTCCCGAGGAGGAGGCGGCGATGAGGAAGAGATTCCGAGACGGGCCCATCTCGGACGAGGAGGTCGCCAGCTGAGAGGTGCTCTGCGTGGGCGAGACACGGAGAGTAGGCACCTTGTGTGGGCTGCAGAGGGTCACTTGTCCTACAGGACGGTGAAGAGCTTGGTAAATAGGAATTCCCTAACTCATTACCTATCCTTTTCTATTTTTGTTCAAATCTCTTTTAAATTTATTCAAAACTAAAGATAGCTTTGTTTCAAATCATAATAGGAGGCCGGGAACATCCTATCGTTCTCGGGGTATACGACAAATGATGGAGCATTACGAGCGGTACATCGTCGGAGGAGGAGAGGGCCATGATTGAGCGTGGAGCGTTTGGTCCTCCGGTTCGTCCTGGAGGGATATCGTGAAGAGGAAGTTGCGGGCCAACCTTAGCCTGGTCCGCGCTTTCTTGGATCGATTCTGGGACACGACTTCCACGTTTCACCTGCCTTTTGGTGAGGTGGGGGTCACCTTGGAGGATTACGGCATGGTTTCTGGTCTGCCGTGTGGGACCGAGGAGATGACGTGGCCGGAGACTGGCATGAGGGCGGATTCGGCCGAGGCGAGGAGGTTGATCGGCCGGAACCCGTCGCGCCGAAGGCTGTTGCGGTGCGGGTTTGGTACCCGTACCTATGTTCGAGATTACTTTGCGGGAAGACCCGGCATCGGTGGTGATCGATGGGAGGGAGACGGCTCCTCCTCCTTGTACAAATGAGCGGAGGGCTCGTCACGTGGCTTTGGTGGTTCTTGTCTTGATCTACCTCGGAGACAAGGGTGAGAGGTCTGTCGACGAAGCTTCTTCCCTTTCTTTCGACCTGAGTTCCCTAGGGCGCCGGGACCGGGTCACTTTTGGTTTTTGCGGTCCTCATCCGCTTCATGAGGGCCATGGTTCGTCCGGAGTTGATGGAGAAGGGGACTTCTCCTGGCGCTGTCGGACCTGGGCTACTGTTGGAGGTATGAACCTTCCTTTAGATCGACGTAAATTCCTTTCTTGTATCAAAGATTGGAAGATCGTCATTGACTATTCTGTTTTATAGGCGTGGGTGTACTCCTACTTTCCGGACCTCGCGCCCAAGAGGACGGAGCCGTTGGAGAGGGCCTATCCCGTGGTGAGGGATTGGGTCATGTGCCGGACGAAGAGCAAGCGTTCTTCTCACAATGTCTACCGGCGGGATGTGAACGCCCTTCAGCTGAGCAGCGTGAGTATCCCATTTGTATTTATTCATATTTTTGTCCTTTGCTTTAAATTGATCATAGGAATGACCTTTGCCTTCATATTGTCGCAGTGGGTGCCCAGACCTTGGGCGGAGTACGCTGGAGCGCCTCCTTTTGTTGCTGAGGTCCTTCGTCCTAGGAGCTCGAGTCGGCTGCTGTTGTGGACGTCGATGGGTCCTGTATGGTATCTGGGCGAGCGGTTAGCTCGTCAGTGCTTTCGGGGCGCGTTGACGGTTCCGTCGATCCTCCTAGGACGATGTTCGGGAGCCTTCCGAGGCCGAGAGGAGGCGGACTTGGCCGGTGTTGGTGGTGACGACCTTCTTCTCCCTGAGGAGGATTACTCGGCGTTCCTTTACGGGAGGTTGGCCTATTGGCCGGTAGTGGTGAGTATCCTTTACTTTTCTTGTTGATTTGATTTTGAAAATTACGACGAAGGATCCTCGATTAATGAGAGTCGTTTTGTCTTTGCAGGAGGTTGAGGCGGCGGGCATCGAGCCCCCAGAGTACCCCGAGACCCTCGAGTACACTGACGCTCGGGAGGACGACGATCTCCGAGTTACGTGACTTTGACGTAGCTGTGACGGATGCTGGCCTAGATGACTGGCAGCATCTGATTCGGAGGGTGAGTTCCCATTTTGCATAGTTTTCGTGTAAGAACACATTTGATTGAATTTGTTTAATTTACTGAGAATTCTTTTGAAATGCAGGTCGCGCCATCTCGGTTCGTGGCACTATGGAGGGTGGCCAACCGGCTACGAGCTACGGCCATTGAGGCACTCGTCGGCGGTCGAGGTCGTCAGGTATGAACCTTTATACCCATTTTTCGATCTCCTTTTTTGATTTCCAGTTTTGATTGAGTTGATTGACAGGAGCCAATTCGTTGCTGTTTTGCAGGGTGACCGCGAGTCGGGACGAGAGTTGGCCCAGGCTCGGGAGGAGACGGCTCGCTGTCGAGGAGCTCGAGTTTCGGGATGCCGAGATCGCCGCTCTTATGGCGAGGTTGCCGAGCCGGAGGGCGCCAATGATAGCTTGTGTAGTTTTTGTACATCTGATTTTGAAACATTTTTGGACTAGGTTTGGGGCGCGAGCCCCCAGTTTACTTGGTCTTTTTGACTTGTTTTGGGGCGAAGCCCCCAGTTTGCTTGTACATTTGCTTTTTGTTGCATATACGACGGCCTGAGTGCCTTTGCTGCTGGGTTGTGTTGTTTGTGCCTGCAGGTTAGTTCTTGAACAGGTTTGGTAGACAACGGTTTACGCCGTCATGCTGCCGGAATTTACATAGAAAAATCACGCAACACATACATTTTATATACACATAAGGCCTTTAATTAGTGCAAAATGAGACTCAAAAGGACCAAAATGCAAAAATTTTGCCGGAAATGACCGGACGGTAGGGAGGGCTACCCCCTTTAAAAAGAAAAAAGAGAAATCTATAAGTTAGAAAATGGAGAAATATAAATATTGAATTTATTAAAATGAAAACAAAATTATGTCAAAAGAAATGATTTAAAGTGTGCTGAAATGGCGGAAGTGTCGATGTCGCCTCGAAATGCGTGCCCGCGAATTTAGGAAACTCAAGCATGGTAAATTTCGTGGATTTACCAAAATAAAATCCCGTAGGAATAGGAAATTATTCGTTATAGAATTAGGAAAGATCCAAACACGGAAATCACGAAGTGAGTCGGGAAGAGGCGCAGCATGAGCTGCGTCCCTTTGAAGAGGCGCAGCAGGTGCCGCGCCTGTTCCCAAGCAGGTCAGTTCTGACGGATTTTTGGAAACAGCAATTGGTATAAATAGAAGCGTCGACGAAGCTTTAAATTATATAATTCTTCCGTCTCTTCTTCGTCGCCTCACACAAAATTCTCAAAACAAATTCTCAAGAGAAAATTATCATCATGAATACTTTGGAGATCCGCTTGAAGGAATGGACCAATGAATTTTCGAACACGGAGAAGCATGATATGGGTGCTTATAACCTTGGGTCTTTGTTGAGTTTGAAACTCATTAAGGTTGTAAAACCGTTCTTGGATGCTTGCCTTGATTATTGGGATCCAAATTATCATGTTTTCGCGTTCCCAGGGGGTGATATTTGTCCTTTTCCGGAGGAAATTGCTGCTATTGGCGGGTGGGACCCTGAACATTTACCTGCCATCCCTTCTACTGCTCAAGGGTATAAGAGCAAGTTTAGAGATTTGCTTGACCGACCCGACTCGAGGTGGATCGTCTTGTTACTTCGAAAGGCGTGCGGATGTTGGATTTTATAGATCGATTCATCAACAGGGCCGACCCTACTGTCTCTTATGTTGCTAGAAGGAGAGCATTTGGCTTCTGTTTGCTTCATGTATATGTCTTTCGGGGACATGTTGACGAAGAACTGCGAGGTGATCCCCGTCTATTGGGTCTTATTGAGCAAATGGAGTCACGCAGAGCCCACTTGCTGTGCTTAGGGAGATTATCTTGGGTTTGGATAATAGGAAATCCAACCGCGATCTTCCATTTTGGGGAGTCCCGTCATCCTACAGGTAAAAGACACCTTCTTCTTTTTTTTTTTTTTTTGTTTTTTTTCTTTTTCGTTTTTTTTTTTTTTTTTTTTTTTTTTTTTTTTTTTTTTTTTTTCGTTTTGCGGGTGTCTAATACCTGTTTTGGTAGGTTTGGCTTATGGAACGGCTCCGACTGCTCGAGCCCCCAGTTCATGCACTTTCCTATCATGCCCGTATGATGTCGATGAGGACGAGGTTGTACATGGTGGACTTCACCCGGTCCGTGACTATTGGAAGAACAAGTCAAGACCGATGATGGCCCTTTGATCGGTGGGTTGTACCGTGGTGGCACCTCAAATCCATCACCGGAGTGTCTTCTTTGGATCCTACTAGGTCCGTGCGCATTCCCGGATTGGAGTTTATGGTATGCATTTTTCCCGAGAGGTTGATGAGGCAAGTCGGGTTGAAGCGGATGATCCCTAGGCTTGACACCGTCCCATGACTGCTATGGCGTTGACTACCGAGAGCCGAAGAGAGTGGGCTATGAAATGGGCCCAAAGAAACATGTGGTTCCCGAGTTTCTCCGCCAATGCTTTGTGGGTATCGGATTCCTATCCGAGGTGGAGAAAGGCCGCAACTTCGGAAGAGCGCGAGAGATCGAGGAAGCGCGAGCCCGTTGACTACAAAGTGCGCGAGGGAGAGAAAGAGAAAGAGAAGCATCTGACTGAAGGAGAAGAAGAAGCCGGCTTTCAAGTCATTCATCCTTCGAAGAAATCGAAGACTACTCCTGTCGCAGAGATGGTGGTTGGCAAGAACGGAAGAGTCAGGCCTCGAGAAAGACCGTTGGTGATTAGGTCTGAAGTGGTGCAAGAGCGCCCGGCTCGAGGTCGTGACAAGAAATATGACAAGAACGACAAGGGCAAGGGAAAGATGGAGGAATAGCCCAAGTCTTATTATTATTATTTGATTATTATTATTATTATTGTTGTAATAAAAAGGAGGGATTTTTAGAATCCTAGCCTATCTATTTTTATTATTTGTCGTACTATTTTTATTAGAAAAATGGATGAATGAAATAAAAAGGTTAAATGGTTATGAAACCGTTGGTATTTTCTATTATTATCCTTGTCGAATTTCAAATGCAATGCAAATGTCCTTCTATTTACATTTTAAATATGACGGTGGGTTGAATCCCGTGAAGGATTGCCTACGTATTCACTTAAAAAAGCGAAATCAAACCCTTGCGCGTAGTTCGAGTAAATGTAAAAGAATAATTGTTCGAAGCAAGAGCTTGTAATGAACATAGAAAATAAGCATGAGCTTTTGCTTACTCTGGAGGTGCGAATTTAGTTTGTTTGATGATATGAGGATGACAAGTTTGCCAAGATGCAAGAGCATAGTGACATTCAAATAGGCCAGGGGCCGTTTATTTAGTGCCACAAGAGCGACACGTGGGTTTACGCGAGGCGCGTTTTTGTTCTATCCTAGGCATAGTATCGTTTCAGTTGGTCGAGATTTGTGGGGTTTGAGAACTCATTCCCATCTAGGTCTGTGATTCTAACCGCACCCCCCGGGAGTATTGATTTGACTAGATATGGTCCGGCCCAGTTAGGTTTGAATTTTCCCCTTGGGTCGACAGGTAAAAGAGCTCTAACCGATTTGAGCACTAAGTCTCCTTCTTTGATGTTTCTTGGCCTAACCCTTTTGTTGAAAGCTCGTTTGATACGTGCTTGATATGTTTGGACATTATGTAAGGCACGTAGCCTACGTTCATCCAGGAGGATGAGTTCTTCGTATCTATCTTTCTTCCAATCGGCTTCCGGGATTTGACTCTCGAGGAGGATGCGCAGAGATGGTATTTCTAGCTCAACTGGTTGTACGGCTTCCATGCCGTAGGTCAAATAGAAAGGAGTAGCCCCAGTGGGCGTCCTAACTGATGTACGATACCCCCACAAAGCGAAGGGTATTTTGCTTGGCCAATCTCTGTAATTGTCAGTCATTTTCTTGAGGATCGTGACGACATTCTTGTTAGCCGCCTCTACCGCGCCGTTAGTCTGTGGTCTATAGGGCGAGGAGTGGTGATGCTTGATCTTGTACTTGGCTAGCAATTGTTCGGTTTCGGCTTGGAAGTGCGACCCATTATCGCTGATGATCTCATGTGGGCAACCATATCGACAGATGATGTTATTCTGTATGAACTTTGCCACATTTTTAGCCGTAAGAGCGGTGTAGGAAGCCGCTTCTACCCACTTGGTGAAGTAGTCAATTGCTACTAGGATGAAACAGTGACCTCCTGTTCCTACCGGGGTTATTTTCCCAATTATGTCAATTCCCCATGCGGAGAATGGCCAAGGAGATGTCATCGTATAGAGCAACGAAGGAGGGACGTGTTGTACGTTCCCGAAGATTTGACAGTTGTGGCAATGCCTCACGTATTTGATGCAATCGGATTCCATTGTGGTCCAATAGTACCCTAGACGTGTGATTTTCTTTGCCATCATAGGTCCGCTCATGTGAGGACCGCATTCTCCATCGTGGACTTCTTCCATCACCTTTCGTGCCTGTGAATGATCAAGGCAACGTAGGACTACACCAAGAGGTGTTCTTTTGTACAATTCTCCTTGCATTAGGATGTATTGGGAAGCTAGTAGGCGTATAGCTCGTTGTCCCCTTTTGTCCATATCTGGTGGATAGGTACCATTAAGCTTGAAGTTTAGGATTGCTTGGAACCGGGGTTCTTGTGCGATTTCTTCTTCATCGGTAATTTGATGGACATATGCTTTGCTCCGACCGTCGTTCGATACACAAAGGCATTTCCATCATGTAATCTGGCATATTTATCAAAGATGCAAGCTTCGCAAGAGCGTCCGCAAATTGATTTTCTTCTCGAGGTAGGTGTAAGTAGGTTACATGATCAAAGAATTGAGCCACTTGGTCTATCCTAGCCTGATAGGGTGCTAGGCTTTCACTTCGGATTTTCCAGGATCCCGTAACTTGGTTGATGATCAGTGACGAATCCCCGTGTACTCGTAGGTTTTTAATGCCTAAACTTACTGCCGCTTGTAGTCCGATGAGACAAGCTTCATATCTGCGGCGTTGTTTGTCACCTCGAAGTCGAGTTTGACAGCAATTGGTGTATGCTCACCTTCAGGAGAAATGAGCAACACTCCTATCCCAAATCCTCTTAGGTTTGATGCTCCATCAAAGTATAGATCCCAAGAGTCTATATCAGTTTGAAGTATATCCTCGTCGGGAAATGACCAAGTATCTATGGTTTGTGCGTCGTTGATGGGATTTTCTCGAAGAATTCGGCGACGCGCGACCCTTTATTACTTTCGGGCACATATTTGAGGTCAAATTCCGAGAGCATCATGGTCCATCTTGCCAGACGTCCGTTGAGAACGGGTTTCTCGAAGAGGTATTTGATCGGGATCCATTTTGGAGAATATCTTGACAGAATAGCTAAGCATGTAGTGACGTAGCTTCTTTGTTGCCCACACAAGAGCGAGGCATATCTTTTCGAGTTGTGAGTATTTGCACTCGTATTCCAAGAACTTCTTACTTAGATAGTAAATAGCTCTTTCTTCACTTCCTACGGTTTGAGCTAGCATGGCTCCCATGGCAGTTTCAGTTACTGTGAGATATAAACCAAGAGGTTGATCTCGTTGTGGTGGCATGAGCACTGGTGGTTTAGCCAATATCTCCTTGATTAGGTCGAACGCCTTTTGACAGTCGTCGTCCCACATGGTGTGGTCTGTTTTCTTGAGTTTCTTGAAGATAGGCTCGCAAATCATCGTAAGTTTCGATATGAATCGACTTATGTATTGCACTTTTCCCAGGAATCCTCTGACTTCCTTTTCTGTTTGGGGTTGTGGCATTTCGATCAGAGCTTTGATTTTGGAAGGATCTATTTCTATGCCTCGTTGGCTAACGACGTATCCTAGGAGTTTGCCAGATGTTACCCCAAATGTGCATTTCGAGGATTGAGTCTCATGTTGTACTTCCGCGACCTTGCGAAGAACTTGCGAAGGTTCGCAATATGTCCCTCTCTTTCCTTGGATTTGACGATCATGTCATCCACATATACCTCGACTTCTTTATGCATCATGTCATGTAGGAGTGTAGTCGCGGTACGTTGGTATGTAGCTCCGGCGTTGATCAATCCGAACGGCATTCTCAGTATAGCAATAGGTACCCCATTGGGTGACGAACGCGGTCTTATGCATGTCTTCCATGGCCATTTTGATTTGGTTGTAACCCGCATATCCATCCATGAAGGATAGTAATGCGTGGTCCGCGGTGTTGTCTACCAATATGTCAATGTGAGGTAGAGGGAAGTCGTCTTTTGGGCTTGCTTTGTTCAAATCCCTAAAGTCAACACAAACTCGGATTCTCCCATCCTTTTTGGGTACGGGTACTATGTTAGCTACCCAGTCAGAATACTCGGAAACTTTGATGAACCCGGCTTTGAATTGCTTGTCAACTTCTTCCTTAATCTTTAGAGCCCATTCTGTTCTCATTCGTCGAAGCCTTTGTTTCACGGTTTGAAACCCGCTTAATCGGAATCCTATGTTCGGCGATATCCCTGTCGATCCCTGGCATGTCTTTGTAGGACCAAGTGAAAACGTCTTTGAATTCATTTAGGAGGTCTATGAAGTCGGTCCGTTCGGTAGAGCTCAAGGTAGTCCCTATCCTAAGTTCTTTGGGTTCTAGTTCAGTTCCTACATTGATGGGTTCGGTGTCCTCAATTACAGTCCCCTTCCCCTTCCCGTAGTATTTCTTTGGCTACGTAGGGAGGTATTTCGGTCAAGTCTGGTTTTGGTCATTCTCGGTATCATCATAAACAGAATTGCACTCAAGATAACGCAAAGAGTAAGCGAACTCCGATTTATTCATATTAAGATTTGAGTAAAGTTGAAACAAATGAGCCAACTGATCGATGGATAGTGGCGGCAAAGGGACAGTAATTGGGGCATTTCCCGAACTACTGTGACTACTTGAAAATAAGCTAGGAGAAACGAAGGGAGTGGGGATGACGACAGGAGTAGACTCTCTAATGACTTCTCTAGACTCTGACTCTGACTCCGACTCCGACTCTGATTCGAACTCGTCGTCTTCTGGTTCTTCTTTGAACATCTCTCCTTCTCCTGTGGTGAGCTTGAAGAGTCTTCCTTGGTTGTTGGTCCATTTGATTGATTTCCTCCACCCTTTCTGTTGCTTTGTGTCGATTTCCGTGATCAAGGCGGTGGGGTTGAAGCGATCGTCTTGAAGTATCGTAGTAATGATCTCATCCTGTGCGGCCCTAACAAATCGGTCCTCTCCCAATAGGAGGCTAACAGCTTGTTCGTCTAAGCAAGGTGCTTGACGGGTTTTGACGGTAGGAACCGTTTCTGGAGGGATGAAGTAGCAATCGTGAAAGATCTCGATTCCGGCTAACTTCTTCTCGAGGTAATGCCAAGGTTCGGGAAATCCATGAAAGAGTTCCGAACTTCCTTCTTGAACGAAGTATCCATTCAAGGTAGGGAGATATGGCCTCATTTGGACTCCTACATACTTGCGGTTTTGGACTTGGGCGAGCATTTCGAGAACTTCTTCTGTTGTGGGTTTGTACCCTAGTCCAAGTGGTATTCTTGATGAGTTGCCTTTCTTGTATGGCGCGAAGGTGTTCTTCCGAACTGGGTTCAAAGGCATTCCAGGGAAGTATCCCTGGTTTTTGAGTATGTGGTTGACCACCAAGTTAGAGTAGGGATTATAGTATAAGGGTGCCAACTCACTTTCTATGACATTTATACTTTGGAAGCCCCCAAGTTCGTATATGGGATCCGCAAGGACTTGATTGTTTGATTGCTTTTCGATTATGGCCTTGATGGGTGACGAAGTGATCGTCACAACCTTGCCATTTAGTGGGATCTTGATCTTTTGATGAAGGGTGGATGTTACCGCTTTGGAAGCGTGAATCCAAGGTCTTCCCAGAAGCATGTTGAATGAAGCTTCGATGTCCACTATTTGGAAGTTGACCTTTCGCTCGATTGGTCCCGTTGCTATGGTTAGGTTAGCAAGTCCTACAACTTTTTGTCGTGTACCGTCATATGCACGTACACCTTGATTTGTAGGAGTCCAGTCCGACTCTTTCATGCCTAGTTTGTATGCCGTTTTGAGGGGTATGACGTTGACCGCGGAGCCATCATCTACCAAGGTCATTGGCACATTCTTCTTTAGACAGATGACGGTGATGTATAGAGCAAGGTTGTGGCTGGCGCCAAAAGGTGGCAAGTCTTCGTCTGAGAAAGTAACGGGATTACTTAGCTTCGGTGATTCTTGGAAGACCAAGTTGACTACATCTTCGGGAGTAGAGTTATGTGCCACATTCAATTTGGCCAAAGCTTGCAGTAAAGCTTGGCGGTGTGGAAATGAGCTTGCCACTAGTTGCCAGACTGAAAGATCAGCCTTGGTTCTTTGTAATTGCTTGAGCAAATGATCAGTGGGGTCATCTTCATTGTCATTTGGTGTGATGACGTTGGTTGGACCGTTTTGAGTGGTGCTTTGGTATGGACGACCCGAGCGAGTTAGGTGATCCACATCTTGGTCTTCGCCATTTTGGACTATTTCCTTGACTAAGGAGTTTTCAATGAGATATTCGTCTTCATCGTCATCGGCCCAAACCCCATTGATTGCGGCTAGTTCCCTCATCCTCATGATGTCACTTTCTAGTTGTATGATTTGATCGACTAGCTTGTCGACCACGGTGACTACTTCTTGCATAGTGGCATTTTGAGGGAAGGTCAATGGTACGCGCTCTTTAGGTGTTGCATTGGGATTGCGCAAGGTTGTTACCATGTTTTCTAGCTCCCATACTTGTCTATCTACACTCTTTGCCCATGCGATGAAGTCGGAAATGGTAGGGGAGATGGTAGAGTAGAGTCTTTCTTTTTCAATTGTATGAATTTCATTTTCGGTAGGAGAAATAAGGTGTGAGCAATCTAAGGTAGATTCGTCACTTGTAATCACTAGAACTCCAAGAGGATTCTGAGTGTTGTTGGGCTTACCT
The DNA here is from genome assembly GCF_048544455.1 of Silene latifolia. NCBI lineage: Eukaryota > Viridiplantae > Streptophyta > Magnoliopsida > Caryophyllales > Caryophyllaceae > Silene > Silene latifolia. The sequence goes on along the minus strand of NC_133538.1, from coordinate 301,193,642 downwards.
CCTGGTGGAATTGGAAGTCGACCGTCTTCAATCATATCCTGAAGCACGTGTTTCAACTTGTAGCATTTTTCCGTGTCGTGCCCCTTGCCCCTATGGTATTCACGGTAGGAATTTTCGTCCCGTAATTTGGATTTCCTTTCGGGTTCGGGAGTAGGTCCAATGGGTTGGAGTTTACCTTGCTTCACTAGCCTTTTTAGAGCATTGGAGTATGTATCCCCAAGGTTCGTGAACTTCCTTGGTGGGCTAGTTTTCTTGGACGGCTCGAGAAGGTTAACTTCGTCGGTCTTGCTAGTAGAGCCGTATGAACGACTTGTGGACCCTTGGTATCCTCGACCTACCGTTTTGGACAAGAGTCCTTTGCGGATGTCATCTTCAATTCGTGTCCCTAAAACGGTGAAGTCTTTGAAAGTCTTTATGTTTTGATATCTCAAATGGTTGGCATATATGGGCTTGAGATTATCCACGAACTTTTCCACAAGAGTGGCCTCATCCGGGCGTTCTACTAGTTGAGTACTAGTCTTCCTCCACCTACTTAGAAAGTCGGTGAATCCTTCCTTGTCATTCTGGGTAAGAACCTCTAGAGTGCGCATATTGACTTGGATCTCGGCATTATCCGCGTATTGCTTTGAGAATTCGATCGCGGCGTCTTCCCAAGTAGCGACCTTTTTGTGGTCTAAAGTGTAGAACCATTGCTTTGGGATGGTGTCGAGAGATGAAGGAAAGATCCTTAAGAACATCTCGGGTTTGATGCCTTTGATAGACATGTAATCCTTGAAGGCACGGATGTGGTTCAAAGGGTTCTCATGTCCTTTAAACTTAGGGATATCCGTCATGCTGAAGTTAGTGGGCAATTTGGAATTGACGGCTTCATACTTACGATTATTCTCCCTGTAAATGTCATCCCCCTTAAGGTACATCAATTGCTCCTCTAGGTATTGGAGTCTTTTCTCAGCTGCGGTTGTCCCTATGATTGGATTCTCATCTTTAGACTCGTCGTCGGAAAATTGTAGTACTTCACCTTTAATGGGAGGCAACCTTCCCTCTACGTCAAAGATACGGCCTTCGATGAGCTCGAGGCGGTCATAGGTTTGGTTTTGGGTAACTTGCATTTGGGCTAGCGCGGCTAGGATTCGATCATTACTTTCTTGAATTTGCTGGAGGTTCGTATCATCACTTGATCCGGGCATCTTGGAAACTGGATAAGAGATCGGCGACGAATCAAAACACGATCGACCTTTCTATCACACTTGCTAAAAGAGGAAAAAATTTTGACTCGTGAAGTGGGTGTGTGCCACTTGTGTTGAGTGAGTTTTGAAGAAAGACAAGGTCTTTGAAAATGTGCGTCCTAGTCAACTGTAGTGTAGTTGTAGGAGTGGACTCGAAGTGAGGTTTGAAATGGGCTTGTGGCCCGAATTTTGACACGACAAACGGACAGAGTTTTGACCGGATTTTGTACTAATTAAAGGCCCTATTTCAAAATTCTTGATTGAAATTTGGGTTTTGATTTTTTTGAAAATTCGTCATGATTTTGTTTTGAAATGGTGATCACGTAAGGTTTACATATTTATACAAGCATTATAACGGGATGCTGAGTGCATTTAGAAGGGTTTTGGTTTAAAGGGTAGGTTGCCATACCGAACCATCAAACCCGAAGTCTGTGGAGAGGCTCGTGCCAAACAAGAGTAAGGCCGATTCCTAGTCCATTTCCTCAAGTAGTGAAGGCCCTTGACACAAACAAGAGTAAGCATCATGGTATGGATGACGTCAATCGCTATCCATCCTTAGGCCCAAATAAGAATTAGGACCGTTTAGACGGGACGATTGGTCGAATGGGTTGGGTCGGGCCTAGGAAGGCCGAATAAAACGGTCTAGGAAGACCGAGTTATGAAAACCGACAATTGTCTTGTACAAACTTATTCCCTAACCTTGTTCAAGTTTCACCCTTGGCTACACGTAAGTGTATTATCCCCAATGAGTCGCCAAACGTGGACAGCGGGCCGCCCACGGGGGCGCTTGGTGAAGGGGCTCGAAAACAAGCGTTTGCATTTTGTATGGAGTCGCCACCAATTTTTATGGGAAATTGGAACCGTTCGAATACCTCGTGTCATGTCAAGACACAAAGTAGTGACATGAACACTAAGCAATCGTTACCCTTAGCATTCTATGTCTAGAATGACTCGTGGATGCCAATGAACACGGGTGCTCACGGAGATCCGGGTAAGGGGTGAGGGTACGTATTAGGAAGCTCTTTTGATCGAACACCTAATCCCGCCCGCCTCGATAGCGGCCTCTACTAATGATTAGGGAGTTTATTCGTACTCGATATATCGTCGGTTATATGCATGCAATGCAACATCCAAGTTTTAATCCTAACATGTGAGAATTAATACTAAGTCGGTTGACAAATAATTAGCATACAATTAATGTTGAAGTAGGATTTAATGTTCAATTACATGTGAAAACATACAAGAAATAGGATAAATACAATAACGATAAATTACAATAATGAAAATTACAATAATTACATTGGAGACAGGTAAGCTGCACTTTCAGTTTTGTCGATCGACTAATATTTCCAGTCGATCGACTTTTTCCCTATATGCATGCAGCGTGAATTCCTGCTTTTGTGCGTAAAAGTCGTAAATTTGAACCGCCTTGGCATAATATCTGAAAATTACCCACAAATTTCGAACAAAAGGCGGAATACGCACACAAATATTTTATAGGCACACGGTAACAAGTCCTAAACTAAAATGCAATTAAAGCAAACACACACTAATTAAAGAGTCCAAATTCTAAATTACAAAACGTATACAATCCGGGTTGCCTCCCGGTCAGCGCTGGTTTTTAAGGTCCCGCTCGACCCTTTTTACCTCAATATTCTGGCTCAGAAATAGGCTCGACGTATAGGAACTCGACCACTCCAACAAAGTCATTGGTCCCATAGTAGTGCTTTACTTGGTGACCATTTACCATAAACCTTACTCCCGCGGAGTTCTCTAGCTCAACTGACCCATATTTGGAAACAGAAATGACCGTATAAGGACCACTCCACCTGGACTTCAACTTACTAGGGAATAGACGGAGTCGGGCATTAAACAGCAGCACCTTCTCTTCAACTTGAAACTCGCGCGGTATGATTCGCTTGTCATGCCACCTCTTGGTCTTCTCCTTTTAGATACAGGCACTGTCATAGGCATTTAGCCTAAATTCCTCTAGCTCATCTAACTGCAACAAACATTTCTCACCACACAGTTTAGAATAGAAATTTAGTTCACAAATTGCCCACCATGGTTTATGCTCTAACTCCACAGGCAAGTGACAAGACTTACCATAGACTAAACGATATGGCGATGTACCAATCGGTGTCTTAAATGTAGTCCTATATGCCCATAAAGTATCATCTAATTTTATGCTCCAATATTTTCGTGATTTAGACACAACTTTCGCTAAAATTTCTTTAAGTTCCCGATTAGAAACTTCTACCTGAGCACTAGTTTGAGGATGACACTTGTAGATACCCAGTATCTGCACCTTCCAAAAACCACCCGATGATGATCGGACTATAACGTGTTTTTGATATGCGTGCGTGGATTGACTATACATGAGACGATTTAGTGCACTACTCGGATATGAAAAATGATTTCAAAAATGGTTTTCTAACTCCATTTGGATTAAAACAACACTACTTAGAGTAAAAACAGTCTTCGGACCCAAAACCGATTCAGAAACCCGCAACTCGAATCAACCTGACTCAACCCGAGTCTCGAGTGTCAAAAATAATGCCATGAATGTCTTTATCATGCCATTTGAATTAAAATGACACTAATTAAAGTAAAAACCGACACCAGGCCAAAAACCAACTCCAAATTCAAATCCCGACTCAACACGGATCAAACCCGAGTCAAGCACAAAATGCCTACCCTAAGTGTGGACAGCGGGCCGCCCACGGGGGCGCTTGGTGAAGGGGCTCGAAAACAAGCGTTTGCATTTTGTATGGAGTCGCCACCAATTTTTATGGGAAATTGGAACCGTTCGAATACCTCGTGTCATGTCAAGACACAAAGTAGTGACATGAACACTAAGCAATCATTACCCTTAGCATTCTATGTCTAGAATGACTCTCGTGGATGCCAATGAACACGGGTGCTCACGGAGATCTGGAGTAAGGGGTGAGGGTACGTATTAGGAAGCTCTTTTGATCGAACACCTAATCCCGCCCGCCTCGATAGCGGCCTCTACTAATGATTAGGGAGTTTATTCGTACTCGATATATCGTCGGTTATATGCATGCAATGCAACATCCAAGTTTTAATCCTAACATGTGAGAATTAATACTAAGTCGGTTGACAAATAATTAGCATACAATTAATGTTGAAGTAGGATTTAATGTTCAATTACATGTGAAAACATACAAGAAATAGGATAAATACAATAACGATAAATTACAATAATGAAAATTACAATAATTACATTGGAGACAGGTGATTTATGTCGGAAATACCGCTAAAACGGATAATTTGATAAAAAAGAATAAAAGAATAAAAGGATAAAACACGACAGATCAGAAGGTGATAATACGAATAATAATTAGTTTATACATAATCTGAACAAACTAGGTCAAGGCAGAAACGGAATTCAGGGACAGAAATCACCCTGAACAAAGCGCGCATAGACATCGCGCCCCTTTGGAAGAGGCGCAGCAGTTGCTGCGTCTGTTCCAAGGGTGCGTTCTGGCTGTGAAGCCGGAACTGCAAATCGTTAATATTAATTGGTAAATTAATGGACTGATTATGATTTTTGATTCGGGTGAAAGTGATTAATGGATTATTTACATATGAATTAGGTCATAAAACAGTAAAACATGGTTAAGACGGAAATAAGACGGATTAATTATGTGAAGGGTCGATGTTAATGAATGATTAATTAAACTAACGATTAACTAAACGATTTAGACTAAACATGATGAATGACGATGGATTAATGAACAAACAGGTGAAAATATATCAACAACGAATCCCAGAAACTCAATATGAACGAATTGAATTTCTAAAACCCGAAACTTGAATTTAATGACGAAAACCCGCAAATATGAATTATAAGGGATTTAAGTCGGTTTTATGACGATTTAAACATGTTAATGGTGATGGTTAATATACATATGAATTATCAAACTATCATGTGAACGAATTAACAGACGAACAAAACAAGAGAAATTAATTTGATACGAATTACAGAGGACGGAGGAAGAAGAAAAGAAGCAGAATCGCGCGCCCTCACGAAGAGGCGCAGCAGGTGCTGCGCTCCTTCGAAGAGGCGCAGCAGTTGCTGCGTCTTTTCTCGACGTCTGTCTACTGGAAATCCGCAAAAAAAAGGTTTTAAAGATGGTTTTGAAATCGGTTTTAATGAGGTACTTTCGACATAAACCTTACAATTGTTATACAATAATTAAAATACAATAAATAAAGGGAATATACACCCTCAGACTTACATGTTGACGGAACGAGAAGAACTAAGAAGATCGATTAGTGATGCTCGACGCGAATGCAAGGAAAGAGTGCCCTCGAAAGAGGAAAACGATTTAACAAGTTGATTAATTAGATTGATTGAGTGTAGTGGTCAAATTGGTCGGTCATGCAACGAGAGGCCGGTACCGGAAGATCCGAGCTTACGTGGTCGGAAGTCCAAGCACGTAGGCGCCAATTAGTAAGAACGAAGTCTAGAATGCAAAGGGAGAAGAGAAGGGCGGACACTCGCGTGAGAAATATGAGGAACGAATGCTCCTATTTATACTAATCACGTGAAGGAATAGGGTTTCGGAGACTCTTTGGAAGTGAATCTCGGAAAGATATAAAAAAGATACGTAAATCATGCAAAGAAGGGCCTGGGAAGAGGCGCAGCAGCCCACTGCGTCTCTTGGAAGAGGCGCAGACTGTCTTGCGTCTGTTCCCGGGGAGGTTTCCTCCCGTTTAAGAAAGATTTCCGTGTTTAAGTTATGGTAGGACGGATTTAATTCGATTATCTTTTGAATATTACGGGATATTGTTTGCCAAAAGATAAAATTTGATAAATATGGAATAGAAATATCCGGAACATTCCAGAACATCTCGACTCGGGATTTAACAAACTATCGAAAAATGGAGACGGTTTTTGACCCGGACTCCGAATGTACTCTAATTACTGCCAAAACGACCGTATCGGCACGTAGATGACAACTAAGAGGTTGACGTTTAATATTTGAGCAATCACTTGACGATAATCTTACGAACTGTCACAAATCGTTCCGCGAATCAAACATGCGGCCCAATCATCACCGGGTGGTTTGCGAGGGGTGCAGAAACGAGGTGTCTACACTAAGTAACACCCAAAAACCATCTTATTAGATGCCCATATTGTTACACGATATCCTATTTGGATACAATAAATCAAACCAACAAAAAAATAGATAGGGGAAATGCCACGTCCAAATTGAAAAGGACAGGGCACCCCATTGCGTAGCAGGGTGACTCGCGCCTCAATGGGCGTCCTCCTTATCCTCCAAGAAAACTCAACCAATCTACCACCCCACAATTCTCTATCAATACCAACCATCACACACCACAATCTTCACGCGAGCGTCCGCCCCCTCACATCTCCCTTAAACTTCTAAACTCGACTTCTTAACTCAAAAATCGACACGTGTTTTCTACCTACCGATCGAAAACAAAAGCCTTACACATTTTGTTTGGTACCGTCGCCGTGCATTCGACCGACCCATTCGACCAACTCAACATCAATCAACATGTATTTCAACAACATATTTTCAACTCATTTTCAAAACAAAATCCTTTTTTAAGGCACTCTTTTAAACTTCTTTGATCGCGAGTAGTGACAACGAGAAAACCGTCTTTAAAGCCGTCTACCTCGCAAACATCAATACACGTAAGTTTGAGGGTGTAAAAAACTCACTTATTTCATGTCTTTGCTGTTTTTATGAGTTTATTAGCATGAACAATGCGTAACACGATCCAAAAATAGGAGGAATGAGCCAAAACCGGGTTTTGGCCGGAGACGGGGGCTGCTTGCATAGCAGAGAGGCTCGCGCCTCAATGCCCTCTCAGGCCTTAATCCAGCCGTGTTTGTGTTCATCTTTCCGGAACATTTTTCTTTCTTTCCTTTCGCGGTTTTTACCATATTAATTCAGTTTTATGACAAATATTTTGACCATTACAAAAATCATCCTTGGTTTCTTATACCATGATGGTTTATTCCGTGACTCGATGATATTATTGGTTAATTACAAATTAATGGGTATTTTAACACCCTTTTCTTTTACTTAACATTTTTCCTTACTTATTCACACTTGAAAACATATTAGTCATAATTCATAATCATCCTTGGTTCTTCATACCATGTCAGTTTAATCCGAGTACGATGATAAATATTGGCTAATTACAAATAAATGAAATTAACATAATTAGTTCAAAACAAACATTATTCTTTCACTGTTATGTCATTTTATTTTTATCCTTATCGTGACCATTTCATAGTCGCCCTTGGTTAAAATAAAAACCATGTCGATTTAATTCGAGTACGGTGATAAAACGGTTAAGCACACACATTTTACATTTTTATTTGTAAACTATGCTTTTCAAACTTGCAAATCTGACAACGAATATTAATAAGATAATACTCCCTCCGTACCAATCCAAAGGTAACACTTGCCCAAAGTGTCTGTACCAATCCAAAGGTAACATACTATAAATGGACTGTAAATTGACAATAATACCCTTATTTCCTCCTTATATTTACATAAATACCAACTTGTGGCCTACACACCAACCCAATAATACAAGCTTGCTTTCCTCTTTTTCCCCCACTTTTACACTCTTTTCTTGATTTCCCCAATTTTTACCATGTTACCTTTGGATTGGTATTGAGGGAGTAGTAATTATTCCGAGTCATGCAAATCATTTAATCATAAATAAGGTTTTAAAAAACCTTTTTAACAACCAGGAGACACCCCTTGGGTCATCGTCTGACTCACGCCCCAAGAGGCCGTCTTTTTATATTTAAAAACCTGGGCAGGCCTTGTTCCCTCGCCTATTGGCTCGCGCCCTAAATGGGGTGCCTGGCACTTTTCTGTTTTGTTTTTGGCACTTGTCTAGGACGATCCCGATTACGGTTAACCCAAATCTACATGGATCAGATTGACGAGTTAACACTCTTTTAAACATTTTAACATTTTCTAATTCATCTTTTTATTCTTTCATTTTAACAATAAATGGATCGTGTTAAGCATCATAATCCAAATTTGGTAAATGGATGTTTAATTCTCGGTTTCACATGCAAATCAACCCTAAATCCAACTCAACATCATTTTCTTGATATTTGGATAAACAAACCGACTTAGCAAATTCTCACATGTTAGGCTAAGCTTTTGGATGCGCATTCGTCCATTTAAACCGTTTTATTAAGTTTTGCACTTAAACAACCACGATCGTTCAGTAGAGGCCGCTAACGCGGGCGGGATTGGGTGTTCGATTAAAGAGCTTCCCAATACATACCCTCACCCCTTACTCAGAACCTTTGGATAGTAGATGGCCTTATCCAGGGCATACGAGAGTCATTTTAGCGATAGGATGCTAAAGGGGGACGAGTCCTTATCTTTAGTACCTATGGCAAGCACCGCTTTTTTCCTTGATTGACCTATGTATAAAGTGGATTCGAACGGATTCCAAGCATCCCACAAATGCTTGGTGGCGACTCCGAACATCTTTGCATCATTTCGAGACCTTTACCGAGACGAAACCGAACTATCTAAAGCGTTCCGATCAAAAGAATTTTTACGCCACCGAGCGTGGCTTTCAAGACCGCTATACGTCCACAGATTGGCTTGGCGTGTAGGTGGCATGTCCACAAATTGGAGACTCCGCTGGGGAAAACTAGGACACTTGTGTCTGTGTGATCCTTAGAGGTGAACTCGAACGAGGTCGTGGTTAAAGTGCATTAATTGATATTACGGTCATAAGTCGGGTTCCTTGTCTAGGCCCATAACCTAACCTTTATCGACCAATTGGCTCGTCCCATAGGTGTGAGTTTTCCCATCCCGTCGTTTTGAATTCTGATTGCGTCAAGCATACCGTTGACATTACACATTTCTGTTTCGTCAAAGAGCTTTCATTTCCTTCGAGCACGAGGCTAGGGCACCCTCCCTACACATTTTGTTTGGATTGGTATCCCTCCTCTCGAAAATCGGGGGTTGATCGCTTGGTGTGTAACCCACCCTTGTAAGCCACAACCCGTGTCAGCATTATGCATAATATAATGAACTGTGAGTGCTTATGTGCTATGTGATCATAAGTCCTTCCGTGTCATTTTCAAACTTTCAAAAACCTTTTTGCGCCGTTATAATGGTTGTTTCAAACCTCGGTCTTTCGCCGACCGTTGAAAACACTTTTTATGCCGTCGTAATGATGACTTTCAAAACCAGTTTTCTACAACCGTTTCAAAAACACATTTCGCACGTTATAATGGCCATTTTAAACCTCGGTCTTCCGCCGACCGTTGGAAACCTTTTTAGGCCGTCGTAATGACGATTTTCAAACCTGGTTTCCTACAACCATTTCAAAAGCATGCATTTTTAGGCCGTCGTAAAGACGATTTTCAAACCTGGTTTCCTACAACCATTTCAAAGGAACCTTTTCATGTTGTTATAATGGCGATTTTAAAACCCGGGTTTTTTAACCATATTATATACACCTTGTCATGCCGTTGCAATGGTGATTTCAAACCTTGGTTTTCACAAACCATTTCAAAATACCCTTTTATATCGTCAAATTGGCCGTTCCAATCCTCGGTCCCTCGCCGACCGTTGCATTCTCAAAGCGCCTTTTTACGTCATCGTAATGACGAATTCAACCCTCGAATTTTCAAAATTCGAAATCAATTTTCAAACAAAAACGTTTTTCAAACCCGTCGTAATGACGAATTCAATCCTCACAATTTCAAATTTCAAATCTTTGAAAACCAATTTAACCGTTCTCAAATTTCAATTCAAAATCAAATCTTTGAAAACCAATTTAACCGTTCTCAGATTTCAATTAAAAATCAAATATTTGAAAACCAATTTAACCGTTCTGAGATTTCTATTCAAAATCAAATATTTGAAAACCTATTTAACCGTTTCCAAATTTCAATTCAAAATCAAATCTTTGAAAACCAATTTAACCGTTCTCAGATTTCAATTCAAAATCAAATCTTTGAAAATAAATTAAACTGTTTTCAAATTTCAATTCAAAATCAAATCTTTGAAAACAAATTTAACCGTTTTCAAATTTCAATTCAAATTTCAAATTCTTTGAAAACAAATTTAACCGTTTTCAGATTTCAAATCAAAACTTAATCGTTTGAAAACCAATTTAACCGTTTTCAAATTTTTAACCCATTTTCAAACTCTTTGAAAACAAATTTAACCGTTTTCATGGCCATTGTGATGACGATTCCAAATTCTTCAATTCTCGATTATCAAATCCGTGATTCGAAATTTCAAAAACCGTCTTCAGAAACAACAAATTGTTTTCAGAGCCGCCGCAATCTGAACTTAAACCGTCTTTTGAAAACAAACCTAAGACAACCCTTTCAACTGGCCGACCTTCTAAATATCCCTACTCTTCGGAAGCTGTCCATAAAACGACAAATGAATCTTTTTGAAAATTTCTTTTTTTTTTTAAAACATCAATCCACCTATCTGATTCAGCCTCGAGTCGATTAGAGTCTAGTCAGTTTCAAGTCAAGTCGTCTAGATAAAGTCGAGTCTCCGTCGAAGTTAGTACCTACCTTCTGGTCTAGGTTGTGTCGCCTAATTGTCAAGATATCATCAATGGCGTTAGAAGAGTCAAAACCTCTCGGGCATTAAACCTGTATTTCCAATTAGGCGTTAGAAGAGTCAAAACCTATATAAGCGTCTCATCTAATGGTGTCACGCCAACAACGCACATCCAAATCCCGTAAGAAGTCGTTTGTCTACACATCACTATGTCAAAGTCGACACTCGAGTCTAAATTCAAAGTCATGCACCAAGAGTTCAAACACAAGAGGTCATCCACGATCTTTAATGAACTCAAAATCTTGTTGCACTATCTGTCTTCGTGACATAACTGCCTTTTGTACATATGTGTCGTACTTTCCTTTGTTTGTGCAATCCCTTGCCAAGACAAGTTATAACGCCTATCGTTATGTCGAATAGGAATCCCTTGGGTGCCATCAATCACCAACCAGGAGTTCAAGAAGCTGATCAATCTGCATCCGCCATGACTTCCGCCGAAATCAACAACGTGGTCCTTCGACTCCTAGATACCGTGGAAAACTTGATCACTCGTCTCTCCCAAGTTGAGGACAAAATGATAACTGGGAATTTTCCCTCTTCTGATATTGACCAAAGGGTTAAGCTCCTTGAAAGCCGGCTACTTGCCAACGACAAAACCAACCCTAGTTTGAGGGCTACTAAAACCACTGAAGCCAATTCCTTAGTTTCTCCGCCAACCAAAACTAGACGACCTCATAGGGCCTTCCCTGATTTGGGTATGCCTTATGCCACAGCCTTGGAAAGGCTAATCTCCAAAGGAAAGCTCAAACCAATTGGTCCAACTCCAGACCCTCTACCAAACAAGCAAGGACATAGATGGGCCGGAAAACAATTTTGTCAATATCACCAAGGTCCCGGACATGACAATGAAATGTGTCTCCCCCTAAAAGGCGCCATCCTTGATATGATCGAAAAGGACGAGTTACCATTATCTCCTTCAGCAAACGACAAGAACAACCCTCCAGAAAACCCAATTGGACACTGTATGGGTAAAAATACCCTCTCATCTTCATCATGACGTGGCAACTCGCTATTGGGAAAAACAAAGGCACACGGATCAATGACAAGGCAGTAGGCTGCTAGACGCAAGGAAGAACAAGGGGGGATGAACCTGGACATTCAAGTAATACGAAAGCCATGGTTGAACTAAATAACAAACAGCTAGCAGGAACGTTGAAATGGTCAGCAGGAACATTGCGGATTATCAACAGAAGCTTTGATAAAGTCAGCTACCACTTCCTAATTCGTAGGGAGTGGAGCATATGGTTGAGCATATGTAGGGAGCACGTGCAACCATCTCAAGAAATGCTATAAAAGAGCAACAAAAATCAGATTCAAGGCATTCTTCATTCCTCATTCACTCCACTCGAAGAAATATCATTTTCTAACCTGCAACACTCAATAATTAACACACTTAGGATCATATACACCATTCGTATCATTTGTACTAGTCATTTGGAGTTTTTCTACTGTTCCTCCTGATTGTTCCAGCTAGGTTTATCCTCGAATACTATTATTACTACTGGATCATCGGTGGGATACCATTCCCCACGCGGTTTTTCCCACATTTTGGGTTTCCCGTGTCACCATTTTTCTTGTGTCATTTGTCTCTCTCTGTTTTTCGTTTGCTTTTCTCCCGTACTAGTTTTTACTTTCGTTCTCGTTATGTTCTTACTACTGATCTGCTTAAGTCTTTAATATCGTATTTTAATTGGAATAGCAGCATTGACTCACAAATCTTTAGTCGGTAAAATCTTACCAAAACAATTTGGCGCCCACCGTGGGGCATTGTGGTTAAATCTTGGTTAAAATACCTCTTTTCGAAATATCCTAACCTCTCCATAGTTGGTCATGTCAGGATCCAATCAAAATGTATCAGATCCGATGAGTACATCAGTGCAAACTCCATAACTGGGGGCGGTGCCAGCAATCTCCGGTGTTCCAACAATGGCGGCCCCTACTACCAGAGTGACTGCAGGCCAGGCTTAGCCCCAAGTATCAGCAAAGCCTCCTTACTCCCCCAAAATCACAGATCTGGGAGCAGGGAGGGCTGGCAAATCACCAGTTATCAATCCTGTGCCCAAGCCTAATAGGAATGGGAGTCCGCAGCGCCCAAGATCACCAGGACACCTGACAGGAGCCCGTCTCCCAGGAGCGTCACAACCGGATCCGGTACAACAGTTTCTCCAAGGGATGACATCCTTGCAGCATGCGGTGATAGGGCTACAAAGGGACAACCAGTCCTTGTAGGAAAATATAGATGCAGTGTCACCCCTGGAAATGACCCAGCAGATGGCAAGGTCAACACTCGGCCAGGGGAATGCTAGGGAGTACTCAGGGAGGCTACTGCCGCAAAATCTAGTAACCAGGCTCGATATGGATATGCTGCCGCCAGGGGTAGTCACGCCACCCGAGCAAGTATATCCAGTAGGAACGGTGGCCACCCAGGGTAAGATCTAGCCACCAGGGGTTCCACCACCACCAAGGATGCCACAAACGTACCCTATGGTACTCAATCCTGTACGATTAGGAGCACTGACTCCAGATCCCATACCAATAACCAGCAGTACGCCAGTGGTACCAGGGAGCAATCCAGGGGAATAGTCAGCAAGAAACTGTAGACACCTCAAAATGTCTACCGGCCTTGGAACACCCGATGATGAGGCCCTTATTTAATTCGGAATGAAACTTACTTGAATTTGATATAAGGTTATTTATGCTCGAAATCGTCCCCAAAACAACCATTTTATAGCCCAGTCCACTTCGACAATTTACGTATTTTTAGCCCACTTAATTCATTATGCGGGTAACATTTATATTAGCGGCACAACACCGTAAACAGTAATGAGGGGTATACATTTATTATGGGACGTACTTGAAGATGACATTTAATTGGGTTCAAATGAATAACTAGGCAATCCACTTTACAATTTTGGAATATTATTCTATCGGCCTAAGAAATATAAGGTCCATAGTAATATTAATTTTATAAGCCCACCCTATAACTTGGTCCAACTTCTAAAGTGATAAGTCCATATGCCAAAGGAATCCGAAGAGGGAAAAATCATTGTGTTGGTAATGCAATTTGGCACGTGACATCGGTTAAGGAAGTTGTGCATGCATCCATGTAGGAGATCTAAGTTGCCAGCTTGTAGATAGAATTTGCTAAGCATGGAAAAGTAGCTAAGCTTAACATGGAGTGTAACCATTGGGAAAACGTCGATTAAAAAAAGAGAAAAGATCAGAGTATGTGATTTGTCACACGGAAATTTTAGATCTTATCGAATACTCCGTCCTAGCTAGTATAAATACTCCCTTTTACATCCTTATTCACACAAAAAAAAAAATTGACAGAAGATCTTCAAAAAAATACTATTCCATACAAAATACTACCTTCCCAGAATACCCTCCACATACATACATCCATCCTATTTTGAGCATAAAGACGCCCTAAAGTCAATTCGAGTAAGCTAATTGTCGAAACGCCGTATCCAGGTAGGCCTGAGGGTGTCGTATCTATTCTTTACTTCTTATATTATCGTAATTTAGCTTTCGTTGTATGTAAATAATTTGTATAAAATTGTTCTAAAAAAAAACGTTTTCTTTTACTTAAATTGTCAAATATATAATATTACAAATAAATAGTAGAGGCCGTCAGTTTGATGGGCGGTCCGGGTGCCTAACACCTTCCCTGACCGTACCTTTACCCCCGAATCCGCAATCTTTGGTTCAGACCGGAGTGACGGATCAGTCCCCATTCCAGGGATCAAAAGGGACTTTTCCGTTAAATTTGTTTTTGTATGTTTTTTATAAAACCTACTGGCGACTCCACCTATTTACTATATTTCAAAAAAGGGGGATTTTTTCAGGGATCTCACAGTGGCGACTCCGCTGACTAATAAGAGGGTAAGACTCGAAATTAATTGTAATAATGTATATTTGACGTTGTTTTCGGCAGTACTTGCAAGTATTGTGAGTGGAGGAAAAAAAAAAGTTAAGAATGAACAAAGAGCACCATAATTGATTGCATGTCTACGTGCTGATAAGAACAACATATTAAGAACTCGTTCATTAAATAATTTGCTTTTGTGGACTCCTTTCGTAAAATACATTGTCTGCTTCCCGATTTTGTTTCGCAATACTTAATTTATTACATACGTTTGACTTGATTGTTGATATTATATCTTGTTTTAGACAAAAAAGGTATAGGCTCTCCGTAAGCCAATATTATGCCATCTAAGCTACCCTATTCACCCTCGGCAAAGTATGTTGTATACTTAGAAGGTCCATTCGACCGACTAGGCCTTACACGTACTTTCCACCTCATGACGTCGTGTTTTGGCAACTCGCTTGGTCCATATGACTGGGTGAGCACAAAAGCGAGAGATACCCTCGTGGTGTTTTAATGTTGTGAGTACCCAATTTCCTACCCACAAACCTAACCATAGATCCCGTAGAACCTTTGTCTAGGTCATGTTTGATGTGTCCTGCTTGATTTATTTTTGGGTCGTGTAATTTATCTTTGTATGATATATCTTTCCCATAGCCATAATTAATTTAAAAAAAAAAAAAAAAAACAGACAAGTATACACCGAGCTGTAATAGACAGTCCTTTGAGCTTCGTATATTAATAAAAAGTCCAAAACATCTGCAATTGATCATTAGAGTTAGAGTCACCATGCTGAGACATCACATTAGGATTGTCCTTTTCTAAACATACTTGCATCATGCATATGCATCCGCCACTGTCATAGCACATTACACTCCGCGCTTTATCCGTCACCATTCCCGCATTGAGTCCCTACACATTTACGGTTTCCTTTTGTAAATATAGTAAGCATCTCGCATATAGCATCACCGAAGAGCATGCATTATTCACATCTAAGCGGCTCGACCCACTCACCGTCCTGCGTTTTTTAGTTACGCGTCGACCTTCAAGTTTGCATATGGCATTATCAATTTATCACTATATCTGCTGTTTGTCAAAAAAAAAAAAAAAGGGGGGGGGGGTCAAGATTAGTGTACTTGTATTAAGTTTTACCCGCATCATTCAGTCCATTTGAGTATTAAACAAATACAACATGCACTCTAGGTAGTTTGACATATGCATTCAGTGTATATACTCCATTCTAGTCCTGTTATACAAGAAATACAATCCTTTTCTAAAGCTAAGATGTCATGATCCAGGATAGGGAAGCGTAAAAAAGATCCAAACTTAGTAGTCACTCCAGCTTGGGGACGAGAGAAAGGTACAGGGAGACTAATTAGTATACCGCAAGCCGTACTTGTAACCCAACCACCAGTCACCATGTCGCTCGAAGAATCAGTCAAAGACCTTAAGAATGCTCTATCCATTTTGACCGACCGATTGTCATCCATAGAAGACAAAATCAAGGATGACGGTAGTGGTGAGGATGACATAACCAAAAAGCTCAAGGACATGGAGAAACTTATCAAAAGAAACTCCAAGTATGCTGACCTACTCGATGTTGAATGTAACATGCCAAACATGCGAGGCAAACTACCTCCGAAATTTACAACCGCTGACCTACCAAAATTCAAAGGTACCGAGCATCCAGCTCACCACATAAGAAGCTTTGTACAAGCAATGGCCTTAAAAGAAGTGGATGCATCAATTTTTCCTATATTTTTCCTTCCACTCTAGAAGATGTAGCCCGGAGTTGGTTTTTCTCCCTAGATCCTATACGTGTTTCTAATTGGGAAGACATAAAAAAGAATTTCGACACAATATTCCAAAGAATGCGAGACTTATTAATCACAAGGCGAGATTTAGAAGTTACGAAACAAATCGAGAAAGAAGGTTTCTGATTTCTTAGCCCGATGGAGGAATAAAGCCGCAAAAATGATTGAAAGACCGCCCGAAGCCGAACAGGTGGATATTTTTGTGAAAAATTTACGAGAACCTTATAAATCACACTGCGCTATGCGCAGTATTGAATCCTTTGCTCGGCTAAACAAGATCGGTATACAAATAGAAGATGATGTTGTCGAGTCTCTCGCAAAAAATCACCAAAGGTTGCTTTAACAAAGATAAGAAAAACTTCGCTTCAACCTCTAAAGGGGGAGATTCAGTAAATACTTTGGAACAAAAACCAAGGAGGGAGTTCACTGATCTAGGGATGAGCTTATCACGAGCACTCGACCGATTAATTAAGGAAGGATATATAAAACCTATAGGACCCACTCCAGATCCAGCCAACAAAAGTCCAAAATGGAGAGAAAATGAATATTGCAAATATCACAGAGGTAAAGGGCATGATACGGATTATTGCTTCACCTTAAGGAATGCTATCCAAAATTTGATTGATAATCGCACTATCCCGTTACCCAAAGCGACTCGAAAGCCAAATAATAATAAAAATCCACTCGGAGACGTTACCGCCATCTCGGCTAATGACTCGTTTATCTTTGACTTGACTCGGTTTATAGGCGATGTTATGGGTTTATGGGCAAGTGATGAGGAAGATGAATGGGAAGATGATGATGCTACTCATGATATTTGGGGTGATGAAGAACGTGAGTCTCATGACATTTGGGCGATAATGAGGTTGAAGATAGCACGATAATGAACCCGACCATGACCGAACGATGTACAACATTTGACTCGCTCGGGTAGGCACTATAAACCTCATCGACGCAAGCCCAACCCGGGTTATGCAAAGTAAAGAAGGAGAAAATAAAAATCCACAGAAGATGATGCTCTCATTAAGTTATTCAAGAAATTAAAAGTCGACATTCTTGTTTGGGACTTATTATGCAACTCATTTGGACCACGACAAGCTATTCTAAATGCATTGACAAGTATGAGTGTCCCCTCCGAAACTACTCCTACTGAATTGGCTAGTTATTTGACAACGGACAGAGAGGCGCCAATCATTACGTTTTTACGATAAAGATTTACCCCCAGAAGGGATAAAACATAACAAGGCACTTCACCTAACAACACTATGCAACAAAAAATATGTGCCCCTCTCACTAGTTGATAACGGATCGGCGGTAAATCTCTGCCCACTCGGAAAATGACCAGGCTTTAGGGTTTGAAGAAAAAGACTTTAAGAAGACTAATCGGATTGTTCGTGCATATGACAACACACGTAGAGACGTATTAGGGTGTTGACAACTAATATAACTACTTTGGACCCATAGAAAAAAAAAGTCACGTTTACGGTGATCGACATACCTGCCTCATATAATCTTCTTTTGGGAAGGCCGTGGCTTCATGAGCTTAATGCCATATCTTCATCCCTGCATCAAAAAGTCAAAATGATAATTCAAGGATCGGTAATCACTCTAGATGCATCACCTGGCGAGTTGAGATCACACCCAATCCAAAAGATTGCAAGTTAACCATGGTGAAGATGACGTAGACCTATGGGGTTTCAGCGAAGAGGTCGCTTTCATAGAAGACGAATCACAACACATTGATAAAATAATTATCCCCTATTATCCAAATCCTACCGTGAACTTAATAATGAAAAACAAAGGCTACATACATGGGACAACACTTGGTAAGACGCCTAAAAGGGCATCCGACCCTTCACTTAATCAAACCAAACACGACCTCTTTGGGTTAGGATATCACCCATCCAAAAAAGAAATAAGAGAAGCATTGACAAAGAGAATGAGGGAGAAAGCGACTAAGAAAGACAATAAATCCACAAACCATACAATAGGTGCATATCCACGCACATTAAATGGACAATTTGTCAAAGAAGGTGATTATTTTCCATATTTTAACTTTCCGAAACCATTCTTTGTCGAAAAGACAAAACAGAAAGTTCCGGTTGAAATATTTGAGGATTTGTCACTTTTATGAGGAGGCACCTCCCCTCCCATTAAAAATGCCAACCAACGATTGGATTCCAAAAACAAATAATAATGCCTTTGGTTTACTCTTTGGACAGGCACCCATAAAACACTCGAGACCATTTTGTCATGGCACTTCAAGACAAAGAACTTTGACCCTTCTAAGCTAATCACAACTCATTACAACAATAACATGGAGCATGGATGGCGTAAAACCCGGAAGTGGACTACAACTAATGGAAAGAGTATCAAAATCGGTGTGGGAGAAGGGCCTATGTTTGAGGAAGGCGAGTCCGAACCCGAGTCTGAAACCGAGTCCGAGACAGAGAGTCGATCGAGTCTAGCAAGTCCCGGCCAAAGCAAGGGTTTTCACCCTTCCATACCTCCATCGAGTCTAGTGTCCTACATGAGTCGGGGCTTAACCCTATTTCTTTTCATGCCGAATCGGGGAGTTCCCCTGTTATTTCTAGTTCAAATTCAAATTCCGTGTCTAGTGATATACTCCTTAATGTACTTCTTTCAAAGGATAATAAAATAGCTTTCAATTACTTGTCTGGTTCTCCCACCTCTCCCATTTCTTATTCTGATTGTTTAGTTTCCAATGAAGATGAGTTGCCAAAAGATATAATAAAAGCCTTAACGCATCAGGAAAACAAAACATCAATAATTGAGGAAACGGAATTAATAAACATAGGCACAGATCAAGATAAGAAAGAAATAAAGATTGGGTTGTCACTAAACTCAGAAGAACGAGCAAGTTTGATTAAAGTACTCACAGAATATCGTGACGTGTTTGCCTGTCTTATAAAGATATGCCCTAGATAGACAGAGAAATTGCGGAACATACTATCCCGCTGTATCCTACTGCAAAACCCATAAAACAGAGACTTAGAAGGATGAAATCAGAATGGGCATTAAAAATAAAAGAGGAAATACAAAAGCAATTAGATGCAGGTTTTATAAGAGTAGCTAACTACCCGGAGTGGGTGGCAAATGTTGTTCCGGTACCCAAAAAAGATGGAAAGGTCAGAATGTGTGTTGACTATAGGGACCTTAATAAAGCAAGTCCAAAAGACAATTTTCCACTACCCCATATTGACATTTTAGTGGATAACACGGCTGGTCACGCTCTACTTTCTTTTATGGATGGTTACGCGGGGTATAATCAAATTAAAATGGCCAAGGAAGATATGGAGAAAACTACATTCCTCACTGAATGGGGAACGTACTGTTATACGGTTATGCCGTTTGGACTTAAAAATGCGGGAGCCACTTACCAAAGGACCGCCACAACACTATTGCATGACATGATGCACAAGGAGGTAGAGGTCTATGTAGATGATATGATAGTAAAGTCATTGGATAGAGAAGGTCATACGACCGCGTTACAAAAATTCTTTGATAGGCTCCGAAAATATAATGTTCGACTCAACCCGCAAAAATGTGCTTTCGGGGTTACCTCTGGGAAGCTTTTAGGATATGTTGTTAGTAATAGAGGCATTGAGGCTGATCCATCCAAGATCAAGGCAATTAGAAATATGCCACCACCAAAAACGGAGAAGCAAGTTCGGGCATTTTTGGGGCAGTTACAATACATTAGCCGTTTTATATCCAAGCTTACCATGGTGTGTGAACCAATTTTTAAGAAACTAAAGAAAGGGGCATCCCTTGAATGGGATGAGCAATGTGAGCAAGCATTTGAAAAAGTAAAAAAATACTTAGAAAACCCACCTATCCTGGTCCCTCCAAGACCTGGACTACCACTTCTCTTATACTTGACAGTAACCGAGACATCAATGGGTGCAATGTTAGCACAAGTTCAGGATGGTCAAGAAAAAGCAATTTACTACCTGAGCAAAAAATTCCTGGAATACGAAACCAATTATTCTCCAATCGAGAAATCTTGTCTAGCATTGGTGTGGGCCACCAAGAAGTTAAGGCACTACATGTTGACCCACACAATTCATGTCATATCACGAATGAACCCTCTTAAGTATCTCTTTGAAAAACCAGTTCTTAGCGGCAAAATAGCAAGATGGACCATGATGCTTGCTGAGTTCGATCTTACATTTATGGCTCTTAAATCCATCAAGGGAAAGGCAATTTCAGATTACCTAGCTGACTTTCCCGTCTCAGAAGACAAACAGGAAGCATACGACTTCCCTGACGAGGAAATATTTGTTACTGATGACGACTATTGGCAGTTATTTTTCGATGGTGCATCCAATCAAAAGGGATATGGCATAGGTGTACTGTTGATTTCACCAGATGGGGTACATACCCCACTCTCAGTCAAGTTAGATTTTAGCGTCACAAATAATGAAGCAGAATATGAAGCATGTATATTAGGACTTGAGCGGAAGAAATTTCTGGGGATTAAAAACTTAAGAGTATACGGAGATTCGTCACTCGTTATAAATCAGATTTTGGGAAAATGGAAAGTCAAAAGTGAGGGCCTGGCACTTTACCAAACATACCTAGAAACCATTCTCAAGCATTTTGACGATCCGAAGTTCATTTATTTATCCCGAGATGAAAACCAATTTGCAGATGCTCTAGCTAAATTGGCGTCGATGATCAATATTCCAAATGAATTAGAAAATATTCCATTGTGCATTGAAAGAAGAGAGGAACCAAAGATATCTTTGTATGGCCCTTGATGATACAAAGGGCGGTGATGACGCACCATGGTACACGGATGTTTTAAATTATCACTTAGGAAGAGGCTTTCCGCGATTCGATGTAAGGACGCGCGCTATCAAAAGGTTTGCGCAAAGACAATTTATTCTTAGTCAAGGAAACTTGTACAAGAAATCTCAAAGAAGGGGTACTCCTTTTATGCGTGGATGAAAAGGAAGCTCAAAGAATTATGGAAGAAGTGCATAATGGTACTTGCGGACCGCACATGAACGGTCGAATGTTAGCAAAAAGATAATGCGGATAGGATATTTTTGGTCGACACGAACATGATTGTACTCGAGACGTTAAGAAGTGTCATAAATGCCGGTTTATGCCAATGCACAAAGATATACCACCTTCATTCTTTGTACAATTTGGCATCACCTTGGCCATTTTCAATATGGGGCATAGATATAATTGGCAAAATCACTCCCAAAGGAACCGGAGGACATGAATTTATATTAGTAGCAATCGACTACTTTACTAAGTGGGTTGAGGCAGCGTCTTATGCTTCCTTGACTTCTAAACATGTTGCCAAGTTCATCACCGAAAATATAATTTGTAGGTATGGTGTCCCTCATGAGTTGATTAGCGATCATGGTTCCCATTTTAAGAAAGATGTGGTCGCCTTACTAACACATTACAAGATCCAAAGAATAAGTCGTCTACGTATAGACCACAAATGAATGGGGCGATTGAAGCGTAATAAAAATGTGAAAACTATAATTGAAAAGATGACAGAAAAGTATCATGATTGGCCTACAAAATTGCCATTTGCTTTATGGGGTTACCGCACATCAGTTAGAACATCAACGGGAGCAACACCATATTCTCTAGTCTACGGTATGGAGGCCGTGCTTCCTATAGAACTTGAAATTCCCTCCCTTAGAATCGCACTAGAAAGCCAAATACCAGAAGTCGATTGGGTGCAAGCTCGATATGAAGAATTGTTATTAATAGATGAGAAAAGACTCGCGGCTCTCAACCAGGTTCAGTTATACCAACGAAGAATTTCTCGTTCTTTTAATAAAAAGGTCAGGGCGAGGAACTTAAAAGAGGGTGATTTAGTTCTTAAAGAAATAAGGGCACCGGTCAGAGACCCGAGAGGTAAGTTCAAACCAAATCAAGGCGAGTCCATACATAATTAAAAAGATCTTAAGAGGAGGAGCAGTGCAATTAACAGAGATTGAAGGGGTTGAGTTCAGTCAATTAACCAATCTTGATCAGTTAAAGAAATACCATGTATAAAGGAAAAAGCAGAGAAACGACCCACACCAGGTCGAAGAAAAAAAAAAATATATATATATATATAGAAGAGAAAAAAAAAAGAGACCGAGAGGATATAAAGAGCAGCGGCAGTAAAAGAAAAACCAGAGAGCAGACCCCTTCTAGGTCGAAAAATAATTAGTGAAAAAAAAACAGTATAAAAGTAGCAGCAGCCATAAAAAGAGAAGGAAAATAAACAAAGGAGGCAGTAATTCGGAAAGGAGACCCCTCTCAGGTCTTTTAAAACAAAAAACGAGGAAACAAAATAGGAAACAAACTTAAAGGAAACCCATAACAGGTTTTAATGGCAAATTCATAAGCACGCTATTAATATATGTCGCTCCCAATTAGGAGTTTGCAAAAAAAAAAAAATATATATACCATAAAAGATGGCAACTAATCTGAGGAAACTAATAATCGTTTCACTTATTCCGTGTCTAGAATCTATCATTGCAATAAAGTAATTCCTACTCTAACATTTGAGAATGCATAATTTCTCTTATTTCAGCCCTATGGCTATAGCTGCTGTTACTAAAGATTCCACTTGTCACTCTTTCGGTTCGTTAGCTACACTCTTCTTCCTAGGTTCATTCGATCATCCAAGGGTCATTCGATCCTTCTTTCTTTTCCAAACCAAACTTCTGTCTCCCCCACTTTTGTGTCCTCTCCTTAAGTCTTGAGTTTTAAGAGTCGTCGGGCCCTTCTCTCACCTCAATAGCATCAAGTTGCAGACCACGTTCCGCATGGCGAGCCGATTCACGCTCCTCTACCGAGTGTGAAATCATCCAGCCTTATAATGCTGGCTTATGTAGGTTGAGTCGAATTTTTTTCACCATCCACGTCACACGCGCATTCCAATATTGGTACCGATTCGTAAATAAGTGTGAGTCATTGGAGAAATTCCAGGAGAAATATTGTCTAAGGAAGGAACTCGTTGTGTACGCCCAAATTGTCGTAACAAGCGAGAAGGAAATATAAAAGAGGAATGAGTAAGCCCGGGTAGCCTATAATACGCCACGAGGGATCGCGGGCGATCATAGCATGGATACGCCACCATGGTATAGTCCAACGAATTGGGAATTCATTGCTCATCCAGTCCCTCCAAAAGCTAAGCGATCGCTCTCCTTTGATGACTCTTTGCCTTCCAGCGAAGCTATGGGGTTGATAAGACAAGGAATCAAGAGGTCGTTCAATTAGTCGCATGTGCTCTTGCAGCCACACCTAGGACAAGGATTAATCGAAACTGTTTCAAGAAGACCCACAACAGGTCGAAAAAAAAAATGAAAAAAAAAAAAATGAAAAAAAAAAAAAAGAAAAAAAAAAGGAGAAGAAGAACAAGGAGGAGAACAGGTGTGTGGAGACACTAAAAAAAAGAAATACCTGAAGTAACAGGAGGCTACCGCAAAACGCAGCCTCTGGATTACGTCGCAAGGTATCCAAACAATGAAGGGTTTCAGCTAAAACCAAGGCCATGGGGGAGCAGTCGTTGCGCATGTGTTTAACTACTTTAAGAAGACAGCCATGACCAAAAATAGTAGAAGGACTTACGAAGAGAAAGCGGTTCAGTAGGCATAATACCAGTGCTCGTTTTTTATAACGGGAATCAATAACGATCCTAGGGTAGCTAGGGGAAGTGAAGTGCGCAATCAGACGACAGAGATTCACTCTACGACCATTTAGAAACTCGTCCAAACGACTGGTAATACCCAGATAGTCTCTGAAATCCTTTCTCAGCTCGTCATCAAGGTTAGGAAGGGCAGGAGGAGACTGAATAGATAATCCTAGGATAGCACTAAATTCTTCCGTCATGGGACAAATCTCACGATCGCCAAAGCGAAATACGTGAACTTCAGGATCCCAAAATAAGGCAGCAGCGCGTAAAAATTCCCAGGAGATCTTAACTTGTTTCAGTGATAGCAGCAAGGGTCCCAACTGAACATCAATGACGTAGTCCTTTTCATCCTTCGTGAGGTTGTCAAGCCATAATTTTAGAGCGTTTTCAAAATTTTGAGACATTGTCAGTAAATAGGAAATTTTGAGATGGAAAAGTTTAAAGAGAGAGTGCTATTTAAAGAGAAGAAAGCTGGGGGCTAGTAGAAATATTTATCCGTATTAAATACGGAGTTACCAGATACCCATCCTTGTCAGGTGCAGAATAGGAATAGAATAGGAATAGTTACTAAGATTTAAGAATTCTAGTAGAAGTCGATAAGCTGAACTTTTCTAAGAAAAATCTGAATTCGAATACTCCATCCCTGTCCTGGATCATGCTCAACAGCACCGTCTTTCATTTTTATTTAACGGAACTAGTAATGGAGATGTAACATATTTTTTTTTTTTACAAACAAATGCGTCATCAATTGTTTAGTGTGGTCTTCATTGTCGAAAGTGCATCAACATGTATCCTTTGCATCATTAGCATATACTATTTGTGTCTTTCAGCATGAATAATTTGCACTAATTTCGCTATCAGTTAATTCGTATTATCAAGCACGCTACTTGATTCGCAAGACCAGTAAAACTATGAGTTCAATGGTATAATCAAGCAAATAACTTGACCAGTAAAGAAATAAATTGTTGACTGACATCAGTACATCACTTAATACGCATGCAAGATGTAGTAGCAAAGTACTACTCGAATGACCCATTTCAAGAAAGGACAAAAGAAAAGAAATTAAAGAAGAAAACAAGTGAAAGTGTGTACGGACAAGATATGTACAATGACTACAATTTCTCATGTGTTTAAAGATTTCCAAATCTCATTCAAATACCCATCTCCAAGTAACTATAAACATGCGTAAATATGAAGCAGTCAATAAAGAGACGAAAATACTCACAGCTTGATCGGAGCTGGTGCCAAGAAATCTGCTCGAACGTCACAGCCAAAGGGTTCGACAGTGCTCCGTCATCAATCATCCAAATCGACATGCCTATGACGGCTATGGCGGCGCAACGCGGATGTCGTCCCATATCAGGACAACACATTTCAGTTATCATTTAAGGAGTATTAATTCGAAATCAATCGACGAAAATAAAAAGGAAGCACTTACTTCGACGATACTCCGTCGCCAGTTCTGCGGTCGCCGATTGGGACTCGGGAGCAAACGGGCGGCGCCACTCCACTGATTTCATCTCAGGATTGATCGGATTGATTCAAAGTGATGGTTGATTGGAGGGGTTTGAAGAAAATCAATTAGTTAAGAGAGCAAGGTAAAGGTTGGTCGGCGGATTAATACAGGAAGTATGATGAGATCTTGTTTTTCCTAAGCAATCTAGACTAGAATGTGGCACGTCATTGTGTTTTTGTTTACTCATTAAAAATTGATTCACTTGTCCACGTATTTCTCACTCGTCTTTAGGCGTGTTTAAGTGTGCGTCTTACTCGATTTTAAACTCGCTCTTGTAAAATAAATTTTTACACCTCTTTATTTTAACGAGAAATAAATTTTTACGATTTTCAAATCTATCTATTTCGAAATAAAATTTTGAAATCCTTTGGTCGGCAGGCCCTAACATGCATCTGAGTTCTTAAAATCAAATTTTCTGAACTTGTCTTTTTGCGAAATAAAATTTTGCAATTTTGAATCACTTGGTCGGCAGGCCCTAACATGCATTTTAAGTTCTTAAAATAAAATTTTCTGAACTTATCCTTTTTGCGAAATAAAATTTTGCAATTTTCAAATTTATCGGTCGGCGGGCTCTAACACGCATCTAAGTTTGTAAAATAAAATTTTACGATCTTATCCATCCTTTTTTCAAAATAAAATTTTTGAAATACCTTGGTCGGCGGGCTCTGACACGCGTCCTAGTTCATAAAATCAAATTTTGTGTTCTAATCCAGCTTCGTTCACCTGCGAAGTTAAGCAAATCCGGTTTCGTTCACCTGCGAAGCTAAGCAATCTCATTCCGTTCACCTGCGGAATAATCCAGCTTTGTTCACCTGCAAAGCAATCCAGTTTCGTTCACCTGCGAAACTAACCAGTCCAGCTTCGTTCACCTGCGAAGCTAAACAATTTCACGTTTTGTTCACCTGCAAAACTAAGAAACATCCCTTGGTCGGCGGGCCCTGATACGCAACCGAGTTTGGGAAATCAGATTTCACGATCTCACCTTTAAGCTAGACAAAGTTTAGCTATACCAGATACAGATTCCAGACAGGCGAAACAAAGTTTTGTCATGCCAGCTTCCAGTCCAGTCATAAAACAAAGTTTTATGATCCTCTATATCCGATCCATCCGCCGTAAATCAGAAAAAAAGGCCCGGTATGTTTCTTATCCTTTATCTCTGTCTCCGAAAAGGACTACTTTGACCTTCGTCTTACTCAGACTCGGTCAAAGTGGGGGCTTCTGTAGACACCTCAAAATGTCTACCGGCCTTGGAACACCCGATGATGAGGCCCTTATTTAATTCGGAATGAAACTTACTTGAATTTGATATAAGGTTATTTATGCTCGAAATCGTCCCCAAAACAACCATTTTATAGCCCAGTCCACTTCGACAATTTACGTATTTTTAGCCCACTTAATTCATTATGCGGGTAACATTTATATTAGCGGCACAACACCGTAAACAGTAATGAGGGGTATACATTTATTATGGGACGTACTTGAAGATGACATTTAATTGGGTTCAAATGAATAACTAGGCAATCCACTTTACAATTTTGGAATATTATTCTATCGGCCTAAGAAATATAAGGTCCATAGTAATATTAATTTTATAAGCCCACCCTATAACATGGTCCAACTTCTAAAGTGATAAGTCCATATGCCAAAGGAATCCGAAGAGGGAAAAATCATTGTGTTGGTAATGCAATTTGGCACGTGACATCGGTTAAGGAAGTTGTGCATGCATCCATGTAGGAGATCTAAGTTGCCAGCTTGTAGATAGAATTTGCTAAGCATGGAAAAGTAGCTAAGCTTAACATGGAGTGTAACCATTGGGAAAACGTCGATTAAAAAAAGAGAAAAGATCAGAGTATGTGATTTGTCACACGGAAATTTTAGATCTTATCGAATACTCCGTCCTAGCTAGTATAAATACTCCCTTTTACATCCTTATTCACACAAAAAAAAAAATTGACAGAAGATCTTCAAAAAAATACTATTCCATACAAAATACTACCTTCCCAGAATACCCTCCACATACATACATCCATCCTATTTTGAGCATAAAGACGCCCTAAAGTCAATTCGAGTAAGCTAATTGTCGAAACGCCGTATCCAGGTAGGCCTGAGGGTGTCGTATCTATTCTTTACTTCTTATATTATCGTAATTTAGCTTTCGTTGTATGTAAATAATTTGTATAAAATTGTTCTAAAAAAAAACGTTTTCTTTTACTTAAATTGTCAAATATATAATATTACAAATAAATAGTAGAGGCCGTCAGTTTGATGGGCGGTCCGGGTGCCTAACACCTTCCCTGACCGTACCTTTACCCCCGAATCCGCAATCTTTGGTTCAGACCGGAGTGACGGATCAGTCCCCATTCCAGGGATCAAAAGGGACTTTTCCGTTAAATTTGTTTTTGTATGTTTTTTATAAAACCTACTGGCGACTCCACCTATTTACTATATTTCAAAAAAGGGGGATTTTTTCAGGGATCTCACAGAAACGTATATCCCAGAATGTGCTCTTATGTGCCATTTACTCCGGACAGCCAGTTCAGGCCTATTGTCAACTCAACACCATTACCTGGAAGTTACATGGTCCCTTCTTACATGTCAGGAGGAACACCAAATCCATATGAGGTCTACTCAGTACCTCACAACCAGGGTATGGGGGTAGGAAGTCATGTAGAACAACGGTTGCAGGATATCAGGTCCCTACTCAGCAAGGTTCAAGGGTTACCACTTCCCATGGAGGTAGCAACCCTGAAGTGCTATGCGGATTCCCCCTTTGTGGACAGCATTGCCCTTGTCAGCATGCCAAAGGGGTTCACCACGCCAACAATGACGTTGTATGATGGAATAGAGGATTCGCTGGAGCACATCAACCAGTACAAACAGAAAATGATGGTGGTTGTAGCAACAGGGCTTGAAAAGGAGGCATGCATGTGCAAAGGATTCGGTTCCACCTTGTCAGGAGCCGCACTCCAATGTTCGCAAGCAATCACAAGCCAGAAAAATTATCCAGTGCGACCCTACAACAGCAGTCAATGCCTTCAAAAGGGGACTGCACCGCGACTCTGATTTGTACAAGGATCTCACCAAGCACCCATGTGTCACCTTCGAGGAAGTCAAAAAAATGGCAAAGGCTACTTATCGCCTAGAGGAGGATGAGGATAGAAGGGACCTGTACGGAACAGAGTCGTCCAGCAGGAAAATCACAATAGAGAAGAAGAACGAAAGAGCCAAACCCTACATCAAGAACACTGTGAACAAAGTCTCAGGAGAAACAGAGAGCACCGAGGCTCCACCTAAGCTCGGCGAGTATGGGTTCACCACTGTACTTGATGGGGTATTAAAGGCAATCAAGGAATTAGGGCAGAGGGCCGGGTGGCCCAAGAAGCCTACCCCCAGGGAGAATAACAGAAGAGATGCCAGCAAAAGGTGTGAATAACACAACGATATTGGCCACAATACAGAAGATTGTGTAGTACTACGAAAGGAAGTGAAGCACCTCTACATTGTTGGATGCTTGGATGACCTGCTCCCCAAGGGAGCGAAATCTGGAAAGGTCAATACTGCTGACCAGGCCAACCATCCCCACCTCCACCTTACTCAAAGGTTGTGAGCATCATCAAAGGAGGGTCAGAGATATGTGGTCTCACTTATTCAGCAGCAACGCGCCATGCAACCGAGACTAAAGGAGATAAACCAGAGTTCTCCCTCAGGTTCAGCAGATAGGATCTACCAGCAAACTCATTCGACGACGCAGACATACCCGATGAGTCAGAACACCACCATGACGCCTTGATCATTACCCTTTCTATAGGAAATTGCCATGTTAAAAAGATATTGGTAGATACAGGAAGCTCTGTGAATCTAATAATGATGGAAACCTTGAAGAACATGGGGTTCAGCGAGAAAGACCTGGTGCAGAAGGCAGTACCCTTGGTAGGCTTCAGCGGAGAAACTAAACAATCCCTTGGAGAAATAGTGATACCTACCTTTGCAGGGGGTATGAACAAACAGGTACGGTACTTGGTCATTGATGGTCCGTCAACTTATAACGTGATACTTGACAGGCCTTGGATCCATGATAAGAAAGTGGTACCATTAACATACCATTAGAGCCTGAAGTTCCCTACACCCTGGGGGTACAGGAGATACAGGGAGATCAAAATGTTGCTCGTGATTGCTACAAGAATGCTCTGAAACCCACTGTAGCTGGTCCAGCATTGCAATTACAGAAACTGTGTGTCTAGAGGGAGTATAACGCACCTCCCCAGGAGAAACTCGATGAAGTAGTCGTGGACCCACAGTTTCTAGCAAGAACAGTGCTGGTGGGAGCTGATTGTGCAGGTAACATCTGTGAGCAGATAATTGAATTTCTACGTACTAACATGGATTGTTTCGCCTGGTCCAATAGCGACATGATTGGCATAGATCCAAGTGTAATTACACACCGTGTAAATGTAGACCCCAGCTTTCCTCCAGTCCAGCAGAAAAGGCGGAAATTTGCTCCTGAAAGAAATGAGGTGATAAACCAGGAGGTAGACAACCTCCTGGCAGCTGGCAAGATCAGGGAAGTTAATTACCCAGAATGGCTCTCGAATGTTGTGGTTGTACCCAAGAAGAACAACAAGTGGAGAGTATGTGTTGATTTCACAGATCTTAACAAAGCTGGCCCAAAAGACCCGTTCCCCCTGCCGCATATTTATTCTATGGTAGTCGCAACAGCAGGGCATGAGCTACTTACCTTCCTTGACGCCTGGAGCGGGTACAACCAGATAAAAATGGACCCTAAGGATCAGGAGAAAACAGCCTTCAGATCTGACAGATGCTTGTACTACTACAATGTGATGCCCTTTGGCCTCAAGAATGCCGGTTCCACCTATCAGCGCCTGGTGAACAGAATGTTCAAGGAGGAGATAGGGAGAACAATGGAACTCTACATTGACGATATGGTAGTTAAATCCGAGAAGGCAGAACAACACATGTCCCACCTGGAAAATACCTTCTCGATCCTCAGAAAATACCGTATGAAGCTGAACCCCGTGAAATGCACTTTTGGAGTCTCCTCGGGGAAATTCCTGGGGTACTTGGTGACGCAAAGAGGGATAGAGGCCAGCACGGAGCGAATCAATGCAGTACTCCAGTTAGAATCTCCTCAAAAGCCAAAGGACGTACAGAGGCTCACAGGACGGGTAGCAGCCCTAAACCGGTTCATATCAAGGTCCTCAGACAGGTGCTGATTGTTCTATGACATCCTGAGGAAGAGCCAGAAGTTTGAATGGGCGCAGGAGCATGAAAAGGCATTTGGGGAGCTCAAGCATTACCTCAGCACCCCTCCTTTTCTCTCCAAGCCAGAATAGGGAGAACCACTGTACTTGTATCTATCAGTAACAGAGGCGGCTGTAAGCGCTGTACTGGTACGAGAGCACGAAGGTATGCAGAAACCAGTATACTATATAAGCAAGTCTCTATTACAAGCAGAGACCAGGTACACATCTGTAGAAAAACTTGTTTTAGCACTTGTTACTGCTTCGTACAAATTGCGTCCCTATTTTGAGTCACATACAATTTCAGTCGTGACCAACTACTCCCTGAGAACCATAATGAAGAAACTCGAACTGTCAGGGAGAATGGTTAAGTGGTCTGTCCACCTAAGTGGGTACGACCTGAAATTTGAACCCCGAATAGCCATAAAGTCCCAAGCCCTAGCTGACTTTGTGTCAGACTTTAGTCCCACCCTTCAAGAACAAGCCGACAGTGAAATCTTGACCCTAAGTGAGGCTAAAGAGGCATTAGGTATGGGAATTACATGTTGATGGGGCATCCAACACGAAGGGAGCAGGGGTAGGGCTGGTCCTGAAATAACCTCAGGGGGAACAGATAATACAGGTAGTACGGTGCGAGTTCAAAGCAACGAATAACGAGGCTGAATACGAGGCCCTAATCTTAGGACTCCAGTTAGCCTTAGAAATGCAAATCAACCACATCAAGGTGTATAGTGACTCCCAACTGATTGTCAACCACGTGGATAACGTGTACACGACCAGGGATCCTAAAATGGTAGCCTACCTGGAAGTGGCACAGGAGCTCATACTCCGCTTTGCCTCCTTCCACATCCAACAGATACCAAGGGACCAGAATGTTAAAGCAGATGCTCTCGCCACCTTGGGAGCAGCCTTCACTCCAGGGGCAGTGGGTTCTATACCATTCATACATGTCATAAAACCTGCCATACGCCAGAATGAACGACAGAATGCCAGTAAGGCTCCAACCACCCAGTGGACATACGAAGCAGGGATACTGTGTACTGCCACACCCCAGGAAGAAACTGATGATTGGCGCAAGCCTTACATTAGTTGGCTACGTGATGAGGTATTACCACCTGACCAGAAAGACACCAAGAGCTTCAAAATGAAATCCTCCATATTCGTACTCATTGATTATATCCTATTTAAGAAGTCCTTGGCAGGACCCTATCTGAGGTGCTTGAGCATACAGGAGGCACAAGCAGTGATGTGTGATATCCACAGTGGTAATTGTGGAAATCACACAGGGGGTAGGAGCCTCTCCAACAAGACACTAAGGCAGGGTTACTTCTGGCCTACCATGAGGAAGGACGTCATAGATTACGTCAAGAAATGTGAAGAATGCCAAAGGCACGCCCCTGTCAGCCACCAGCCAGCAGAACATATGCATTCGATCATCTCGTCTTGGCGTTTTATGAAATGGGGAATGGACATTGTGGGACCATTACCCCGTGCTTCTGGAAACAGGACGTACATGCTGGCAATGACGGACTACTTCTCTAAATGGATAGAGGCAGAAGCTTTCCCTTAGATCCTGGAGAAGCATATGATATCTTTCATCAAGAGAAACATAGTCAGCAGATACGGCATTCCTTCAGAAATCATATGTGACAACGGGTCCCAATTCATATCCAACAGAACGGAAGACTACTGCGCCAGGTGGAACATCAAGCTGTTTAAGTCTACTCCTAGGAATCCACAGTCCAATGGTCAGGCAGAATCCAGCAACAAGATAGTCATGAAAAACCTGAAAAGAAGGCTGGAGGAGATAGGAGCCAACTGGGCCGATGAGGTCCCCTTCGTACTCTGGTCTAATAGAACCACCCCCAAAGTGGCAACAGGTCAAACACCATTCAGTCTGGTATATGGGGCCGAGGCAGTTATTCCTTCTGAGGTGCAAGTACCGACATATCGGTATGCCAATGCCACCGAAGGGAGGAACTAGGTAGAAATGACCAGCAGACTGGATACCATTGATGACCCAAGGACCAGCGCCCAAATAAGGATGGCAGCCTACAAGCAGACAACAACCAGGAGTTACAACAAAAACGTAAGGCTGAGAATGTTGCAGGTAGGGGACCTGGTACTCAGGAAGGTATTCCTAAACACCAAGAATCAGAGTGCAGGTAAATTCCCCTACAACTGGGAAGGTTCATACCGCATAAGAAGGCATCGTGGGTAATGGGGCATACAAGTTGGCGACTATGAATGGGGAAGCTGTCCCTAGATCCTGGAACATCATTCACCTTAAAAAGTATTATGTCTGAGGTTCCAGGTGCAGGACCCTGGAGTTCCACCTCCAACACGTACATCCTAGGACCCTTGAATCCTAGCATTCAGTAGTCCAGAAACCTTAGAACCTGAACTAACTTGCTAAAAGTGTCTTTGATTAATCGGCTACTGCACGAAGGGGAACAACCCCATAACCCACTTGCTGGAGCCACAACTCACTCTCTCATAAGGTACATACGCAAAGAACTAATCATTTTGTTTCGTACCGCTCGACTGTACCACCTGCATTGGTCTAATAATAACATCTCTTTTGACAGCAGGAACAACTAAGTCACCAGGCAAGGTCTTTCATTCAGTACGCACGTGCTAAGTCTCCTGAATTCAGCATGTACTACTAAGGAAATGACAACTTACAACGTATCTTTCAAATCCTTTGAGTCAATACCCTTTTTCTTATTTTCCCTTGGTGTCAACTTCACAGGTGTCACAAGGAGCAATATGTGGAAGCAGCGTACTTAGTATTTCAAACGGCTAAAATGAAACTCTCTTTCTTTTAAGTAGTTGTAAAAAGTCTGGGGGAACACACTTTGTGCTCCCTAAACTATTTTGGATTTATGAAATTGCTTCCATTTTTAAGTTTATCTTTGTTTTTGGATTGAATGTGGATATGGTAAGTTGAATATTAAGGCAAGGTCCTAGTAGGCCAACTGATGAACATGAACTAGCAGAATGTTCCTCCTGCAGGAAGTACCCGATGTGCGCGTGGTCGAAATAGAGGGATTCGTGCATCCTGATGGACAGAAAGCTCCCTAAACTACCATAGACACCTCAACAAGTACGAAGCCGACACACAAACAGAAAGAACGAAAAATTGCTAGCAAAACAACAGAAGGAACAAAATGAAATTTTCATAAACACCCCTCAACAGGGGGAACTTGAAAAGAAAATATTTTTTGCCCCTCCTACGAGGCAAAAGCAAAAGAGTACTTAAAGGTGCCCAAAACCACCAGGCAGCAAGAGTTAGATTACAATGGGCCACCACACAGGGTGCCCAACAAAACATCAAGAAAAAAAATTAAAATATAAAAGCCTAAACTAGACAGCAGCAGCAGAATCTGGGGTAGCATCAGCAGGAACATCCAGAGGGATGTTAGGCTCCGCAGTAGCCTCTCCTCCAGATGGACCTCCCCCTCCCTGGGCGACGAGGGCTTCCTCCCTGACCTCCTCAACTGACGCAACAGCTGGTTGTTTAGTCCTAGCACAGGTCTCTCCATCATCACCACCTAGCAAGTCGTTGATGAGGCTGACGTCCGGCTTGACTGGATATGTAGCATTGAAGAACCGTTCCTCCTCAGCAATGTCCCAGTTGGAGTGCTCACCCGCCTTAAACTCCTTGATGCATTTGATCTTTGTTTCCCAGGCGGAAACCAATGTAGAGTCCATGAGCAGGTGCTTCAGTAGCTCCACCTCCTTGTGAGCCTCTTCCATGCGACCTTCTACCACCCTCCTCTCAGCATCCAGCTGCTTCTGGGCAGCTGCCTTCTCCTCAGTCAGCTTCTTCTAGGCAGCCCTCTTCTCCCTCCTATCCAGCGCCAGATCTGCCTCCACCTTTCCCAGGTTAACATTAAGATTGTTCACCTCCCCCATTAATCGGACAACCTCCCTGCGCAGGAACAGGCCATCCTGCAAACTTGCAAGAGGAACAGTCAGCAGCACGAACAGAATGGACCAGTGAAACATAAAGGGAATTAAAAAAGGTACATGCAGGGCGCGTCCAGGAGTCCCATCTAGTACAGTAGGAAGAGGGGTATTTCCCAGAGAATGGACAACAGCAGGGAGCAGGAACTGTTCCATGTGAGGCAAGAGAGGCACCCCGCTGGAGCCATACCCCTTGGGAAGGCGGATTACAGTGGAAGTATTGGGGGGTGGCCTAGGAGCCACTACAGCCAGAGGAGCAACCTCAATAGGGACAGACGTGCTAATCGGCTCCTTTTCAGCAGGGAGCGATGGCCTCTTCCTGGGAGAAGGACCGGAGGAGGCAGAAGCAACCTGCTTCCTCTTTCCATCCAGCAGGGAAAGAGAGAAAACAGGAGTATTCCCTAGTACAGGAACACAGTTAGAACATAAACACAAATGATCATATAGCAAGAACGAAAACCCATAAAAAACAATGCCTTACCAGACGACATCTGGAATTCGGCAGCTGGGGGTTCTTGCTGACTGGTGGAGGTACCAACTTCCTCTTCCTCCTCTTCCTCTTCCTCGTCCTCTTCTTCCTTCTCTTATTCTCTCTCTTCTTCCTCCTCTTGCTCTCCTTCACTAATGTCAAGAGGCATGGAGGCAGATGCACCAACAGGGGAAGAAAGTACACTAGGGTAAGAACGAGTTGCAATAGGGAGAGCAAATAAACGGCTAACCACGCTATGATATCTTGAGGGAACTGGCTGCTTCAAACCTGCAGCAGTACACCAGTAAGAACATTAAGGTAAAAGAAAAACAACAGATGCCCAGAAACTAAAATTACCTTTAGAAGCCCCCCACTTATCAAATAAG
This sequence comes from Silene latifolia, assembly GCF_048544455.1. Classification (NCBI taxonomy): domain Eukaryota; kingdom Viridiplantae; phylum Streptophyta; class Magnoliopsida; order Caryophyllales; family Caryophyllaceae; genus Silene; species Silene latifolia. The sequence continues at coordinate 301,157,814 of NC_133538.1, read as the reverse complement.
TACTCGGGGGTAGGGGTAAGAGAGTCAATCTTAACAAAAATGAATTTTGTATTCCAGCCTTCATCCCTCACTTTGGGAGGAAGGATAACGCTAGGTTGTTGCGGTCGCAGGACCTCAAGGTGATAATCCCGGCAACAAAGGGCCTGAAAGTATAGAGCAGGGCGAGGTCACCCAGGACCAATCCCAAGATCGTGATCCTCAGCAAGGATACAGAGCGAGACCAGAACACGCCATGCATGAGGCGCAAGCTGGCAGATAGCCAACCTATAGTGGCGTAAGATCCTTTGCACCAAAGGAGGGAAGGGAAAAGACAAACCCTAAGTAAAAGGGTACTCATACAGGCATACTCAACCGGGATTATGGGCATCCGGCGCCTCCCCAGGCTGAGGAATGTGAATCACCACCTCCTGCCCAAGGCCAAACCTCTCTCTCACCTCCTCGAGGGGGGTGTCAGCAAAGTTGGAATCACACAGATAGTGGTCTGCGAGAATCCCAGAGGATTGGAAGGGAGAGAGAGCAGCAGCAGATGGACCCCCACGGGGAGAAGGAGGAGGTACGGTACGGCGGATGGACTTTTTGACCATGATTGCGGAGTTAGAGGCGAAAAAATTTTAAGAGAGAGAATAAAAAGTGAGAAGTTACCTGGTGGATAGGGAAGATTTTATAGGAGAGGGAGAGTAAAAGGGTTTTTAGGAAAGAGGTTAATAAAGATGGGAATAAGGGAAGTGTGGGGGGAGGGGTGTATTTATAACAAAAAAGAGGGAGTTAAGAGAGGGGGTTAGCAGAAGCGAGTTAAGGGATGAAGTTAGGCTGGGGAGCAATCGAGGGAAAGGAGACGTGGGGGAGGTGGGGAGTTACTGAGAGGAACTGATTGATTGGACCTCTAACGGTCAGTCTCAGTGGATAAGAATGCAAGTGGGCTGACGTAACGCTGTGACATCACCACTACATTGCAACATCCAGGAGGGAAGCAACTCCCAGCATCCGTCGAGCAAGAATAGAACATGGCAGTTGCTTGGGGGTAATTGTATGGGTAAAAATACCCTCTCATTTTCATCATGACGTGGCATCTCGCTATTAGGAAAAACAAAGGCACACGGATCAATGACAAGGAAGTAGGCTGCTAGACGTAAGGAACAACAAGGGGGGATGAACCTGGACATTCAAGTAATACGAAAGCCATGATTGAACTAAATAACAAACAACCAGCGGGAACGTTAAAATGGTCAGCAGGAACATTGCGGATTATTAGCAGAAGCTTTGACAAAGTCAGCAACCACTTCCTATTTCATAGGGAGTAGAGCATATGATTGAGCATATGTATGGAGCACGTGCAACCACCCCAAGAAAGGCTATAAAAGAGCAACAAACATCAGATTCAAGGCATTCTTCATTCCTCATTCACTCCACTCGAAGAAATATCATTCTCTAACCTGCAACAGTCAATAATTAACACACTTAGGATCATATACACCATTCGTATCATTTGTACTAGTCATTTAGAGTTTTTCTGTTGTTCCTCCTGATTGTTCCAGCTAGGTTTATCCTCGAATAATATTATTACTAGTGGATCATTGGTGGTATACCATTTCCCCCGCGGTTTTTCCCACATTTTGGGTTTCTCGCGTCACCATTTTGCTTGTCTCATTTGTCTCTCTCTCTTTTTCGTTTTCTTTTCTCTCGTACTAGTTGTTTACTTTCTTTCTCGTTATGTTCTTACTACTGATCTGCTTAAGTCTTTAATATCGTATTTTAATTGGAATAGCCGCATTGACTCACAAATATTTAGTCGGTAAAATCTTTCCAAAACAGACACAGCGAGGAATCTTCCCTGGATCGCTCTCATCTCGTCTTTCCCAATGATGAGAAAATTCATGCAATAGGCGAAGATGGCATACAAAGCGCCATAATGATGCTCTCCGTCTCCATCAACAACATATTCTCAAAGCTGCAAGTGGCTATCGATGATTTTAACACCCTGATAGCTAATTTGGAGAAGAGGTTGGGTATTACCGAAAATGTACCTGACCACCAAGGAGAAAACCAGCCCTCCGTTCACCAGCCAATGAGTGTTGAAAATGACGAGTCATCTAATGGTTCGCACACCCATGAACCCACCAACAAAGAACATGAAATTGCCTCACCAAAATATCCTTCAAAATACCAAGCAACATCCCAAAAACTTCCCATTGACAACAACCAAATCCTGTTTCCGCTCAGGGTTGACAAAAACAAAACTCACAAAAACGTCCCGAAAAACACCAGTGTTGGAACCTTGGGAAAACATCGAAGGGTTTTCACAGATCTGGGAATAGCATATGGCACCGCTCTGGAGATACTTGCTTCAGAAGGAATGCTCAAACCCATTGGTCTAACCACGGACAAACCCGAACACAAAAGAACTCGATTCTGGGATGGTAATGATTATTGACAATACCATCAAGGCAAGGGCCATGACAAGAAAACCTACTTCAAACTCAAGCATGCTATTCAAGATATGATCTAGGATGGCAAAATCATAATCGCACCTCTCAGTCAAGACAATCTTTCTGGCTGTCTCAGGCCAAACAATAAAGTCGAACGTTCTCAAAGGACGTTTACTAATCTCAACACAACTTATGCAGCAGCTCTTAAAAGGCTCATGACTGAAGGGAAACTACAACCAATCGGGCACACTCCGGACCCGCTTGAATACAAGAAAACCCGTTTCTGGGACGGCAGTGCCTATTGCCAATATCATCAAGGAAAAGGTCATGATACTGAAACATGCTTCAAACTGAAACATGTTATTCAAGATATGATCGACAACCATCATCTGATAGTTTCATCCTTAAGCCAACCAAATGATGAAAACAACACTAATAAACATCTCTTTCTGTAAGGAGATGAAAGCATCATGGACTATTGTCCTCATATGGTCCCAAACAACGAGAGTGAAGTGCTCAAGTGGGTCAATGCTCAAGACCAGACATTCAAGCCGCTGGATGCTAAGAAGGTGACCTTCGAGGAGGAAAGTGATGATTAGGAGTCCGTATCTACGATTGAGTCCGAGTCCGAGTCCGAGTCTTAGGCTTTCTCATATCTATCCTAGTGTCTATCATTTTATTCCTAAGTGACAAACTGGGGGCTGTCCCCATGAGTCACACGTATTTATCGAGTCTGTGTTAACATCTTATTTATCTAAATAAAAGCACGATTTCCAACTATCATATATTCTCCCCTTTACCATTTCCCGTTGACAACGAGAATTGATTTAAAACAAATAACATGTTCCAATTCAATGTGAGTACACTCGAGTGACGTTCCTTACCGAGTAAGCAGAGAACTCGAAACTCCATGTCCATTCTCTTTACCTATTCCATGTCTGGCAATAGAAGCCTTTCATTAGCACCCAATCTAGAACGAGCTCTTATCAAAGGGATTTTACGACGAACCCAGATAACAAACCAGAACATCTCCTTGTTCATGATCAATGACGGAAGGCAAGCCTATTCCCCACAAAAACACCCCATCACCAAGTATCAACCTCTCACCAACAGGTACATCCCCATCTGCACCTGTACCTTCCTCAAACGAAGGACGGCAAAGGACTAATAGATCCAAGCCAACACAAAAGTGAAAGGCCAAATTCAAAAACCAAAACCAAAAGGCCAAAAGACATTCGCCGAATCTCCAAACACAAAGCCAATGCCAGAGCCAAAGCGAAAGCCAAAACAAAAAACAAAATAGCGAAATTCAAATTCGTTATTTTCCCACAATTTCAAATGACGGAATTAAAAACCGTCACTTTTCAAGAAAACGAAATAGCGGAACTCAAAATTCGTTATTTTCTCACAATTCCAAACAACGGAATTAAAAAGCGTCCTTTTTCAAACAAACAAAAAATGAAATAGCGAAATTCAAATTCGTTATTTTTCCACAATTTCAAATGACGGAATTAAAAACCGTCACTTTTCAAGAAAATGAAATAGCGGAATTCAAAATTCGTTATTTTCTCATAATTCCAAACAACAGAATTTAAAACCGTCCTTTTTCAAACAAAAAAAATGAAATAGGGAAATTCAAATTCGTTATTTTCCCACAATTTCAAATGATGGAATTAAAAACCGTCACTTTTCAAGAAAATGAAATAACGGATATCAAAATTCGTTATTTTCTCACAATTCCAAATGACAGAATTAACAACCGTCCTTTTTCAAACAAAAAAAATGGAATAGCGAAATTCAAATTCGTTATTTTCCCATAATTCAAATGACGGAATTAAAAACCGTCACTTTTCAAGAAAATGAAATAACAGAATTCAAAATTCGTTATTTTCTCACAATTCCAAACGACGGAATAAAAACCGTCCTTTTCCAAACAAAGAAATGAAATAGCAAAATTCAAATTCGTTATTCTCCAACAATTTCAAATAATGGAATTAATAACCGTCACTTTTCAAGAAAATGATAACAGAATTTAAAATTCGTTATTTTCTCAAAATTTTAAACGACGGTACTAAAAACCGTCCTTTTCAAACAAAAAAGTGAAATAGCGAAATTCAAATTCGCTATTTTTACAAATTTCAAACGACGGAATTAAAAACCGTCATTTTTTAAGAAAATGAAATAGCGGAATTCAAAATTTGTTATTTTCCCACAATTTCAAACGACGGAATTAAAAGCCGTCATTTTTCAAGAAAATGAAATAGCGAAATTCAAATTCGTTATCTTCACAAAGACTCAAACGATGGAATTAAAAACCGTCATTTTTCAAACACAAAACCCAGGACAAATGAGTCCAATACACAAAATCCCGGACCTGTGAATCCAAAACACCAAGTCCAGGACCAATGTCCAAAGCCCAAGACCAATACGCCCAAAACACCAAAACAGAAAAACACCAAAACCTGATGTCAAAGAGCTAAAATAAGAGCTCAGGACTCGTCAACTAACAACAAACACAACACTGCTTCACCCCTAAGTCCTTCTAAAGACTTCTACAGAGAGAATTATCTAGGATCCTTGGGATTCCCCTCAAGATCATAACCAACACTGCTTCACCCGTAAGTCCTTCTAGTGACTGCTATAGGGAGACCTATCTAGGCTGCTGAGGATTCCCCTCAAGCTCGTAACATCACACCTTAACCTTTAAGGTCCAGACATGAGATTCTGATCCCACATTGTTTACCAACCATCTCAAGCTCAGGCCACATCAAGCCTGAGACCCCATTCCGCACCGCATTACAAGCCGTAACCCATCGGCCTAAACACCACAAATACAAGCTCCATATTTTTATCTGTCAAACAAACCTATTATTACCAACCTCCATATTCCATAATGTCGAAGCCATTTTCACCCTGACCCAGATACGGAGTCCTCGAATGCTTTGCTTCCAAGGACGGGACATACCTACTCCACCCTTAGGGTCCACTTTTTAGTGTGCTCACATGATAAGGAACATTTTTCACAAATTAGACCTCTTCGATTCATGACCAAGGAGGAATTATCTCAAATCAATTTTCGAGTCACCAAATAGCATTTACCGTCGTGACCCTCACAATTTATGGTCCTAACCGTTAGCTTAGGCACACACACTCAGAACAACGATCTGGTTTTATTTTACTTCACGTGAATACGTAGGCAGTCCTTCAAGGACACAACCATACACCTCAAAATCAATTATCAACACACACGCAGAACTACGATCTGGTTTAATTTCACACCACGTGAATACGTAGGCAGTCTTTCATGGACGCAACCATATACTTCAAAATCAATTATCAACACACGCTCAGAACTACAATCTGGTTTGATTTCTCACACACGCGAATACGTAGACAGTCCAAATACAAGGACACAACCATACCCCCCACACACATTCAATTTTCAGACCATCAATTTGCGATCCACTTCGCATTAGGGCAGAGTACGGATCGGGTATTTGATCCAAAGTGCTAGTTCGGATCGGATATCCATATTAGAAATCCTGAAGTTAGATATCCAATATCCAAACCAAATGTCTCGGATATCCAATGTTCGGGTATCCAAAATAATCGGATCGGATGCGGATATCCATCGGATATCCATACTTTTGAATTTACTTTAAAATTAAGTTTGAAACACGATTATATTCATAGTTTTACATGATATTTTCTTTCGTATTCTTATTCCAATGTTCTTTCTATAAAATTTAAGTACCACCTAGATATTTCTCTAATATTTTAAACATTAATTAAGTTGTTGTATCAAATAAAATTTTATTTTTTCGAAATTATACTAGAAAACTATAGTTTCGGATCAGATCGGATATCCAAATGTTTTAATTCTAATATCCATATCCAAACCAAAACCAAAGATTTCGGATCAGATATCCAAACCAAACTTAACTTTCGGATCGGATATCCAAAAATTCGGATCGGATTCGGATCGGATATCGGATCAGTTTAGATAATCGGATTTTTTGCTCAGCCCTACTTCGCATCCAGTAGAACTACGATCTGGTTTGATTTCGCAAACACACGAATACGTAGGCAGTTCCCCAACACGGACACAACCGCACACCCCTTTCAATCTCAACCATCAGCATCAATCCTCAAAAGCAGCCCACCGAACTGCAAAAATTAATCTTATACCTCTTTACTGGGGGCTTCTTCCTTAAGACGTCGCTCATTCCTACTTTTGCCAAATTCCCATCTTTTCATTCTGGGGGCTTCTCTTTCGAGATGCCACCCGTCCTTTATCCTCAAACATCTTTTCAGTCTCAAATACAATCCAAAATAAAACCTCCCATAGTCTAGTGTTCGGTTCGGACGATGACAAGGTCTTGGTTCCGCTCTCGGAATCATCATGCCTCAGGGAAGGATCTCAAACGAGGAAACGAAGGCAAAGGCGTCTGGAAAATATAATTAATTCGAATTCCTCAGTTGAGCGAACCTTATACTCCAAGGATCTGATGCGCGTTGTCACCCTTTCTTGGGTAGGAGTTGCACTTACATGTGCAAAGTCTGTCAGAGTCACCCCCATGTCGTGTCAATACTGAGTTTGCATCAAGTTCACGACCCTCTGTTTGTCAGTCTGTCAATATGAATCCGTGTGAGTGAATGTCACAACGGTCACGTGTCTCCAATCTATCAAATCACGGATCTATGAGCAACAAGACTCAATATTGAACTTCACAACTTTTAAAACTCCTATCTCCCCTCGCGTGAGATATTACATGCTAGTTGCTTATATGCTAATTGCTCACATGCTTATGTGCTTACGTGCTTATATGCTTGCAAGCCTACGTGCTTGTCTAAGCGACTGCGGACTTGTGTGGTCACTAACCTTGCAGATAATCTTGAGAAGAAAAACGTACTCTAACTAAGTACCGGGTTCTTCCCAACAAACGCCGACTCGTCTAGTCCAAAGGCTTTGACCGCGTCAATTACATGGCATACACTACCTCTCAACGAGCGGCAACTCATATCCTCGGCGAGTCCTGATAAGTTTCTAACTCCCCAGCGAGTACCGATTTTCAAATGAAAGTCACACATGTCATTCAAAGATCCTCACAACATCATTCATGATCTCGATGCAGCGCTCTCCCTAAATGGTTTTTCAGAGAGCCTTCCTTTGATGGTTTATCCCCACGGAGTTCATTTAGGACCCCCAACAAGTTGGAGTTTGTTGCTCCCTAGCCAAACCTATCAACGTCAACCTTGTTGGAAGTCATTACCAAACAATATCTTGAAATAACCCTGATGTTTCAGGATATTTCCCACAGTCGATCATTCGACCATCGATGGCTGGCGAGCCTCAAAACGTACCTTCAACATAGCTAGCGAGCCTCAAAACGCACCTTCAACATGGCTGGCGAACCTCACAATGCACACCTTCAACATGGTTGGCGAGCCTCAAAACGCACCTTCAACATGGCTGGCGAGCCTCAAAATGCACCTTCAACATAGCTAGCGAGCCTCACAACACACACCTTCAACACGGCTGGCGAGCCTTCGTGCGGAAACACAAAACAACTCAAGGACATATCCCGAAGATGCCTTAGGTATGACTCCTTCCCATGGCTGGCGAGCCTTCGTACGTAGTCTTACGGACTTCAAACGACCCACACGGACAATCGACAGACTCTAAACTATTCCCGACGATAGGTCCTTGACTCGTAACCCCGAGTCGCCTTGGCGCCGCCCTTCCCGATGGCAGGTCCTTGGCTCAGACCCTTTTGAGTCGCCTCGACGTCGCAATGATCTTCAGGTTGTAATCTTCGATTGACCTGGAGGCTATACTTTGACTTCCGCCCCGTCCAAGCCTCAGTCAAAGCGGGGGCTTTATAGATACCCAGTATCTGCACCTTCCAAAAACCACCCGATGATGATCGGACAATAACGTATTTTTGATATGCGTGCGTGGATTTGCTACATATGAGACGATTTAATGCACTACTCGAATATGAAAAATGATTTCAAAAATGGTTTTCTAACTCCATTTGCATTAAAAAAAACACTATTTAGAGTTAAAACCTTCTTCGGACCAATAACCGACTCAGAAACCCGCAACTCGAGTCAACCCGAGTCAATTGAGGCAACCCGGATCTCGAATGTCAAAAATAATGTCATATAATGCCATTTGCATTAAAATGATTCTAATTAGAGTCAAAACCGACACTGGGCAAAAAAACCGACTCCAAATTCAAATCCCGACTCAACACGGATCAAACCCGAGTCAAGCACAAAATGCCAACCCTAAATAACACCTAAAAATCATCTTATTAGATGCCCATATTGATAGACGACATCCTATTTGGATACCACAAATCAAACCAACCAAAAAATAGATAGGGGAAAGGCCACGTCCAAATTGAAAAGGACAGGGCACCCCATTGCGTAGCAGGGTGGCTCGCGCCTCAATGGGCGTCCTCCTTATCCTCCAATCAAACTCAACTGATCTACAACCCCACAATTCTCTATAAATACCCGCCATCACACACCACAATCTTCACGCGAGCGCCCGCCCCCTACATCTCCCTTAAACTTCTAGACTCGACTTCTTAAGTCAAAAAATCGACACGTGTTTTCGACCTACCGATCGAAAACACAAGCCTTACACATTTTGTTTGGTACCGTCGCCGTGCATTCGACCGACCCATTCGACCAACTCAACATCAATCAACATGTTTTTCAACAACATATTTTCAACTCATTTTCAAAACAAAATCCTTTTTTAATGAACTCTTTTAAACTTCTTTGATCGCGAGTAGTCACAACGAGAAAACTGTCTCTAAAGTTGTCTACCTCGCAAACATCAATACACGTAAGTTTGAGGGTTTAAAAAACTCACTTATTTCATGTCTTTGCTATTTTTATGAGTTTATTAGCATGAAAAATGCGTAACACGATCCAAAAATAGGAGAAATGAGCCAAAACCGGATTTTGACTAGAGACGGAGGTTGCCTGCATAGCAGAGAGGCTCGCGCCTCAATGCCCTCTAAGGCCTTACTCCAGCCGTGTTTGTGTTCATCTTTCCGCAACATTTTTCTTTCTTTCCTTTCGCGGTTTTTACCATATTAATTCATTTTTATGACAAATATTTTGACCATTACAAAAATCATCCTTGGTTCCTTATACCATGACGGTTTATTCTGTGACTCGATGATATTATTGGTTAATTACAAATTAATGGGTATTTTAACACCCTTTTCTTTTACTTAACATTTTTCCTTACTTATTCACACTTGCAGACATATTAGTCATAATGAATAACCATCCTTGGTTCTTTATACCATGTCGGTTTAAACTGAGTACGATGATAAATATTGTCTAATTACAAATAAATGAACTTAACATAATTAGTTCAAACCAAACATTTTTCTTTCACTTTTATTTCATTTTATTTTTATCCTTATCTTGTCCATATCATATGGTTCCCTTGGTTAAAATAAATACCATGTCGATTTAATTCGAGTACGGTGATAAAATGGTTAAGCACACACATTTTACATTTTTATTTGTAAACTATGCTTTTCAAACTTGCAAATATGACAACGAATATTACTAAGATAATAGTAATTATTCTGAGTCATGCAAATAATTTAATCACAAATACGGTTTTAAAAAACCTTTTTAACAACCAGGAGACACCCCTTGGGTCATTGTCTGACTCGCGCCCCAATAGGCCGTCTTTTTTATATTTCAAAACCTGGGCAGGACTTGTTCCCTCGCCTATTGGCTCGCGCCCCAATTAGGGTGCCTGGCACTGTTCTGTTTCGTTTTTGGCACTTGTCTAGGACGATCCCGATAACGGTTAACCCGAATTTACATGGATCAGATTGACGAGTTAACAGTCTTTTAAACATTTTAACATTTTCTTATTCATCCTTTTATTCTTTCATTTTAACAATAAATGGATCGTCTTAAGCATCATAATCCGAATTTGGTAAATGGATGTTTAAATCTCGTTTTCACATGCAAATCAACCCTAAATCCAACTCGACGTCATTTTCTTGATTTCTTGGATAAACAAACCGACTTAGAAAATTCTCATATGTTAGGTTAAGCTTTTGGTTGCGCAATCGTGCATTTAAACTGTTTTATCAACTTTTGCACGTAAACAACAACGATCGATCAGTGGAGGCCGCTAACGCGGGCGGGATTGGGTATTCGATTAAAGAGCTTCCCAATACGTACCCTTACCTCTTACTCAGAACCTTTGGATAGTGGATGGCCTTATCCAGGGCGTACGAGAGTCATTTTAGCGATAGGATGTTAAAGGGGGATGAGTCCTTATCTTTAAAACTTATGGCAAGCACCGCTTTATGCCTTGATTAACCTAGGTATAAAGTGGATTCAAACGGGTTCCAAGCATCGCACAAATGCTGGGTGGCGACTCCGAATATCTCTGCATCCTTTCGAGACCTTTACCGAGACGAAACCAACCGATCTAAAGCGATCCGGTCGAAAGCATTTTTACGCCACCGAGCGTGGCTTTCAAGACCGCTATACGTCCATAGATTAGCTTGGCGTATAGGTGGCATTTCCACAATACCCAAACCTCTATGATGTTCCACACCATATTTAGACAGAAGAGCAGTAAGTTGTTTCTCTTTAAAGTGCATACCTTCATCACTGATAGTAACTCGAGGGACACCAAATCAAGGGAAGATTACCTTTTTGAAAGTTTGGATAATAGTCTTTGCATCACAATGGACCGAAGCAAGGACCTCTACCCACTTGGACACGTAATCAATAGCTACTAGAATGTACATGTTGCCTTTACTAGATGGGAATTGCCCTTGGTACTCGATGCCCCAGATATCGAAAACCCCAACCTCTAAAAAGCCAACTTGAGGCATCTACTGCCTCCTTGAAATGTTTCCCGTACGCTGATGCGCATCACAAGCTACAACAAATTCTTTAGCATCTTTAAACATGGATGGCCAATAAAAGCCAGATTGAAGTACCTTAGCCACGGTCCTAGAGGGACCGTGGTGACCACCATAGGAGGAAGAAATTTAGGGCAGAGTACGGATCGTGTATTTGATCCAAAGTACTAGTTCGGATCGGATATCCATATTAGAAATCCTGAAGTTAGATATCCAATATCCAAACCAAATGTCTCGGATATCCAATATTCGGGTATCCAAAATAATCGGATCGGAAGCGGATATCCATACTTTTGAATTTACTTTAAAATTAAGTTTGAAACACGATTATATTCATAGTTTTAAATGATGATTTTCTTTCGTCTTCTTATTCCAATGTTCTCGCTATAAAATTGAAGTATCACCTAGATATTTCTCTAATATTTTAAACATTAATTAAGTTGTTGTATCGAATAAAATTTTATTTTCTCGAAATTATACTAGAAACTATAGTTTCGGATCAGATCGGATATCCAAATTTTTTAATTCTAATATCCATATCCAAACCAAAACCAAATATTTTGGATCAGATATCCAAACCAAACTTAACTTCGGATCAGATATCCAAAAATTCGGATCGGATATCTGATCAGTTTGGATAATCGTATTTTTTGCTATGCCCTTGGAAGAATGGCATGCTTCCAAGATAGCTTTAGTCTCCCACTATGGTATACACTGCCTGTAAAGATCATCAGCACACTCCTAAAACAGATAGGGATGATCATCCTAGAAGTACTGCTTCACGTCATGAAGGAACCGCTTCCTCTGCTTATATGACAAGTCAGGAGGCAATAAATTACCTACAATAAAATTTTCATAATCAGCATACCAAGAGTTTCATCACTAGAAATAGCCAACAAAATATCATCAGGGAAAGAGTCATCAATAGGTAAAGAATCTCCCCCTTCTTGCAATGGTAGGCGCGATAAATGATTAGCTACTAAATTTTCAACGCCTTTCTTATCTTTAATCTCCAAATCAAACTCCTAAAGAACGAGTATCCATCGCAATAATCTTGGCCTGACCTCTTTCTTAACAAAAAGGTACCTCAGTGTTGCATGGTCAGAAAATACAGTAACTTTCGAACCTAATTAATAAGACCTAAATTTCTCCAGCGTATATACCACAACTTACAGCTCCTTCTCTGTAGTTGCATATTTCACCTGAGCCTCATCATGAGTTTAGGTCACATAGTAAATAGCACTCAAATCTTTGTCTTTCCGTTGGCCTAGCACCGCGCCAACTGCATAATCACTAGCATCACACATGATCTCAAAAGGCATCTTCCAGTCTGGAGGCTAAATAATCGGTGCTGTAATCAAGGCCTGCTTCAACCTCTTAAAAGCACTAAGACAATCATCAGTAAAATTAAATGGATCATACAATTGTGTAAGTGGTTTAGCAATTTTAGAAAAGTCCTTAATAAACCGGCGATAAAAGCCAGCATGACCAAGGAAACTCCTAACTCACTTAACATTAACGGGAGGAGGTAATTGCTCAATCACTTGCACCTTTGCTTTATCAACCTGGATACCCTTATCAGATACTAAGTGACCAAGGACAATGCCTTCGTTAACCATGAAATGGCACTTCTCCCAATTCAGCACTAAATTAACCTCAATACATCGCTGCAAAACTTTCTCAAGGTTAGTAAAAAAATCATCAAAATCATTACCATAGACGCTAAAATCATCCATAAATCCCTCCATAATTGACTATATATACTCAGAAAATATCCCCATCGTGCACCTCAGAAAAGTGGCTGGGGCATTACACAATCCGTATGGCATTCTGCGATAAGCAAAAACACCATGCGGGCAAGTAAAAGTATTATTTTCCTGATCGTCTGGATGGATTGGGATCTGAAAGAAACCTGGATATCTATCTAAATAACAGAAAAATTTATGTGAGGCCAATCTCTCTACCATCTGATTAATAAACGGAAGGAGGAAGTGATCTTTTTTTTATGGCGGCATTTAATTGTCTATAATCAATGCACATCCGCCAACCCGTTATTACTCTAGTTGGTATTAATTCATTTTTTTCGTTTTTCACCACTGTAGTCCCTTGTTTCTTTGGGACTACCTCAACCGGACTTACCCATTTGGAGTTACCAATGGCGTAGATAATACCTGCATCAAGTAGCTTCATCACTTCCGCCATAATTAATCACATCCTGCATCTTCGGATCCAACTTTTGCTGACCCTGTTGGCAAGGCTTATGACCTTCCTCCAACTCAATTCTGTGCATACAAATGTCCGGACTGATACCTTAAAGGTCATCCAAACTGTAACCTAAAGCTTTCATGTTTTTCTTATGAATGACCAAGAAACCAGAAAGTTGGTTATCATCAAGTTTAGCTTTAACAATAACAGGATATTGCTCGGAGTCATCTAAGAACACATATTTAAGGTGAGAAGGAAGAGGTTTAAGCTCGGGTTTCTTTACCTCAGCAGCACAAGAAGTTTCCATTATAGCATTTACCGTATCACTTTTCTCAATAGTGAACTCCTTACCTTTTAAAGCAGCTTTCATCGTCCTGTAATCAACCTGTACATCCTCTGAAAATCATCAAGAGCTATCAAAACTTCTAACGGGTTCCAATAATCAAATATAGATTCATCTATAATGTCTATAGCATAACATGTATCCTCTATCATAGACTTAGCCAACGTGCTAGCCAAATTAAATGTCACCTTATCATCCCCTACCTCAAGAGTCAAACGTCCCTGTTTAACATAAATAATAGCCCCTGCAGTATGCAAAAATGGTCTACCCAAGATTATAGGAATCTGAGTATCTTCAGCCATATCTAACACAATGAAATAGACAAGTATGTAAAATTTACCTATCTTAACAGGAACATTCTCTAATACACCTAAAGGACGCTTAATTGTCCGGTCAGCCGTCTGTAAGGTCACGTTGGTAACTTTAAGATGCCCCATATTCTGTTTCTCGCAAACCGAATAGGGCATGACACTGACACTCACACCCAAATCGCATAAAGATTTTTCTATTATATGAGTGCCTATGGTACATGGAATGGAAAAACTACCCGGATCTTTCAATTTGGGTGGAGACATCCTTTGTAGGAGTGCACTACACTCTTCTGTAAAAGCATTGGTCTCCACTTCGTTAAAGCTCTTCTTACGAGTCAGAATATCTTTCATAAATTTAGCGTAGGAGAGTACCTGGGTAATTAGTTCGGTGAAAGGTACAGTTACCTGAATATTTTTGACGACCTCCAAGAATTTATCGAATTGTTGCTCGACTTTTGTATTCTTTAGGCGTCTTGGAAAATGAAGCTTGATAACAATTGGCGGGTCAGCAACTTTTCTCTTCCCTTTATCAGAATTAGACGCCTTATCAGTATTAAGAGAAGTCTCATCAGCAACAGGTAACGGTTAGCAGCTCCGTTAGTCGAAAAAGTCGATCGACCGTCCAAACCAGTCGATTGACTAACCGAAACAGTCAATCGACTATCCAGCCCAGTCGATCGACTTTTTTCAATTTCCTCGGTATTCACATCTGCAGATTTAGTCGATCGACTAATATTTTCCGTCGATCAACTTTTCTCAAGCGTTACAGCAGTTTCGTCCACGAACTTTTCTTCCGCATCCACATCTAACTCCTCAATTATGACATTTTCAGTGACTTGGGGCATCTCTGGTCCAACGTATGTAAGACCACTTCTAAGATGTATCACATTAGCAGTGTCATGCGGCTTTTTAGGTTGAGATGTCAACGTACCCGGTTGTCTACTAGAAGTTGACAATTGGGCAATTTGGTTGTCCAACATCTTATTATGTGCCATCAATTGAGTAATTAGAGCCTCCTGCTTCTGCGAAGCCATCATTTGTTGTTGTAACAAGGCTTTAATTTTTGCCATATCGTTAGTTGGAGCTTGCTGAGGAGGTTACATCTATTGTTGATATTGTTGATGCTGATTAGTGAATTGTTGACCTCCTTGGTTTTGCCTTTGATAATTGCTTTGCTGAGAAGTGCGATTCTGTGGAATCATATATGGAGAACCCTGTGGTTGTTGTGGTGCTGGGGTAGGAATAAGGACATTCTGGCTTCGGTAAGAGAAATTTGGATGCTCCCTAGTCCTTTCATTATAAAACTTGGAGTACGGTGTACCTTGATTAAAAGACTGAAAAGCATGGACCTGTTCTATCATACTCATACATTCAGCTGCACGATGCCCCGCAATACCACATCGTTCACAAGGTGTGTCCTGTTGGACCATGGCATGAACCGTATGCTGGTTTCCCAAAGATTAGAATGTCTTCAATTCGGCAATTTGGGCAGTCAATGCCTCTAACTGAGTTACAACCTCTCCATATGAACTACCCACTCTTGTACTACCTCTGGGGTTAGCATACTCAGGAGTGTGAGTAGCTATCTCATCAATCAATTTCCAAGCATTGGCATCAGTGGTGTTGTTTTAAAACCTCCCATTCGCATAAGAATTAAGCAAGGCTCTATGATCATCGTACAGTCCATTATAAAACCGATTGCATAAAAACCAGACCTGGAAACCATGATGAGGAACGAAGCGGACTAATCTCTTGAAACGAACCCATGCCTCATTAAGGTCTTCAGTGGCGCCTTGTTTAAAACTCGTAATTTGACATCTAAGAGCATTTATCTTTTATGGTGGAAAATACCTCTTGTATAATGCAAGAGCGAGTGTATTCCAGTCAGTAATAACATTTGCTTCCATGTCCAAATCGCGCAACGACTCCACAGCACCACCTCACAGAGAAAAACACTAGTAGAAAAACCCCCTACGGGGGCGGTTATAAATGACCTTTTGTGGCGGTTTTTAGAGATTTAGGGTCCGTCGTATATCACGGCGTTATATAAACTTTATGGCGGTTGTACAACCACCGCTATAGCTCTCCTATACTGGCGATTGTTATACAAAACCGCCATTATAGACTTACATAAAACGACGGTTGTTAGACAAGAACCGACACTTTAATTCATCTACAGTGGCGATTATTTTCTGAAAACCACCACCATAGATATTTCAATAATAACTTTGTACCACAATCAGCCACTACAGGTTTCCTATAACGTCGGTTTTTGTTAAATAACCGCAACTAAAGGTAGCTATGACGTCGGTTGTTAGTAAAAAATCGCCACTAAAGGCGAACTCATAGTGGCGTTTCATATTACGAACCGCCACCATAGATATATTTTTTTAAATAAAAAAACTATTATTGCTACCAAAATTTCGATAGCAAGGCCCTATAGATTTGAGAAGCCAAATAGCGAAATAAACAAAAAATACATACGAAAGAATGTCAGCCAACCAACTTGCATATCATCAGACATTATTGTTGTCGATGTTCAAAATTATACATCCAAGTGTATAAATAATCACATACACATCTTAGTTATTAGACTAATCAACATTACATATTCCCTAAATAATTGTTAGCCTACACCTCTTTAACATTCGTTATCTCGTCAGAATACAAGTGCAGCACAACAAATGACTCCTATAATACAGCCTGCTGCTATTAATTCCTCGAGCTAAAAATCTGCAAACCAAAAGATGAATTCAAACAAGGCTATAACAACGGTCAGTGGAATGCTACAGGGCATCTATACAGTATTAGAGATGGCTATAACTGGATCAAGGACAAGGGTACTAGCGTTAACTAGCAGAAGCAAGTGTGGAATGGGTTGGCATACACAAAGCACTCTTTCCTCACATGGTTGAAACTGCAAGATGGGTTAAATGTGAAGCATAAGCTACTGCAATTTGGCTTTTGCAGTGAGGTAAGTTGTTATATCTGTGGCAAGCTGAAACACAACAACACCTATTTTTTAGTTGATGCTATAGTTACAAAGTCACTGGACTGGTGCAACAGTGGTGTCAAATAAAGCATAATAGCCAGGATGCTATTCATAAAATCAGGAAAAAAACGGAAGCATCATCCAAGTAAAGGTATATATGATGATCTCCATAGCTTGATATTATTATATATGGAAGGAGAGGAACAATTGCAGGGATAACCTTATGTTGAACAGACCAAAAAAATTTGTGAACGAAATCAAAAGACAGATCACAAATAGAATTATAAACAAAATCAATTATCCTATTGACATGAATACTGAAATTTGGTTGAGTAGGCTGGGACTATGACATTCTTTATGCACTATACTCTAGGCTGTTCATAATTCTTTGATGAGCTTAATAAAATCTCACATTATACCAAAAAAACATTGAATTAAGAATTTAAGATAGATCCATAATCTAAAAAACTTAAATAATTACAAAACTCAATACTGAGTTCAAAACCATCTCAATTTAGTAGTGGTAAATTTAGCTTAATCTTCTAACAAGTGATGATTCTCAAAGTGCATCACTTTTTTGTTCGCAAAGCAAAGGAAATGAAAAGCAATTTATTTTTTCAGAAAACTTGCCACTACGTCCAATATAAACCTACTCTCTTCAAATAAAACAACAATATAAAAACTAAAAAGCACTAAAAAAAGAGAGACAAGGGTTCATCAACGGTCTGCCAGCTATAGCATATTCATACATATTTGATAAAAAGCAACTACGAAAGTAGAACTAATAACGGGAATGCTGAAGCTAGCAGACTAGACAACTAAAGCATAGTTATGAGCACTTGTAGAATGGAGATACAAACTAAAATTATTTGAAAAAAGGCATAAAAGTGCACTATTAGAGGCTTACACTCGAATTTATATTTGACTCCATCATAAAGTTAAAAACATCAGCTATTGCTTTCTTGCTATTGGGAGAAGGCTTACATCTCCATCTCCATTCCAGCTTAATGCCTTCCTTCTTAAAAGTAAACGACAGCTGAAAAACATTAGCATATAACTAATAATAAGAAATGTTGCATATGTGAAACAGAAGAAGAAACAATAATGCACCTGTTTTCTGAGTTCGTTTACAGCAGGAAGATCATCTTCTCTGTTGAAAGCTGGCTGAGCATAAAGGTGAATGCAAACAATTTCCTCAACTAGTCCCCGACTAATAGAAGATCTAAGCTACAAAGGAGAGCGATTGGTTCCATTTTGAATGCACATTTTTAACAAATCTGGAATATTTGTTACTAGTTACACATGAATGTTTGGTCATTTGTAAAAATGGTACGTTAGAGCTTTAAACTATGATCATGACTACATCGATGGATTGATGGTAACCTGGTTGGTGGTCACCGGACTATTGGTGGTAGTGTGGTGATGGACAATACATCCAGTAGATTAAATTAAGCAGGTTCATATACAGTTAGCCTATGATAATACAAGGTTAGTTAATATATCTGATTCAAGCGTAGTATAAATAAATTGAACAATATATAGAAAACAGGAAGAAGAAAAAACAGAACATTAAAATTATTCTCATCTAAGAGCAAACAATAACGGACATATTATTTGCATGTATAACTGATTACTAAATAATAAAAGTAGATAAATACAAGAACAACTTACTATTATCTTAGAGTTTGTGTTGTCTAAACCTCCTCTTTAGACTGCATAATGAACAAAAAAAACACTATTAAAACATTTACTGTAAATAAGAATCATAGTCTCCTTGATAAAAGATAAATGTTCTCCTTGCTCATCATTATGAATCTCATGTGCCTTATATAAACTATCGTGAATAATTCACAGCAAAGCACAACTTGAATTCTACGAGTAATGGCAAGATGCCATATAGAAATTGATCATGTTTCCAATTACATAACATGGCTCTAAAAAAAATAAGTACATGTCAAATGACTAAAGTTAACATCAAAAGCTTCTAAATTGGATTCACCTCTGATAAAAACATCTCCTTGGAATTTGCAGCACACATGTCCGTAAGCATCCTACAGTTGCATAATGTCTAGATGGATAACCTAAAAAAATTATATAACACTTTTAATGGGACACCATTAACAAATATCGGCTGTGTGATTATGACGACATATGGGAGAATGTGGTGGCAGATAAAAGATTTCTTTCAAATATTTCTCCATGTGGAGCAAAGATGGTAAGTTCAATGACACTGTGAAGGATGTTTGGACCAAACATATTAGAGGGTGTCACATGTTTCAGGTAGCTTAAAAATTAAAAATGCTTAAAGGCCCTTTAAAGAAGCTGAATAGAGAAGGTTTTGGTCATATTTTTAACACTGCAGAGGTTGCAAGAATGGTACTAGAAGAGAAGAAAGCTCAACTCCATCTAGACCCTCAAAATCTTATGCTTCAGATTGAAGAAAGAGCTGCTGCTCAATCTTATAAGGAGTTACAGGAAGCTAAGAATTCTTTTCTAAGCTAGAAAGCTAAGATCAATTGGATGCATTGCAATGATGAAAATACACACTATTTTCACAGTTCTATTAAAACTAGCAGAGCTCAGAACAAGGTGCTTAGTATTATGGATATGAATGGTAACCTGTGTTCTGACAATTCAACCATAGAACAAGCTTTTATTGATTACTACCAGAGGCTTTTAGGCAGTTCTGAGAGTGTGACCAGAGTTAATCTTGGAGTTGTTAGGAGGGGAAAGAGTGTTTCTGATACTCAGGCCTCTGCTATGATTCTTCCTATCACTGCAGCTGAGGTTATGTCTGCTTTATTCTTTATCCCTAATGAGAAGGCTCATGGTCATGATGGTTTCTCGTACGGTTCTTTCAAGGATTCACATGACCTCATTGGAGAGGATGTGGTGGGGGGCTGTCATGGAGTTTTTCACTAATGGTCAATTGTTGCATCAAATAAATTCCACTGTGCTAACTCTCATTCCCAAGAAAGAGGTACCTTTTTTAGTTATGGATTTCAGGCCTATAGCTTGTTGTAATTTACTGTACAAGTGCATATCCAAAGTCATTTGTGGCAGACTGACTGAAGTACTTGCTAATATTATAAGCATGAATCAAAGTGCTTTCTTACATAATAGGAATATTGTGGACAATATCCTCATTTGTCAAGATCTAGTGAGATTGTACAACAGGAAAACATGCTCTCCTAGGGTGATGATGAAGATTAACTTGAGGAAGGCATATGATTCCATTGAATGGGACTGTGTGGAGGATATGTTATATGCAATTATGCACTTAAGTTCCCTGGTAAAATGATTGGGTGGATAATGCAATGTATTTCTTCTCCTGCTTACACTCTCTCCCTTAATGGAAGCCAATTTGGTTACTTCAAAGGATGGAGAGGTTTGAGACAAGGTGATCCAATTTCCCCACTGTTGTTTACTTTGTGCTTGGAGTACTTCACTGGAATTCTAAATGTTGTTAATTTAACCCAGGGTTTAGAATATCACCCCATGGGCAAAGCTCTAAACCTGTATCATCTAGCCTTTGCTGATGATCTGCTCATATTCTGTACAGGAGATCCAGCATCTATCACAGTGATAATGAGAGCTATGCTAACGTTTTTTGAAGCTTCAGGCCTGCATATCAACAAAGATAAATCTGACATATATATAAATGGAGTAGTTGCACCTGATGAACATGCAATTCTTAGCATCTCAGGGTTCAAAAAGGGATCTCTTCCTTTCAAGTACCTGGGGATCACTATTTCATATAAGAGAATTTCAAATGTGGAATGTAGCATTCTGGTTGATAAATTGGTAGCTAGAATCAGAGGTTAGGGAGCAAAACATTTGAGCTATGCTGGTAGATTGTTGTTTGTCAAAGCTGTCCTGACTCAAATTCACAGTTACTGGGCAAGAATCTTCTTGCTACCTAAAACTATCATTAATAAGGTAGAGAGTATTTGTAGAGCCTATCTATGGTCTGGGAATGAGGAGCATCATAAGGCACCTGCAGTGTCTTGGGATAAGTGCTACTTACCAAAGAGTCATGGAGTGCCTGGGATCCTGAATTGTTACAACTGGAACATTGCCACTCTTGGGAAATACATCTGGTGGGTGGCTAATAAAAAAAGACTGCTTATGGGTTAAATAGGTGCATCATCTTTATATAAAGCAGCATGACTGGTGGCTTTACTCTCCTACAATCAATTCTAGTTGGACGTGGAGGCAACTGTGCAAAGTTAAGGATCTTCTGGAATCAGGCTTTGTGTGTCATAATTGGTTGCAGTCTCCATATTCAACTACTGTTGTTTATAAGTGGCTGACTGGGGATCATTTGAAGGTTAATTGGCAAACTTATGTCTGGAATAAACTGGGCCTACCTAGAGTGAATTTCATCAGTTGGCTATTTATTCAAAGTAGGTTACTTACTAAGGATAGATTGGCCAAGTTTGGTGTTATAACAGATGGGTTGTATTATCTATGTGGAGTTATGCAAAAAATGTCCTTACACCTCTTTTTTGAGTGTCCTTTCAGCAAGAGGTGTCTCAACTTGGTGCAACAGTGGCTTGGATTTTGCTGGAATACTGTTGTTATTGTTCGAAGTTTAACGTGGAGAGGCAGATCTTTATTGCGTAAGAAGATTATCTTAGCTGCACTTGCTAATCTTGTCTATTTCATATGGGAAGGGAGGAACAAGTGCGGAATGGAGACCTTGGTACGCCATCCAGAGCACATCAAGAAGAGGATATATGCTTCTCTGAGTGGAAGGCTCACCAGTCTGAGTATGGATAAAATACAAAGTAGGTATATGAATTGGGTTAAGGAGGTTGGCTTGTTATAGTCTAATTTATTTTCCTTGAGATTGTAATTCGTGTATGGTGTATGAACTACATTGCAAATCTTAATGAGAATATTCACATTCCACCAAAAAAAAAGACATATAGGAGAATCCGAATTACCCATTAAAGCATGCTCCCATGAACCCAATTCAGCTTTAATCTCATCTAGTTCAACAATAATAGGGGAATTACTAGCATGATCGAAACTATGAAAAAGACTCATACCCATCTTTTTTGATTCATTGACAACACTACTCCATTTTTGGGGGTTCTCAGGGATACGAATAGAATGCATAACATTGACAGACCCATGAACATGTACAGTACCAGAAACATTAACTGAACCAGGGACATTAACAGAAGGATTCCTAGCATTAGAAGATACATTAGCAGCAATCTCAATATCTAAAGAGGAGATACGAGAAGGGATACCTTCAGATCTATCAATGGCGGCAAATTCTAGGAAAACAGAGAAATTAACTATAGCAGATTGAGAATTAACACTAGGATAAGATAAAGGGGAGATAAATATGGGTTGACCCTAATTACTAATTAAGAATCAATCGAAACTAATCAAAAATTGGGATGAAGGACTCAAATATTAAGGACTCAAACAATCAACTAGCAGACCAATAATACTACAAGAATATGAATTGCATACACCCATTAAATACAAACGAAAAATCCTTAAATTTGGCTTAAACATAACCCTAAATCAAATTAAGGTAAAATCAAATAGTATATAAAACAACTAGACTACTCAGAAACGATACCTAGAGTGTGAAAGAGCAGTTATGATGGCGACAATTTGATGTCGTGGTGGTCTTAGCGAATGATTGAACGATGTTGATAGTGACTTGGGCGTCGTCAAAAGTGATAGTGGCATGGGCATCGTCGGCAGTGTTGAAGATCGGTGATGGTTGCGAGTGAGCGATGGTGGCGTGTGAGCGATGGTGGCGTGTGAGCGATGGTGGCGGAGCGTTTGCGTGAAAGTAGATGGGGAATAGAGAATGAGAGATTGAAGGTTTGGCAATAAAGGAAGGAAGATGAAGGCAATGGATCAGTTAATTATTACAAAGGGTTTTGGAGGAGATATTTTTTGTGGCTATTAACGTCGTTTATCATTAAAAACGCCACAAAAATATATAATGGCGGTTTTTTATTTAAAAGTATTCTCACTTATTATTTCTTTTAGCGTCTTTATTAATGGCGGTTGTTAATATAATCGCCACAATTGACTTATGGTGGCAGTTTCTATTTAAAATCGGCATAAGTAGCTTCTATTATCGTGTCGGTTCTTTATTTAAACCGCCACAATAGACCTCCTACACCATAAAATTTTCGTTCCCGCCAAATTTTTGGGCCTTTTGCGTCGTTTCTGTTAGAACCGCCACGATAACTGTGTCAATATAGGGGTTTTTTCTACTAGTGAAAGGGAATAGAACTTGTTTTACTTGGTCCTAAGTTACCCCGACAGTCAAAGGGATGGAGCAGAAGTATGTAACGAACTTCTCCATATGTTTAGCAGGATCTTCACTAGCTCCACCTCTAAACATGTTTCGCTCTACCAAATTAATATAGGACGGACGGATCTCAAAGGTGCCATTATCGGTGGTGGGTAGCTTGAATCCCTTAGGAATGGATGCAAGGGTGGGCTCTGAATGGCTTGCTAATGTGGCCATGATCGTAGTAGGAGCAGAAGTAGATGTGTCTTCCTCTAAAGACTGATTTTCTACAATGAAAGCGACGTAGGCAGAGTTAAGCCTACTCAAGTCTTCTGCTTGACGGATTTCCTTCCAAAATTTTCGTCTAGCGCGGAAAGTCTTTTCTAGTTCAGATTCGAATGGTACGAGCTCAGACCTAGGCATAAACAAAACACTAAAGAAAGGAATAAGAACGGTCTCAAGGAACTAAAGTTTCTTGAGACAGGACAAACTAAAATAAGCAAATACAAAATTGTTTCCTCTTCGGCAACGGCGCCAAAATTTGACAGTCTAAATCACACACCTATCAATGATAAACCAACTGGCCTAAACTAATGTAGTAGAGGAAGTCAGGATCGTATCCACAAGGAGATAAAAGTGGTCTAATTGGAATTCTTAGTTCGTCTGTGTCACAAATTTAGGGGGGGTTTGATTCTATTAACTAATATATCAAGTAAAGAGAAACTAAAAGTAGAAAAAAAGGATTTCAAAAATTAGAAAGAAAGAAGCTAGGATATCGGGATACCACGATCAACAACGATCAAAGGTAAGGTCAATGGTTGGCATAAATATGGTCTGAGGGGTAATGAAAAGGTCCTTTCGGTCCGCTATTCGCCCTAGAGTACTAATTTATCTTTCTCTCTAATCAGGATGGTCTATTGCTTGTAGCAGGTCTAACTTCTTCAAATCTCTCGATCTAGGTCGAAGTTTCCTAAGTCAAATAATCCATTACGTCGACTTAACCAATTAAATTCTATTATATTCTACAATTAACAACACAGATTTATATTAATGCCAAACCTAATAATATAATTATAATCGTCTTATAACCATGGCTTCCCTAAATCCTAGCATAGGAAATTTAGCTACGCATATTCAAACTAACGATGACAATAACGATTATATCAATAACTAGATTAGACATGATGAAAATATGGGAATAACAATTAAACATAAAATAAAAGAAGAACAAAGAAGAGTAAAAGAAATAAGAGAAAGGAATAATTGAAGAACAAAGGTTAATTGAATGACCTAATGAAAAGGGAAAGATTACAAGTTTCAGATCTGTAAATTTCAAAGTAAAAGCAACGTTTATCCGTTTTTGCTATATCGAAGGATGACCTAATAAAGTTATGAGTTCTTCTAAAATAATAATATGGGAAGATTATTAAACAAGCAACTAATGAGCCGAAATAAAACTAAACAAATCTCGCAGAAATCACGAGGCTGTCGATCGACCAAGATATCAGTTGATCGACTGATTCTAAACTCATCAATAGTCGATAGACTAAAAAAAGTGATCGATCGAACTTTCTTCAGAGTACAGCTTCTCTTTGACGTACTTCCTTGCGTACTCACGCACCTCGAGGCGGTAGCTTCCAAGCTTCAATTTTTCCAACATCCAAAATACAGCACCGGGGGCAGGTTTAGGCTTGTTTATACTCGTCTGGGTCCAAATCTGCATAGAACGCAAAGTAATCCAAAGTAAACCATTCTTGGGAGGATAAGCATGCTAAAAGGCAAGGAAAAGTGCATAAATATAGCACACATCAAGAGTTGTGTGGTGATGGTTGGCGGAGTGGTATGTGTGCTTGCCATGTAGCTATGGGTTTCAACTTCGGGACGAAGTTCGTTTTAAGGAGTGAAGACTGTAATACCACGATTTTCTGAGTTTAGTTTACTCGGCCGAATAGGGGGAACTCGGCCAAGTAGTGTGTCGTGTGTTTTCTGGTCAGGTTACTGCTCAGGAACACTCGGCCGAGTAGTGTAATACTCGGCCGAGTAGGGCGTACTCGGCTGAGTAGGGCGTACTCGGCCGAGTAGGGCGTACTCGGCCGAGTAGGGCGTACTCGGCCGAGTAGGGCGTACTCGGCCGAGTACCCTGAGTACTCGACCGAGTAACCGGTCTGACGGGTTATTTCCGCAGTTTTGATTAAAATGATTAGAGAAGTATAAATAGCATGTTGAGCAGTTTCTAATCAGTTTCTAAATCATTATTTTACAAAAACTAACGACGCTCTAAACTTCTCTAATCATCTTCATCATTTCCTAAGCCAAGGTTGATCTATTGTGAGCTTTTGGAACTCTATTTTTCGTGTCGATTGTGTTTGTAAGTCTTTAGTATTCCTAATCAGTTTATTATTTTTATTGTTAGCATTCGTGCAAACCCTAATTTGGGTTAATTTGGAGGAATGGTTTATAGTGATGGTATGTGATTATTGTGTGTTGGTGACGGTGTCATGGAGAATTACCATTGGTTGCTTGTGTGTGCTTGGATTGCATAAGGTAGGGTTTCCCTACTCAGTTGCCTGTTTAATTGATTTAAGATGGTGATGATTAATGTATTGGCATGATTAGTATTTTTGTTGAATTTGTAATTCTTGGATGTTTGGCTTGGTTGTTTTTTGTTTATGGTTCTCGAGGTGCGTCCTCGGCTGAGTGGAGTCATCTTCAGGAATGGCTTCATGCCCTTGATTCCCCCCTTGTGGTTCCCGTCCCAAAGGGGGATGTGCACATTAATGGGCATAGGTTATTTCTCGTTGCAAAGAGCGGGGCTTAGGTGGGCAAGGCTGCGGTCCCTCACTATAAATACCCAATATCTGCACCTTCCGAAAACCACCCGATGATAATCGGACTACAACGTATTTTTGATATGCGTACGTGGATTAGCTATACATGAGATGATTTAATGCATTACTCGATATGAAAAATGATTTCAAAAATTGTTTTCTATTTTCATTTGCATTAAAACAACACTATTTAGAGTTAAAACCGTCTTCGAACCCAAAACCGACCTAGAAACCCGCAACTCGAGTCATCCTGAGTCAACCCGAGTTAACCCAAGTATCGAATGTCAAAAATAATGCCATAAATGGTTTTATCTTACCATTTGCAATAAAATGACACTAACTAGAGTTAAAACCGACACCGGGCCAAAAACTGACTCAAAATTCAAATCCCGACTCAACAAGGATCAAACCCAAGTCAAGCACAAAATACCTACCCCAAATAACACCCAAAAATCATCTTATTAGATGCCCATATTATTACACGACATCTTATTTGATTACCACAAATCAAACCAACCAAACAATGGATGGAGCAAAGGACACCTCCAAATTGAAAGAGACAATACACCCATTTGTATCACTAAGTGGCTCGCGCCTCTTTAGGCTTCCTCCTTAGCCTCCAAGCAAACTTAACCGACCTACCATCCCACATTTCTCTATAAATACCCATCTTCACACACCATAATCTTTATGTGAGCGTCCGCCCCCTCACATCTCCCTTAAACTTCTAGACTCGACTTCTTAAGTCAACAAATCGACATGTGTTTTCGACCTACCGATCAAAAACACAAGCCTTACACATTTTGTTTGGTACTGTCGTCGTGCATTCGACCGACCCATTTGACCAACTCAACATTAATCAACATGTTTTTCAACAGCATGTTTTAAACATATTTTTAAAACAAAATCCTTTTTTAAGGCACTTTTTTAAACTTCTTTGATCGTGAGTAGTCGCATACGAGAAAACCATCTCTAAAGTCGTCTACCTCGCAAACATCAATACACGTAGGTTTGAGGGTGTAAAAAACTCACTTATTTCATGTTTTTACTGTTTTTATGACTTTATAAAAATGAACAATGCATAACACGATTCAAATATAGGTTAGACGAGCCAAAACCGAGTATTGGCCTGAGACAGAAACTCTTTGCCATGCAAAGAGACTCGCGCCTCTTATGGCTTCTCGGGTCAGACTCAAATGTATTTGAGGTCGTCTTTCCTTCAACACTTTCTCTTATTTTATTTCTTTCCTTTTACGGTTTTTATCATTTTAATTCACTTTTATGACAAACTTTTTAACCATAAATCGTAATCACCCTTGGTTCCTTATACCATGACGGTTTAATCCGTGACTCGGTGATATTATTGGTTAATTAAAAATTAAAGGGTTTTTTATTACTCTTTTCGTCTATTTACCATTTTTCTCATTTATTTACATTTGCAAACATATTAGTCATAATTCATAATCATCCTTGGTTCTTTATACCATGTCGGTTTAATCCGAGTAAGATGGCAAACTTGACTAATTACAAAGAAATGAACTTCACATATTAGTTCATGTCAAACATTTTACATTTTTACTTGTAAACTATACTTTTCAAACTTGCAAATCAAACAACGAATATTACAAAGATAATAGTAATTATTTCGAGTCATGCAAATCATTTTATCACAAATACGGTTTTAAACAACCTTTTTAACAACCAGGAGACGCCCCTTGGGTCGTCGTCTAACTCGCGCCCCAAAAGGCCATCTGTTTTCATATTTCAAACCTGGACAGGCCTTTTTGCCTCGCCAATGGGCTTGCGCCACATATTTCAAAACTGGACAGGCCGTCTGTTTTCAAAAACCTGGACAGGCCTTGTTGCCTCTTTTTGGCACTTGTCTAAGACGATCCTGGTTACGGTTAATCCGAATACATGACGGATCACATTGACAAGCTTGCGTTTTTACACTTTATCCTTTAAACACACATTTCCAAATAAATGGATCGTGTTAAACATCATACTCCGAATTTGGTAAATGGATGTTTAATTTCCGTTTTCACATGCAAATCAATCTAAATTCAACTCGACATCATCTTCTTGATATTTGGATAAACAAACCGACATAGGAAATTCTTACATGTTTGGTTAAACTTTTGGATGTGCATCCATGCATTTACCGTTTTATCCACTTTTGCACTTAAACAACCACAATCGATCAGTAGAGGCCGCTAACGCGGGCGGGATTGGGTGTCCGATTAAAGGGCTTCCCAATACGTACCCTCACCCCTTACTCAGAACCTTTGGATAGTGGATGGTCTTATCCAGGGCGTACGAGAGTCATTCTAGCGACAAGATGCTAAAGGGGGACTAGTCCTTATCTTTAGTACCTATGGCAAGCACTGCTTTTTGCCTTGATTAACTTAGGTATAAAGTGGATTCGAACGGTTTCTAGGCATCTCATAATTGCTTGGTGGCGACTCCGAACATCTTTGTATCATTTCGAGACTTTTACCAAGACGAAACCGATCGATCTAAAACGATCCGATCGAAAGCATTTTTACGCCGCCGAGCGTGGCTTTCAAAAGACCGTTGCATGTCCACAGTTTGGCTTGGCGTGCAGGTGGCCCGTGCTTACAAACTGTAAGGTGGCCCGCGACCACAGACTGGTAGGTGGCCCATGACCACAGATTGGCGACTCCGCTGGGGAATACTAGGACACTCATATCTTTGTGATCCTTAGAGGTGAAACTCGAACGAGGTCGTGGTTAAAGTGCATTAATTGGTATTAGGGTCATAAGTCGGGTTCCTTGTCCGGCCCACAACCTAACCTTTATCGACCAATTGGCTCATCCTGTCGGTGTGAGTTTTCTCATCCCCGCGTTTCGAATCCCGATTGAGTCAAGTATACCGTTGACGTTACACATTTCTGTTTCGTCAAAGAGCTTTCATTTCCTTCGTGCACGAGGCTAGGGCACCCTCCTTACTCATTTTTTTTATTGGTATCCCTCTCGAAAATCGGGGTTTGATCGCTTGGTGTGTTACCCACCCTTTTAAGCTAAAACCCGTGTTAGCATTATGCATAATATAATGAAATTGCGAGTGCTTATGTGCTATGTGATCATAAGTCTTTCCATGTCATTTCAAACTTTCAAAAACCCCTTTTGCGCCGTTATAATGGTCATTTCAAACCTCAGACTTTCACCGACCATTGCAAAACTTTTCATGCCGTTGTAATAGCGATTTTCAAACCCGGTTTCTACAACCGTTTCAAAACACCTTTTTATGCTCTTATAATGGCTATTTAAAAACCCAGTTTTTTTAACCATTTCAAATACACCTTTTCATGCCGTTGTAATAACGATTTCAAATCTTGGTTTTGCCAAACCATTTCAAAATCACCTTTTCACGCCGTCATAATGGTCATTTCAAACCTCGGTCTTTCGCCGACCGTTGTGCACCTTTTTATGCCGCCATAATGACGATTTTAAATCTTGGTTTTTCACAAACGTTTCAAATCACTTTTTAAGCCGTCGTAATGATGAATTCAACCCTCGAATTTTCAAAATTCGAAATCAATTTTCAAACAAAAACGTTTTTCAAACCGTCGTAATGACGATTTCAACCCGTGCAAATTTTCAAATTTCAAATCTCGTTTTCGAAACAAAGTTTTAGCTTTTCTAAGCCGCCATAATGACGATTTCTATTCTCACAATTTTCGATTTGCATACCGTCTTTCAAAGGTTAAAACGACTTTTCTAAGTCGTCGTAATGACAAATTCAATCATCACAATTTCCAATTCCAAATATTTGAAAACCAATTTAACCGTTTTCAGATTTCAAATACAATTTCTAATCATTTGAAAACAAATTTAACCGTTTTCAAATTTCAATTCAAAATCAAATCTTTGAAAACCAATTTAACCGTTTTCATATTTCAAATCCAATTTCAAATCATTTGAAAACAAATTTAACCATCTTCAAATTTCAATTCAAAATCAAATCTTTGAAAACAAATTTAACCGTTTTCAGATTTCAATTCAAAATCAAATCTTGGAAAACCAATTTAACTGTGTTTTCAGATTTCAAATCAAAATAAATCTTTGAAAACAAATTTAACCGTTTTCAAATTCCAATTTAAAATCAAATCTTTGAAAACAAATTTAACCGTTTTCAAATTTTCAATCCATTTTCAAACCTTTGGAAACAAATTTACCCATTTTCAAATTTCAATTACAATTTCAAATTCTTTGAAAACAAACTTAACTGTTTTCAAATTCTCCAATTTCAAATCGTTTGAAAACAAATTTAACCGTTTTCAAATTTTCAACCCAATTTCAAATTCTTTGAAAACAAATTTAACCGTTTACAAGGCCATTGTGAAGACGATTCCAAATTCTTTAATTCTCGATTTTCAAATCCGTGATTCTGAATTTCGAAACCCGTCTTTGAAAATAACATACTGTTTTCTAAGCCGTTGCAACCCAAGATTATTTCAAACCCGTCTTCCGAAAATGAACTTAACCTTTTTTCGAAAGACAACTTCAAGCAAATCTCGCTTTTTAAAAATTTCTATTTTCGAAAATCCGTATTAAATAATGACATCGAACATATCAGTCCACCTTTCTGATTCAGCCTCGAGTCGATTAGACTCCAGTCAATTTCAAGTCAAGTCATCTAGATAACGTCAAGTCCCTGTCGAAGTTAGTACGTACCTTCTGGTCTAGGTCGTCTCGCCTAATTGTCGAGACATCTTCAATGGCGTTAGCAAAGTCAAAACCTCTTGGGTATTAAACCCGTCTTTCTCCTAAATACGGGTTAAAGGTCAAGTTTGTTTACATGCCTCGTCCAACGGCGTCACTCCATCGACAAACTTCTAAATCCCGTCAGAAGTCGTCTGTCTAGGCATCACTATGCCAAAGTCAACACTCGAGTCTAAGTTCAAAGTCAAGCACCAAGAGTACAAACACAAGAGGTCATTTACGATCTTTAATGAACTCAAATATTGTCGCACTGTCGCGTCTC
Organism: Silene latifolia; assembly: GCF_048544455.1. Lineage (NCBI taxonomy): Eukaryota > Viridiplantae > Streptophyta > Magnoliopsida > Caryophyllales > Caryophyllaceae > Silene > Silene latifolia. The sequence goes on along the minus strand of NC_133538.1, from coordinate 301,126,498 downwards.
CACAACAAAACTGCCTTTTGTACAAACGTGTCGTACTTGTCTTTGTCCGTGCAATCCCTCGCCAAGATAAGTTATAATGCCCATCGTTATGCCAATTAGGAATCCCTTGGGTGACATCGATCGTCAATAAGGAACTCAAGAAGCCGATCAATCCGCATCCGCCATGACTTCCGCCGAAATCAACAACATGGTCCTTCGACTCCTAGCTACCATGGAAAATTTGAGCACTGGTCTCTCCGAAGTTGAGGACAAAATTATAACCGGGAATTTTCCCTCTTCTGATATTGAGCAAAGGGTTAAGCTTCTTGAAATCCGACTAATTGCCAACGACAAAACCAACCTTAATTAGAAGGCTGCCAAAACCACTGAAGTCAATTCCTTAGGTGCCCCCACCAACCAAAACCAGACGACCTCATAGGACCTTCCCTAATTTGGGTGTGCGTTATGCCACAGCTTTGGAAAGGCTAATCTCCAAAAGAAAGCTTAAGCCGATTGGTCCATTTCCAGACCCTTTACCAAATAAGCGAGGACGTAGATGGGACGGAAAACTGTTTTGTCAATATCACCAAGGTCGCGGACATGACAGTGAAATGTGTCTCCTCCTAAAAAGGGTCATCAATGATATGATTGAAAAGGGCGAATTACCACAACCTCCCTCGACAAACAAGAAAAACAACCCTCCAGAAAACCCTATTAGACACGGTCAGGAATATTCCCTAGACTGCTCTCATCTCATCTCTCCTGACGAGAAAATTCATGCAATTGACGAAGATGGCATACAAAGTGCTACAATGATGCTCTCGGTCTCCATCAACAACATATTCTCAAAGCTGCAAGCGGCAATCGATGATTTGAACACCCGGATAGCTAATTTGGAGAAGAGGTTGGGTAATACCGAAAATGAACATTACGACCAAGGAAAAAAACCAACCCTTCGTTCACCCGCCAATGAGTGCTGAAAATGAGGAGTCATCTAATGGTTCGCACACCCATGAACCCACAAACAAATATCATGAAATTGACTCGCCAAAATCCTCTTCAAAATACCAAGCAATGTCCCAAAAACTTCCCATTAACAACGACCAAATCCTGTTTCCGCTCAGGGTTGACAAAAACAAAACTCACAAAAACTTCCCAAAAAACACCAATGATGGAACCATGGAAAAACATCAAAGGGTATTCACAGATCTGGGAATAGCATACGACACTGCTCTGGAGATATTTGCTTTAGAAGGGATGCTGCAACCCATTGGTCCGACTCCGGACCGACCTAAACACAGGAGAAACCGATTCTGGGATGGTAATGCTTATTGCCAATACCATCAAGGCAAGGGCCATGACACCGAAACCTGTTTCAAACTCAAGCATACCATTCAAGATATGATTGAAGCTGGCAAAATCATAATTGCATCTCTCAGTCAAGATAATCCTCCTGAATGTCTCAAGCCAAACAACAAGGTTGAACGTTATCAAAGGACATTCACCAACCTCAACATAACTTATGCCGTAGCTCTTCAAAGGCTCACGGCTGAAGGGAAGCTACAACCAATCGGGCCCACTCTAGACCCGCTTGAATGAGGAAAACCCGTTTCTGGGACGGCAGTGCCTATTGCCAATATCATCAAGAAAAAGGTCATGACACCGAAACATGCTTCAAACTGAAACATGCTATTCAAAGTGTGTTCGACAACCATGAACTGATAGCTTCATCCCTATGCCAACCAAGGGATGAAAACAACCCTAATGAACATCTTATTCTGCAAGGAGATAGAAGCCTCATGGACTATTGTCCTCATATCGTCCCAAACAACGAGAGTGAATTGCTCAAGTGGGTCAATGCTCAAGACAAAACATTCAAGCCGCTGGATGCTGCGAAAGAGACCTTCGAGGAGGAAAGTGATGATTAGGAGTCCGTATCTACGATTGAGTCCGAGTCCGAGTCTTAGGCTTTCTCATATCTATCCTAATGTCTGTCCTTTTATTCCTAAATGACAAACTGGGGGGGCTGTCCCCATGAGTCACACGTATTCATCGAGTCTGTGCTAACATCTTATTTATATAAATAGAAGCACAACTTTCACATATATTCTTCTCTCTTCCTGTACCAGTTCCCGTTGACAACGAGAATTGATTTGAGAATTGATTTTTCAAAAACAAATACAACATGTTCCAATTCAACGTGAGTACACTCGAGTGACGTTCTGCTCCGAATAACCAAAGGACCCGAAACTCCGCGTTCATTTTTTTACCTATTCCATGTCTGGCAATAGAAACCTTTCATTAGCACCCAATTTCGAACGAGCTTTTATCAAAGGGATTCTACGATGAACCTAGATAACAAACTAGAACATCCCCTTGTTCAGGATCAATGACGGAAGGCAAGCCCATTCCCCACAAAAGCATCCCATCACCAAGTATCAACCTCTCACCAACGGGTACATTCCCATCTGCACCTTTTTGGACAGCAAAGAACTAATAGATCCAAGACAAAACAAAGGCCAAAACCAAAGCCAAAGCGAAAGCCAAGGCTAAAGTCAAAACAAAAACAAAATAGTGAAATTCAAGTTCGCTATTTTAACAAATTCCAAATGACGGGATTAAAAACCGTCCTTTTCCAAACAAAAATGAAATAGCGAAATTCAAATTCGTTATTTACCCACAATTTCAAATGACGGAATTAAAAACCGATACTTTTCAAGAAAATGAAATAACGGAATTCAAAATTCATTATTTTCTCACAATTCCAAACGACGAAATTAAAAAACGTCCTTTTTCAAACAAAAATGAAATAGCGAAATTCAAATTCGTTATTTTCCCACAATTTGAAATAACGGAATTAAAAACCGTTATTTTTCAAGAAAATGAAATATCGGAATTCAAAATTCGTTATTTTCTCACAATTTCAAAAGACGGAATTAAAAACCGTCCTTTTTTAAACAAAAATGAAATAACGGAATTCAAAATTCGTTATTTTCTCACACTTCCAAAACGACGAAATTAAAAACCGTACTCTTTGAACAAAAAAACGAAATAGCGAAATTCAAATTCGTTATCCTCCCACATTTTAAATGACGGAATTAAAAACTGACACTTTTCAAGAAAATGAAATAATGGAATTAAAAATTCGTTATTTTCTCACAATTCCAATTGACGGAATTAAAAACCGTCCTTTTTCAAACAAAAAAAATGAAATAGCGAAATCCAAATTCGTTATTTTCCCACAATGTCAAATGACGGAATTAAAAACCGTCACTTTTCAAGAAAATGAAATAGCGGAATTCAAAATTTGTTATTTTCTCACAATTCCAAATGATGGAATTAAATCCCGTCCTTTTCAAACAAAAAATGAAATAGCAAAATTCAAATTCGCTATTTTCACAAATTTCAAACGACGGAATTAAAAATCGTCACTTTTCAAAAACAAAACCCAGGACAAATGAGTCCAACACACAAAATCCCGGACCATTAAGTCCAAAACACCAAGTCCAGGACCAATGTCCAAAGCCCAAGACCAACAAGTACAAAACACAAAAACACCAAAACCTCAACCAACACTGCTTCACCCCTAAGCCCTTTTAGAGACTGCTACAGGGAGATCTATCTAGGATTCTGAGGATTCCCCTCAAGCTCGTAATATCACACCTTAACCTTTAAGGTCCAGACATGGGATTCTGATCCCACATTGTTTATCAACCATTTCGTGCTCAGGCCACATCAAGCTTGAGACCCCATTTCGCACCACATTACAGGTCGTAACCCATCGGCCCAAACACCATAAATACAAGCTCCAGATTTTTATCTGTCAAACAAACCTCTTATTACCAAGCTTCACATTCCGTAATGTCGAAGCCATTTTCACCCTGACCCAGATATGGAGTCTTCAAAAACATTGCTCCCCGGAACGAGACATGCCCATTTCATTCGTAAAGTCCACTTTTTAGTGTGCTCACGTGACAAGAAAAATTTTCACAAACTATGCTTCTTCGATTCATGATCAAGAGGGAATTCTCTACAATCAACATTCGAGTCACCAAACAGAATTTACCGTCCTGACCCTCAGCTTCAGATTTTTATCTGTCAAACAAACCTAATATCACCAGGCTCTACATTCTATAATGTCAAAGCCATTTTCACCCTGACCCAGATACGGAGTCCTCGAATGCTTTACTACCGAGAACGGGACATACCAGTCTACCCTTAGGGTCCACTTTTTAGTGTGCTCACATGATGAGCAACATTTTCACAAACTATATCTCTTCGATTCATAATCGAGGGGAATTCTCTCAAATCAATTTTCGAGTCTCCAAACTGCATTTATTGTCGTGACCCTCATACTCTAAGGTCCTAACAGTTAGCTTAGGTGTTGGATTCTTTAATCTCATTTGTTTACATATTCATAGTATGATAGTTTAATTTAGTCATAAAATTAAATCGGATCTTATGCATGCAAAACAATTACAAGTATAAGGAAAAAATCAATTCTTACATTGAGTGTTTCGGATACATGGGCACTAGTAAGTTCACCCTCTTACTAGATCTTGAGCTTTCCAAATGGATGAACAAGATTCAATTTAGAATCTCTCCTGAAGGATTGTACCAAGAACATCACTCTTAATACAAATATTAATTTGATACCAAGAATTAATATTTATTCCCTTAAAATTACTAATATTATATGTATACTACTTCTAGTATTAAGAGAATAATATTAGAGATTTATGTGAGATTTTTTAGTATTGTTCTCAACCAAAAACTCGAGAGAGTAAGGAAATTATCCATATATTTATTTTATAAGAATGAATGAATCAATGAAGAGAAAAACTCTCTCCTTCTCCTTATGGGTGTCCGGTTTTTTGCTTTTATTGGGAGCTAAAATTGTTCTTCTCAATTTTGCTTTTGTCATTTTGTCATTTTGTATAGTGTGACATATTGGACATGTTACTAGACATGTAATTAAATAATGCATTTTTAACTTATTAAAAATCATTATATTATCAAAATAAATCACATACAAAAATCAACTAGTAATTCACAATTACAATTACTTAAAATGGGTCATATAATTATAAATCACAACTACTTGTATTTATAATAAATAATTCATTCTTATTTCAATTATTTCATAAACGATAATAAATCTAAGTAATAAAAAAAATTTAATTACTTAGCACGAATCTTATTTAATCGAATTACAATAAGATACGTAATTTCACTCACAAAATCATCCGTTCAATTTTAAGGAATTAATTAACTTGTATCATCATACAATTAATTAATAAATCAATTAAGAATGTTTCCCTAGAGGTATGACCTTAAGGGATCAACTGATCACCACCGTCACACGATAGTAATGTCAAACTCTAGTCAGCCAATCATTACCGATTAATGTGGATCAGTTGACAATAAAATATTATTATCCCTCATGTATTCTTAATATGAGATTTTAAACATGTGATCGCATTATTGTCGAGGACACATACTCCAACAATCTCCCACTTGTCCGCGACAAGTGTGCGTCACCAATTCTCTTGTCCTATTACTATCTCCCACTCAATGCAAGGTGTCTTGCAGGTCGTACTTGCATTTGATCATATCGTGAGTGGTTTCCTCGATCTGGAGAATAACTGTCTGACCGGATTTATCTACCATAGATACTTTCCAATCATGGCCACGCATTTTCATTTCATTGCTCCTCGAGTGGACCTGAGATGTAAGATAACCCTGACAATGGGGTGGACAATTCCTATTGCACTGTTCCCTTCGACTAGCCACAACTCATCATAACCCAAAATAAGCCCTTTAACCCCATTTACGAAGGTCGTAGGATCATAAATCAAAGTTACTCTGCAACTGTGCCATCTTAGGCGAACAGTCATTAGTCAAAGAATCGACTCATAAGAATACCATAGTAGCACTTGCCACAACAAGGCTATAAAAATTGCCAGAACTCTATAAGCGGTCATAAGCCCGACAGAGTGTCCCTCACAGTCTGCCTATGTGATCGACTAGTCATCTCTTATGACTCTATGGTACTTGAACTTGCCATCAATCGCATCACACTCTAGTCACTTCGAGACGTCACCTCATACAAGTGACTATGGGCGAATACTATGTTAATCCTCATTCACTTTAATGGGGTTCAATCATTGTCTCTACAACCCATTTGGATGTAACAAAGTAATAAGAGAGTTTTTAAAGTAAAAACTCGAACGACAAATGTGATTATCACATATGAATAGTCAATACCTGATTACTACTTCATATTCTTATAATCCAATTTGATCATGTATGTAGTTGTTCATCTCAATCCAATTGAAATGACATGACTCATCATGTTAAGCCTATGAGAAGGCTTTGGTTAGTAGGTTTTATTAACTTCTTGTACCTAACCTAACCTTACTACATACTCGTTTTCCTTTGTAATGTATACATTTGCATTACAAAACTTTCTGAGTACGTGTCTAGATCCAATCTAGACATAAGCTCTCTAGCCTTAGAATAGCTCCCACTGTTTTCACAGTATACGGGACTCATCCTTCTTGCACATCTCATGATTTCAAGTGTACTTCATTTCCGCTGTAAATATTTCTCATTGTTCTTTATTGCCTAGAACGATTCTAGCAAATCTATTTCTTAAATAACATAGCCGCATTGGTTCCTTAACCATCTTCACGTGTTTTGAATATGGTTTTGTCTGAAACCTTTCGCAATCTCAATTGTCATTTGTGTAACATCCTTAGACAATTTAGTCAATTGCATAAAAAACACTTAACTTTACATCCTTAATCTTCCTCAAGTACTTAAGGATAATCTACATGGCTACTTGGTAACTATTACTAAAATTCGATTTTAAAACAATTCATCATACTCAAAGTATATGAAGTGTTATACATCATACCTCATTTAATTGATTTGGCAGCGGATGAAATCAATCAAATATGTTCAACTTGATTGAACTAGTCATGAATCTTATCAACATAAGACTTCTTATTTGACGCTAATATCATGTGGATTGATCTCCACAAATCCGGATATTAAAGATGTATTATAATACTCCAAAAGTTTAAAATCATTCTCAATGATCAATATGTCATCCATATATAAGATTAATCAAAATTTCCGTAACTCCCACTAAACTTCATATATAAACACAACTTCTCGACCCATCGAGAAAAGTTTTATAACATGATCAAAACATTGACTCCAACTCAATGATGTCCTACTTAAGACTATCTCTTAAGTTTCACATTGTCTTAGGATTGTAAGAATCTACAAAACTCTTAATATGTATCGAATACATTCCTTCTTTGAAGAAGTGGGTTTTAGATTCACTCGCTATATATCTCATCATAATGAAATACAATCCCTAAGAAGATCCGAATAAACTTAAGCATTTCAAGTAGTGCAAAACCCCTTGCAACCAATCACGCTTTAAAATCTAATAATTCCATTTGGAATTTGTTTCGGGGTTTCATGGTTCTAGGCCTTGAATCGAGTTGTGACTTAAACCCTCTTATGTAAGTCATATGTTACTTTCTGGAAGTAACATGAATCAAACAATTGCTTTGTAAGTTGTAAGCTCTTTACCTTTTAAAAGTAACACTAATTCATCATCTTCAACAAGTGATGAGTTTAACCTCCTAGGTTTCGAAGAAACAACGTTTTACACAGAACGTCTCATGTAGCCAGGAAGCACCAGTTTCTTGCGAGATACAATTCTTTTGTGGCTCTTGAATATTTTCTCCCACCCTGTCTTCTAGAAATAAACTTGTATTCTAGAAAGACAGCTTCACGAGCCACAAACCCGTTGTACTCGTGATTATTGGGGGGAGAATGAGCACTTGTTTCTCTTAAAACTTAAAAGCATGATACCCTACCATTTCATATCTCATATGAATCGTTTAGATTTAGTGGAAAAATAATTTAGACAATATGATAAAATCCCCAAAAGGATCAAGTAACTCAAAGTAACTTGATTAAAGTCCAAACCATATCGAATAGCGTTTGATTTATTTATCCAACCACACATTATCCCATAATGCGTGCTAAGAGAGATTAACTTGTGATACTATATAACATTTCCTTTGGCTTATATCAAAGTCTTCACTTTGATAATCTCATCACGATTAAATCGTGATTCCTGGAACTCTTTGAACTACTTCAAAGATTTCTCTATTTACCTTATTAAGTGAACACATTAGTGTCAACTTAAATCGTTGTTAAAAGAAAATGATCAACCAATTCTAGATCAATTATTTTCATCCTCGATTTCCTTTTCAACCAAAATGCAGGAGACATCTTGCTTTGAATACAGGATACGCATATACCATAAGATTAACAATCTATTGGTTCCAAGAGTATTCGATAACTCTTTGCGTTCATCATTCCAGAATTTAAGGTTTAATCTTAGGTTACCAATTTGAGTCTTGCATCATCTACATGATATATCATTCTAGTTTGATTTAGAATATAATCACCTTGATAATGGGCTAGCCATACATCAAATCGTGGTGTAAAGGGTCACAAAAGTGAAACCTCTTTGGAATCTTAACAAGATTATATTCTTATTTAGAATTTATGCACTTAGTAGTCATAATTAAGGTATACCTATAAACCCAAAACTAGATTGAGTACACAATGACTCTATCTCTCGACATCATTTGTTGTTAATCGTCATATTCTAATCATCCTATGTATCAAATACAATGATGAAAACCACCATTGGTTTCTAATAATGACGAAGTAGTACTAGCAAAACTTATGTCAATCAAATAAATATTTAGAGAAGAAGGTCTCATTAGATGTCCCACATCTAATTTGCTTATTCTTTCAATAATTTGGGGTAATTTCCTTTCTAGTGTCCAATACTTCCAAAATGGAAACTTTATCGGTCGCGATTGATAGGTTTAGTATCGTTATTCTCAATAACTTAACTTTTACCATTACCTTGTATCAATTCCATTCTAATTATACTTCTTTGAACCTCGTCCTTTTCTTAACGGTTAAGAGAATGCTCCCACTCATTTCAATGAGTCTTTGCTTAGAGAAGCAAAATTGAATTTCATAAAGATTTCTCTTCAATTCATTCGTTTAGTCTTAAAACTTTCATTGAAGTGGTTGCGGTATTTTGGTCAATTTTTATTTCCAACAAATCTAGTTACCAAAATGACTTAACGTTTCAAAGTACTTAACTCAATTAAGCACATGAGAAACAATTCATTGTAAGTAGATATGTTAGTCAAGAATCAAAAACCCTTTTGATCATGAATAAATTTTATCTATACTCTTCACAAGAGATCCTTGTAATGAATAACACAAGGTTTTAGAAGAAAATTCATATTTATCTTTAGTTACGATGTTTTAATGGAGATTTGAATTAAAATCGAAATGATATCGTATAATTTGAGGTAAATAAATAGAACAATATGATAACGGAATAATGAAAACAAAACATTTATCGTTATAATAATACTTGTAAATAATTAACAAGTAAAGCATTTACATAGTGACCTCTACCCAACTATGATAAATGATCCCGAGATCCAAATTCATATTAACTCGGGCATGGTGAGCCGATTCATCCCTTATCAATATAACTCGTTGGATTAACTCTTTAATCGATTCTACTTCTAGAACTCTCGGTCGATAAAATTACACTAATATTTATCTTAAGCCCGGAACACATGCGACTACGGTCACGAATACTTCCGTTGAGCTCAATCCAAATTTCGATGTAATAACATTTTACTACCCCACTTCGCCAACGTAACAAGATTTGTATTACAGTGAAGCCGGCTCAACTCCGTTATAAAATTGGTACTTCATGGGTTCTACTATTTGGTAAGGCTATTTCTCAATTATTAATTTAGCGAGAGGTCATGCCAATTTATTATCTATCATGTTTTAAGTGAACTAAAATGGTGAACTACGATAATTATAATTGACACGGTCGATGACTTGATAAAATAAAACGCATGTTAAGTTATGGCGATTTAGCGATGCATGCAAACATATAAAGAAAAAATGCTAAGCATAAAAATAAAGTCCTAGTATAGCCTTCCTAAAATAGTAAATCTAATAAACTATTACAAATTCGGAAACCAACTCCTTTGGTCCCTTGAACTTCGGTCTTGGCACGCATCTCGAGGTAACACCGTCTTCATGGAAACACCGGGAAATTACAAAATAATAAAATAAAAATTACATAATTTCCTATTATACATTTGTAAATAAAAATAAATCTATTAAATTACAAAACGGTGATACGAGATCACAATAATTACAACCGAATCGATATTCCCATTCATGTCAGGTAAAATCAATTAAAAAACTAAGGCCATACTAAGTAAAATTACATAATTCAAAAATTATATAAATCAAAAATATGACAATCATAAATAAAATGCAGCATTATAATATGTATGAACATGCTTAATATTATGCCAAATAGCCTTTTTAGAGCCAATATCGTATATTTCATCGGTTTTTTTGGATTTGCGTGATATAAACTTGTTAAAATCACAAGGTGTCTCATAAATTTATATTTATGTTCAAGTTAATTACCCTAACCATCTTAGGACTTAAAACTTAGTCTTCACTAATATTTTGACAATAACTCAACTTGATTTCTTAGTATTGTTCATTGTGGACCAAAAATACAATATTATATTATAAACTCCAAATTAAATTATAAAAATTCCAAATAATTTTAAAATTTGAAATTCAAACTCATGAACATTCTGGAAAAATACCTGACACTCATAATGTTCAAAACATAGGCTAAAAATTTCGAAAATTTTTCGAGAAAAACATCGTTGCGGTTTATCGGTTTCATCAAATATGACCATAAAAATATGAGCAAATTAGCTTTAACCAACTTTTCACTTTTAGACCTGAAATTTGAGATAAAATGCAACATATGATGTTTTTCTATTGTCGTGAAATATGTTTTAGCATTATAGGCTAATTTACGTCACTATTTATTGAATTTTTACTCTAAAATTCATAAATCATGCATAAGAAGTACAATTTGTCTAAGATTTTTAAACACACTGAGTAAAAATGCATGTGACAACATATTAAATTTCCATGACCAAATTCGAAATATAACTCATATTAACCTAATAAACCCTTTAAATTCGATTTAAGCTTATAAAATCCATATTTCATGCAAAATAACTTAGTTATTCACGAGATTTAACATGCCATCAGTAGATAATATATGTGAACATTTCCAAAAACCACTGAAAAATTCGAAGTTTAGCTATTTTTCGTCCAAAAATGACATTTTTCTCATAAAATCACATTTTAATGTCAATAATATATAAAATGAACAATAAAAATTCATAAATCGTCCCATATGACCTAAAATCCATTTAGGACCAGAAACTTTTAACATGCAAAATTATTTCATGATATATCTTCATAAATCCTAAATAATGAGTTTTATTTGTTAACAAATTAACTCGGAAAAACTAACCCGATTTTGCATGCAACAACCGTGATGCTTTGATACGACTTGTTGGATTCTTTAATCTCATTTGTTTACATATTCATAGTATGATAGTTTAATTTAGTCATAAAATTAAATCGGATCTTATGCATGCAAAACAATTACAAGTATAAGGAAAAAATCAATTCTTACATTGAGTGTTTCAAATAAATGGGCACTAGTAAGTTCACCCTCTTACTAGATCTTGAGCTTTCCAAATGGATGAACAAGATTCAATTTAGAATCTCTCCTCAAGGATTGTACCAAGAAAATCACTCTTAATACAAATATTAATTTGATTACTAGAATTAAAATTTGTTCCCTTAAAATTGCTAATATTATAAGTATACTACTTCTAGTATTAAGAGAATAATATTAGAGATTTATGTGAGATTTTCTAGTATTGTTCTCAACCAAAAACTCGAGAGAGTAAGGAAATTATCCATATATTTATTTTATAATAATGAATGAATTAATGAAGAGAAAAACTCTCTCCTTCTCCTTATGGGTGTCCGGTTTCTTGCTCTTATTGGGAGCTAAAATTGTTCTTCTCAATTTTGCTTTTTGTCTTCACAAGACATAGTAGGTGTAAGACTAGTTTTAGACTGGGTATCATTATACTATTTTATCACATAAAATATATCACCCACTAACACCTTCTACCCTCCTTTTTTTCGGTCTATATGTAAAATGGACTTCCATTTTATTTGTCAATTTGTATAGTGTGACATATTGGACATTTTACTAGACATGTAATTAAATAATGCATTTTTAACTTATTAAAAATCATTATATTATCAAAATAAATCACATACAAAAATCAACTAGTAATTCACAATTACAATTACTTAAAATGGGTCATATAATTATAAATCACAATTACTTGTATTTATAATAAATAATTCATTCTTATTTCAATTGTTTCATAAACAATAATTAATCTAAGTAATAAAACAATTTAATTACTTAGCACGAATCTTATTTAATTGAATTACAATAAGATAAGTAATTTCACTCACAAAATCATCCGTTCAAGTTTAAGGAATTAATTACTTGTATCATCATACAATTAATTAATTAATCAATTAAGAATGTTTCCCTAGAGGTATGACCTTAAGGGATCAACTGATCACCACTGTCACACGACAGTAATGTCAAACTCTAGTCAGCCAATCATTACCGATTAATGTGGATCAGTTGACAATAAAATATTACTATCCCTCATGTATTCTTAATATGAGATTTTAAACATTTGATCGCATTATTTTCGAGGACACATACTCTTACATTAGGCACACACCCTCAGAATTACAACCTGGGTTTGATTTCACAACACGTGAATACGTAGGCAGTCCTTCAAGGATACAACCATACACCTCAAAATCAATTATCAACACACACGCAGAACTACGATCTGGTTTGATTTTGCAAACACGCGAATACGTAGGCAATCCCATTAAAAGGACACAACCACACCCCCCACACATATCCAATTTTCACACCTTCAATTTTCAACCCATTTCACACCCCGCAAGAACTACGATTTGCTTTGATTTCGTAAACATGCGAATACTTAGGCAGTCCCCCAACAAGGACATAACCGCATACCCTTTCAGAGTCAACCATCACCATCAATCCTCAAAAGCAGCTCACCCAGCTGTAAAAATTAATATTATACCTATTTACTGGGGGCTTCTTCCTTAAGACGTCGCCCATTCCTCCTTTTGCCAAATTCCCATCTTGTCACTCTGGGAGTTTCTCTTTCGAGACGTCACCCGTCTTTTATCCTCAAACATCTTTTGAGTCTTAACTACAGTCCAAAATAAAATCGCCCATAGTCCACTGCTCAATTTGGACGATGGCAAGATCTTGGTTCCGCTCTCCGAATCATCAAAACTCGAGAAGGGATCTCAAACAAACAAACGGAGGCAAAGATATCCATAGGAGATAATCAATTCGTGTTCACCAGCCGAGCGGACCTTCTACCTCAGCTAAGGGATTTGATACGCGTTGTCACCCTTTCTTGGCTAGGAGTTGCACTTACATGTGCAAAGTATGTCAGAGTCACCCAGGTGTCGTGTCGATACCGAGTTTGTATCACGTTCACGACCGTCTATTTTTCAGTCTGTCAGTATGCGTCCGTGTGAGTCGATGTTGCAACGGTCACGTGTCTCTAATCTATCTAATCTCGGATCTACAAGCAACAAGACTCAATTTTAAATTTCACAACTTTTAAAACTCCTATCTCCCCTCGCGTGAGATATTACATGCTAGCTGCTTATATGGTAATTGCTCACATGCTTATGTGCTTATATGCTTGCATGCCTACGTGCTTGTCTATGCGAATGCGGATTTGTGTGGTCACTAACCATGTAGATAATATTGAGATGAAAAACGCACTCCAACTGAGTACTGGGTTCTTCCCAATAAATGCCGACCCGTGAAGTCCAAGGGCTTTAACCGCGTCAATTATATGGCATACGCTACCTCCCAAAGAGCGGCAACTCATATCCCCGGCGAGTCCTGCGAATTTTCTAACTCCCCAGGGAGTGCCGATTTTCAATTGGAAGTCACGCAGGTCTTTCAAAGATCCTCGCAACATCATTCATGATCCCGACACAGCGCTCTCCCTAAATGGTTTTCTAGAGAGCCTTGCTTAGATGATTTATCCCCACGGAGTTCGTTCAGAACCCCCAGCAAGTTGGAGTTCGTTGCTCCCTACCCGAACCTATCAACATCAACCTGGTTGGAAGTCTTAACCGGACAATATCTTGAAATAAGCCCGATGTTTCAGGCTATTTCCCACAGTCGATCATTCGACCTTCAACATGGCGGGCGAGTGTCAAAACGCGCCTTCAATATGGCTGGCAAGCCACAAAACGCAACCTCAACTTGGCTGGCAAGCCTCAAAATACGTCTTCAACATGGCTGGCGAGCCTCAAAACGTACCTTCAACACGGGCGGCAAGCCTCATCATATCCGCAACACGGCTGGCGAGCATTTGCGCACAAACAAGAAACAATTCAATGACATATCTCGAAGATGCCTCAGGTATGACTCTTTCTTATGGCTAGCGAGCCTTTTATACGTAGTCTAATGGACTTTAAACGATTCAAATCGGAAGTCGACAGATTATAAACTGTTCCCGACAGCAGATCCTTGACTCGAATCCTTGAGTCGCCTCGACGTCGCCCTTCCTGACGGCAGGTCCTTGGCTCAAACCCTTTTGAGTTGCCTCGACGTCGCAATGGTCTTCAGGTTATAAACTTTGATTGACCTGAAGGCCATACTTTGAATTTTGCCCCGTCCAAGCCTGAGTCAAAGTGGGGGCTCTGTAGATACCCGTTATCTGCACCTTCTAAAAATCAACCGATGATAATCGGACTACAACATGTTTTTTATATGTTTGCGTGGATTGGCTATACGTGAGACGGTTTAATGCATTACTCGGATATAAAAAATGATTTCAAAGATGGTTTTCTAACTTCATTTGCATTAAGACAACACTATTTAGAGTTAAAACTGTCTTCGGACGCAAAACCGGCCCAGAAACCCGCAACTCAAGTCAACCTGAGTCAACCCAAGTCTCAAATGTCAAAAATCATGCCATAAATTGTTTTATCTTGCCATTTGCATTAAAATGACACTAACTAGAGTCAAAACCGACACCGGGCCAAAAATCGACTTAAAATTCAAATCCTGACTCAACACGGATCAAACCCGAGTCAAGCACAAAATACCTACCCCAAATAACACCCAAAAATCATCTTATTAGATGCTCATATTCTTACACGACATCTTATTTTATTACCACAAATCAAACCAACCAAACAATGGATGGAGCAAAGGCCACGTCCAAATTGAAAGGGAAAATACACCCCTTTGTATCACTAGGTGGCTCGCGCCTCTTTAGGCTTCCTGCTTAGCCTCCAAGCAAACTCAACCGACTTATCACCCCACATTTCTCTATAAATATTCACCTTCACACACCATAATCTTTACGTGAGCGTCCGCCCCCTCACATCTCCCTTAAACATCTAGACTCGACTTCTTAAGTCAACAAATCGACACGTGTTTTCGACCTACTGATCGAAAACACAAGCTTTACTGTAGATACTCAGTATCTGCACCTTCCAAAAACCACCCAATGATGATCGGACTATAACGTGTTTTTGATATGCGTGCGTGGAATGGCTATACATGAGACGGTTTAATGCACTACTCGGATATGAAAAATGATTTCAAAAGTTTTCTAACTTCATTTGCATTAAAATAACACTATTTAGAGTTAAAATCATCTTCGGACCCAAATCCGATTCAAAAACCCGAAACTCAAGTCAACCTAAGTCAACCCGAGTTAAACCAAATCTTGAATATTGAAAATAATGCCATGATTGTCTTTATCATGTCATTTCCATTAAAATGACCCTAATTAGAGTCTAAACCGACACCGAGCCAAAAAATGACTCGAAATTCAAATCCCGACTCACACAGGTCAAACCCGAGTCATAGACACAAAATACCTACCCCAAATATCACCCAAGAGGAAGCTTACACGGATAACCAAACCTCAAAGACCACAAATCACAACCAACAAAACATTGGTTAGAACAAATGCAAAATCCAAATTTCTGAAAGGGACAATACACCCACTTGTATCTCAATGTAGCTCGCGCCTCTTTAGGGTGTCTGCTTAGCCTCTAAGCAAACACAACCGACCTACCTCCCCACATTTCTCTATAAATACCCACCATCACACACTAAGATCCTCACGCGAGCATCCGTCCCCTCCTTCTCCCTTAAACTTCTAGACTCGACTTCCTAATTCACAAAATCGACACGTGTTTACGACCTACCGATCGTAAATACAAGCCTTACACATTTTGTTTGGTACCGTTGCCGTGCGTTCGACCGACCCATTTGACCAACTCAATTCATCAATCAACATGTTTTCATTAGCATATTTTCAACATATTTTCAAAACTAAATCCTTTTTTAAGGTACTCTTTTAAACTTCTTTGATCGCGTGTACTCACAACGAGAAAACTATCTCTAAAGTCGTCTACGTCGCAAACATCAATACACGTATGTTTGAGGGTGTAAACAACTCATTTATTTCATGTCTCTACTGTTTTTAGGAGTTTATGTGCATGAACAATGCATAACACGATTCAAATATAGGTTAGATGATGCGTGTTATTTATATGATGTTTTACATCCCATTTTACACGCATTTCAGAGCTCATTCTTGTAGTTTATGCTACATTTCTCCCTATTTCCGTCTACTTCCGTATTTTGTACATTATTGCAGAAATGTGGAGAATTCAACGGGAAATCAAGCCAAATCCGTCCCCGAGTAATCTGCATTGCAAATGACGTAAAGGAATTGCTTAAGGAACGAGCTTGGTGCGCAATTCAAGGCCCAAAAGACAAGTCCACGAGTTAAAAGAAGTCAAGTAGCAGCTCATCCAGTCGATCGACCGTCACCTTCAGTCGATCGACCAATGTTCGGGTTCCAGAAGCTACTGTTGCTGAGGAGCAGTCGATCGACCAGCCTTGTCAGTCGATCGACCAGATCGCTATTCCAGACGTAAATTAAGACCGTGAATCTTGAAGCCCATGAAGTTTAGGTTTAGGAAATAAGGTGTTACGTTGATTGCTATATAACGTAACATAAACAATCAAGCTTTCATCGGAGTTTTTATCGAGTTTTACATCTAGTTTTACATACAGTTCTATACCAAAATAATTAGGGTTCGGGATATTGTCTTGCATCGAATTTTCGTTTGTGCTCTGAATCATTCCGTCAAAATTCCTTTGAAACTTCGGTATTCCTCTGTCTTCATTCAGTTTCTTTGCCTTATTATTGTTTTAGTACGTAAATTGTTAGTTAGTTCCTAAAGCCAATTATCGTTTATGTTATTCGCTTATTTAATCGTTGCAAACATGAATCCAAAGAGTTTATTCCGTCTATAATATTGTTATTCCTGCTATAGTCATGAGTAGCTAGTTAGTTCGTGCTAGGATGTAGGCGATTTACGGCAGAGGCGACATTAGATTAGAAAGGACTGTTTCGCGTGTTGGTCGATCGATCGACATTGCTACCGATCGATCGACCTCGTAGGGTTTTATATTCGTTTTAATTGTTTTAATCTTGTATTTAACGAATCGAATGCATGCGACCAGTTAGATACCTATTTCGTGACTGACCCATTAGATCGAAAGGTAGGGGAGGTTATTAGACCATCAATTAAATCGACTAGACTGTGCTAAGATCGAAAGATAGGTATAGTTTAGACCGTTAGTCACTTTTCAGACGAGAGTCGATAGTGACATTAGGGACCTATAGCGAGATCGAGAGATGCTATTTGTTAAGAGTGGACCGAGAGGACCTCTTTATTTCCCGCCTTACCTGTGTTTGATTCAGACCGACTTAGTTTGCTGCCGCCGAAGCTATAATGAACCGACCATCCTAGTACCCTTCTTTTGTCTGTTTAAATCGTTGATTTAGTTTATTGCTTTTATTCTCTATTAGCCGTAGACCAATTCAATTCAACCCCCACAATAGTTACCTCAGACTGAACATAAATCAACTAAAATTTACAACTGCCTCCTTGTGGTTCGACCCTGTTACCACTAGCCTAGGTTAGTCTTAATAGGAGATTATAAATTTTATCTTTGGTACTCACAACGACGGGTATCAAATTTTGGCGCCGTTGCCGGGGAGGCAATAGTCCTAATTTTAGTTGTTTTTATTTTTAGTCTTTCTTAGTTGAAGAGACATCTGTTCCTTAAACTTTTCTTATATTCTTTTTGTAGTTTCTTCTTATGCGCAGGTCACAGGGTGGAGAATTAGTACCATTGAACCCTGAGCTTGAAAGATCCTTGCGCGAGTTGAGACGAACACAAAGGGTACTACCGACAGAGGAAGAGCTGAGTACTCATCAAGCTATTACGAGAACGATCTCTGTTCAAGAAGACCCACAGTCTTCACCCGTTTCCACTTCTTCACCGAGACGCATTACTTCTCCGTAAATTCCAAATCATGGCCGAGGAAGCAAGTATAGCTAGTTATTCTGAGCCAACAGCCGACAATTTATACAAGGGGTTCGAATTACTGGAGATGCCAGAAATTCGAACCAAAGCCTCGCTTACATTACTATGGTCGAGAGAAATCGGTTCGGGAGCTGCAAATGAAGATGCAAAGCAAGGCATATGGAGCCCTTTATTGACTATCGCCGCTCCATTCCCCCACCACCGGGCGTGACCCAGACCAAATCAAGGATACCATGTTCATCTTCTCCCTTCGTGATGCTGCAAGGGAATGGTATAGAGATTTGGACCGGACCGCTCAGGAGATCACTGATTGGAATACATTGGCATTGGCGTTCTACAAGAAGTACTTTTCTGCTTCAAGGACGATCGCTATTAGAGCTCAAATCACGGGCTTTAAACAAGGGCCAGATTAGAATTTCCACGAGGCATGGGTCCGATTCAAGAAGTTAGTGCGAACCATACCGCACCATGGGTTCGAAAAGTGGAGTTTGTGCAATCATTTCTACAATGGGTTGTACGATGATCAGAGGGCCATTTTGGATGCTGCAGCCAATGGAAGATTCGCTGAAAATTTGGGAGCAACCAAGGGGTGGAAGATCATTGACGATCTAGCTACCCACAAGGCCGAGTATGGGAATTCGAGAGGGAACCAGAGGAGAGCTGCTGAATCTTCCTCTGTTGCTGCACTTGAGGCTCTCACCGCGAGATTTGACAAGTATGAGCTAGGAGGAGCTTCTAAAGGTGGGATATACCAAGTCAATGCTGTGTCAGACGGTCCTTTCGTCTGTGAAAGGTGTGGAGGTGAGGGCCATGTCTCGAAAAACTGCCCTAGTCCCTTCGAATCTTGTGCTGCCTTTCAACACTATAGGCAGACCAACACCTACTATGAGCCGAACACCCATCCGAACTTGAGTTGGAGGAGCCAAAATGTCCTTAACCCAACTCAAGCTCCGCCGCAGCAACAACCCTATATACCCCCTCATCAAAAGCAACAAAGAATATCGTAAACCTCCTTATGTGCCGCAGAAAGAACAAACACAGAATTCTGAATTTTCCGAGCTTAAGAATCATCTTCAAGGAGTCCCAAGCAAGAGAGGCCGGGATGAAGTTACTAGAGAGCCAAATTGCTCAACTGGCTAGCAAAAGTAACACTCGAGCTCCCGGACACTTACCCACTCAACCCGAACAAAAGGAGACCCTAAATGCCATCACTTTGGGAGCGGGTCCACCCTTGATGGTCCTGCCATGGTTGAGGACGCTGTTGAAAAAGACGAGCCGGAAACAAGTCAAGAGAAAGCTTCAACGAACAAATCAAAGAAAAAGACGTCTGCCAGGTATTTCAGTCGATCGACTGATATACCTAGTCGATCGACTGAAGCACGGGTTACAGGAGCTTCTGGAACTGTACATCTCAGTCGATCGACTGAGGAGAGTAGTCGATCGACTGAGATCGCTGTTGATGCTGAAGAATTTCGTCCTTTAATGCCAAATAACCTACGAGACCACTTGTTCCGAGGTACCACAGTCCCAAAGGTGTTAGGACCAGACCCGAGTGCTGATGGGTCGGTCCCGGCCCCAAAGTTCGACCCAATGACGGTTAATGGTTCTCATTTGAGACGATCTGAGGAGGGGTCTAGCTTCAACAAAGAGAAGGTGACGGACTTTCAGCCTAAGTCCAAGGATGCCGGTGCGCGTGAATTGGAGGAGAGGGCTAAGGTACTCCTTACAACCCCATATCCGGAGAGACTCGTGCCGACCAAGGAACAGTATCTTTCAAGAAGTTTGAGAAAGTTATCCGTAGTCCGAATGTTCGTGTACCTTTCCTTGAGTTAGTTAACCAAGTGCCCGCTTATACTAAATTTATGAAACAACCGTTGTCCAAAAAGCGGTCACTTGAAACAAAGGCACACCGTCGCACTTACTAAAGAGTCTTGTTCTTATCTCTGTCTCACACACGCGCCCCCCATAAGTTAGAGGACCCGGGTAGCTTTTCTGTCCCTTGCAAAATAGGTACCTTCTCAATTGAGAAAGCATTATGTGACCTAGGGGCTAGTATAAGCGTCATGCCCTTGAGTTTAGCTAGGAGGCTTAAGTTGACCCGGTTTGCTATCACAGACATGACAGCTTCGGATGGTCGACCGATCCGCGGGCCGAGCCTATAGGAGTCCTAGAGGACATACCCGTCCAAATAGGGAAGTTTTTCTTCCCTGTTGACTTTGTTGTCCTTGACATGCCTGAGGATGCCCATATACCTATCATCTTAGGAAGGCCGTTTCTGGCACACTCTGGTGCAGTCATTGACGTAGGCTCTAGAACTTTGACCTTCAAAGTTGGGAAACATTCTATTATTTTTGCCCAACCTGCTAAAAAGAAGGACCCCATGTGGCCTGTTACATGTAATACGGTTTCAAAAGAAGTCGTACTTTGTGCTCCCCGAATTGCCTGTCTCTATTACTACTTCGCATTAACCTCTCCGCCCCGCATTGGGAGCAAAATGGAGGAAGAATCTGTTGTTTTAGATAATGCAGAGCTGGTTTGGGGAAGGATGAGCCGCAGTCACTCCAAACCACGACAAAGCCTATCATTCAAAGAGGAGGTCTTGGATGCCTAAGCTATGGGACCGATGAGGAAGTGGAAGATGAGCCAACCAAGGTGAGATGGGCCGATTTGGAGTCCGACGATTCCAAGGAAGTCCTTGATTGGGGAGGTGACGAAGTTGATCAGCTGAGCTCTCCGACTGTTGAAGCTAAGAAGGGTGCAGCTGATAAGATGAGCACCATTGAGGCTACCTCTAGTAGCCAGAAGCCAACGAAGTGGGCCATACCGTGGTCCTTCTTGATCAACTATTAGTTGATCGATTTCGTTATAAACTTTTCTTTATTTGCTTTGTTAAGACAATTTTATTGCTTTTTGTGTGCGCGAAAACTTCGCTTTTATTTTATTTGCTTAGGATTTTTAAGTACTTTAGACTTCATTCTGGGTTTACGCAATTTTTGGGCGCGTACTATTGTGCATTTGCAGGTATTTAGAGCTTGTTAGCTCAAATTATTGAGCAATTACGAAGAAATAAGACGCTGCAGCAGTGTTTTCAGGCGATCGACTGGCACCATTGGTCGATCGATCAATTGCAGTTTACAGAGCTACCGTTCATGCCCACCTGGTCGATCGATCGATCTTCTTGGTCGATCGACCACCGCTCGCGCTATATTCGTTCACGACCTCTCCCCTGCTGTGTTTGGTCGATATGCGGACCTAAGGGAGTCTTCTACTCCACTTTATTTTCCGTCGAATTATCTATTTCTTCTATTGTCTCATTTGTGCACAATTTTTACGCTTCAAAATTATTTTCTTCGGTCTTATGCGTGGTGTTTTCTGTCTTTCAGGCACTCTTTTTAGTAGCACTGCTAGCTACTGAAACCTCCTAGCTCACGCTGGTTTGGGGAGGTTTCCTCTGCTGCGCTTAAAGTCTTGTGAGTTCCTGATTTCTTTCCTTTATGTCTTGCTTATTTATTTTCTCGCAAATTCCCATTTCTCTTTTCTTCACTATATGATTTTGCACAATGGGGACATTGTGCGATTTGGTTTGGGGAAGGGTTTTGCGTCGCATATCATTTGCTTGCACGTTTACTTTTTTGTTTTGCATTGTCTTTTACATTTTCCTATATATACCAAAAATTCAAACAAAATTGAAAAATTTCAAAAATTTTTATAAAATGCACGTTTATTTTTAGCATATAGGTCGAGTCGGAACGGTAGTACTTCTATGATGATTTTGCATTTGCACCTGTTTTGCCTGAGCCTTGCTAGATTAACATGTTATTAGTAGAATCGTAAATGCATATCCACGAGTTTTCGTTACATTCTTGCTGAACTTGAGACTTGACTTTAATAATTGGCAAACTACTTATACTTTCTGAGAATTAGAGCCTATAACTGGTGACATTCATGACCAGTTTATCTAGGATTGTGAGTAGTACTCCTTATGAGACATGTTTCCTTAATTTGCATGAATATGAATTTGATCTACTTAATACCTGTATGCATTCGGTCTGTGGTTTGTTGACACATGTGGTAGAGGTTTTCCCTTTTCTTATTATGCCCATAAGCTTCACACTGCCAAAAATATCCTTTTTTGTCCCATTTACTACATCCTACATTTAGCCTGTCCCTTGTCAAGCTAGTAGTCTGTGTTTTTGGGATTGTTACTTGTTTTTGGTGGCATATGCTCTGTTGAGACGTTGGTTGGGAAATAAAATGAAAAGAAGGAAAGAAAGAAATAGAAAAGAAAAAAAAAATGAAAAAATGATTCGGAAAAGAAATGAAAAAAAAAAGAGGTTCTGTACTGTTCAAATGAGTCGATCGACTGCCAAATATGGTCGATCGACTGAGATTCGAGAAAAGAGATCAATTCGCATAATTTAATCCTTATCTTTTGGCGATTTTTGCTCCCATGTTTCATTTACATCCTATGGGGAGTTTATTGATTTGTTAGTTTGGAGATTGTGAGTTTTGTGCTTGCTATAGCACTGTTTCGTTCGATTATGAGCAAGAAGTTGGATGTTGCCACTTGGTTCCGTTTTGGTACTAGCTTGATCACCTGTACCTCCACTTTGCCATAAAATGTTTTGCCTCTTCTTACCCATACCTCACATATCCCATATATACCTCGGCATGTGTCATTGGTCATCTGTTTGGTTGGAATGCGTATGTACGGTCGTAGAGATCATTTTCATATTTTATTGCTGGCATGTTTTCATAGGTCGTAGTTAGGTGAGAGTCACTACAAAATTACTTCTTTCTATCTTATACATTATATCACCTGTGCTTATTGAGTGATTTGAGCGACCCGTGAGAGTCCAATTTGATAAGTCTGTACAGTTGACGGTTCATCAATCTTTAACGACTTTATAATTCGTTTGCATGATTCGCATTACTAATTGATTGTTGGTTGTGCATTAAATCGGTTTAGGTTTAGCAGTTTGCATTTCGCTCTGAGATTGAACTCGTTCCATTAGGTCATTAGATCGAGTCTAGTTCTTGCTTGGGGACAAGCAAGGGTTTGGTTTGGGGAAGTTTGATGCGTGTTATTTATATGATGTTTTACATCCCATTTTACACGCATTTCAGAGCTCATTCTTGTAGTTTATGCTACATTTCTCCCTATTTCCGTCTACTTCCGTATTTTGTACATTATTGCAGAAATGTGGAGAATTCAACGGGAAATCAAGCCAAATCCGTCCCCGAGTAATCTGCATTGCAAATGACGTAAAAGAATTGCTTAAGGAACGAGCTTGGTGCGCAATTCAAGGCCCAAAAGACAAGTCCACGAGTTAAAAGAAGTCAAGTAGCAGCTCATCCAGTCGATCGACCGTCACCTTCAGTCGATCGACCAATGTTCGGGTTCCAGAAGCTACTGTTGCTGAGGAGCAGTCGATCGACCAGCCTTGTCAGTCGATCGACCAGATCGCTATTCCAGACGTAAATTAAGACCGTGAATCTTGAAGCCCATGAAGTTTAGGTTTAGGAAATAAGGTGTTACGTTGATTGCTATATAACGTAACATAAACAATCAAGCTTTCATCGGAGTTTTTATCGAGTTTTACATCTAGTTTTACATACAGTTCTATACCAAAATAATTAGGGTTCGGGATATTGTCTTGCATCGAATTTTCGTTTGTGCTCTGAATCATTCCGTCAAAATTCCTTTGAAACTTCGGTATTCCTCTGTCTTCATTCAGTTTCTTTGCCTTATTATTGTTTTAGTACAGAAATTGTTAGTTAGTTCCTAAAGCCAATTATCGTTTATGTTATTCGCTTATTTAATCGTTGCAAACATGAATCCAGTAGTTTATTCCGTCTATAATATTGTTATTCCTGCTATAGTCATGAGTAGCTAGTTAGTTCGTGCTAGGATGTAGGCGATTTACGGCAGAGGCGACATTAGATTAGAAAGGACTGTTTCGCGTGTTGGTCGATCGACTGACATTGCCAGTCGATCGACTGACCTCGTAGGGTTTTATATTCGTTTTAATTGTTTTAATCTTGTATTTAACGAATCGAATGCATGCGACCAGTTAGATACCTATTTCGTGACTGACCCATTAGATCGAAAGGTAGGGGAGGTTATTAGACCATCAATTAAATCGACTAGACTGTGCTAAGATCGAAAGATAGGTATAGTTTAGACCGTTAGTCACTTTTCGGACGAGAGTCGATTAGTGACATTAGGGACCTATAGCGAGATCGAGAGATGCTATTTGTTAAGAGTGGACCGAGAGGACCTCTTTATTTCCCGCCTTACCTGTGTTTGATTCAGACCGACTTAGTTTGCTGCCGCCGAAGCTATAATGAACCGACCATCCTAGTACCCTTCTTTTGTCTGTTTAAATCGTTGATTTAGTTTATTGCCTTTATTCTCTATTAGCCGTAGACCAATTCAATTCAACCCCCACAATAGTTACCTCAGACTGAACATAAATCAACTAAAATTTACAACTGCCTCCTTGTGGTTCGACCCTGTTACCACTAGCCTAGGTTAGTCTTAATAGGAGATTATAAATTTTATCTTTGGTACTCACAACGACGGGTATTATTAGACGAGCCAAAATCGAGTTTTGGCCTGAGATAGGAGCTCCTTGCTATGCAGGGAGGCTCGCGCCTCTTGTGGGTGTCCAGGTCAGACTCAAATGTGTTTGAGTTCGTCTTTCACTTAACACTTTCTTTTATTTTTACTTCTCTCCTTTTTACGGTTTTTACCATTTTAATTCATTTTTATGATAATCATATTTTGACCATTACAAAAATCATCCTTGGTTCTTTATACCATGACGGTTTATTCCGTGACTCGATGATATTATTGGTTAATTACAAATTAAAGGGTATTTTAACCCCCTGTCATTTTATTTACAATTTTTCTCATTTGCTTACATTTGCAAATATATTAGTCATAATTCGTAATCATCCTTGGTTCTTTACACCATGTCGGTTTAATCCGAGTACGATGACAAACTTGACTAATTACAAAGAAATGAACTTAACATATTCGGTTCAAATCAAACATTTTAGATTTCTATTTGTAAACTATGCTTTTTCAAACATGCAAATCCAACAACGAATATTACTAACATAATAGTAATTATTCCGAGTCATGCAAACAACATTTGCAAATCTTTCATCATAAATACGGTTTTAACTAACCTTTTCAAGAACCAGGAGACGCCCCCTTGGGTCGGCTCATTGCTAGCGCCCCAAGAGGCCATCTGCTTTCTTATCTAAAAACCTGGCAGAGCCCTTCCACTCGCCAATAGGCTCGCGCCCCAATAGGGCTGCCTGGCACTGTTCTGCCTCGTTTTTAGCACTTCTCTAGGACGATCCCGATTACGGTTTATCCGCATACATGACGGATCAGATTGACGAGTTTGCATTTGCTACTTTATTTTTTAAACACATTTTTTTCAAATAAATGAATCGTGTTAAGCACCATAATCCGAATTTGGTAAATGGATGTTTAATTTCCGTTTTCACATGCAAATCTATCTAAATCCAACTTGACATCTAATGCTTGATATTTGGCTTAACAAACCGACTTAGAAAGCTCACATGATAGGTTAACACTTTTGGATGTGCATTCATGCATTTACCACGTTTTATCAACTTTTGCACTTAAACAACCATGATCGTTCAGTAGAGGCCGCTAACGCGGGCGGGATTGGGTGTCCGATTAAAGGGCTTCCCAATACGTACCCTCACCCCTTACTCAGAACCTTTGGATTGTGGATTGCCTTATCCAGGGCATACGAGAGTCAGCTTAGGTATAGAATGCTAAAAGGGGGACGAGTCCTTATCTTTAGTACCGATGTCAAACACCGCTTTTTGCCTTGGTTGACCTAGGTATAAAGTGGATCCGAACATCTCTAATCGTTTCGAGACCTTTACCGAGACGAAACCGACCGATCTAAAGCGATCCGTCGAAAGCATTTTTACGCCGCCAAGAGTGGCTTTCAAAAGACCGCTCCATGTCCACATATTGGCTTGGCGTGCAGGTGGCCCGTGACCGCATATCGGTAGGTGGCCCATATCCACAGACCGGCCAGTGGCCCATGTCCACAGTTTGGCGACTCCGCTGGGGAAAACTAGGACACTTGTGTCTTTGTGATCCTTAGAGGTGAAACTCGAACGATGTCGTGGTTAAAGTGCATTAATTGATATTACGGTCATAAGTCGGGTTCCTTGTCCGGGCCCACAACCTAACCTTTTTCGACCAATTGGCTCATTTCGTCGGCGTGAGTTTTCTCATCCCCGCGCGAATCCCGATTGAGTCAAGCATACCGTTGACGTTACACATTTCTGTTTCGTCAAAGAGCTTTCATCACTTTCGAGCACGAGGCTAGGGCACCCTCCTTATACATTTTGTTTGGATTGGTATCCCTCTCGCAAATCGGGGTTTGATTGCTTGGTGTGTAACCCATCCTTTTAAGCCAAAACCCGTGTCAGCATTATGTATAATATAATGAACTGGGAGTGCTTATGTGCTACTTGATCATAAGTACTTCCGTGTCATTTTCAAACTTTCAAAAACAATCTTTTGCGCCGTTATAATGGCCGTTTTAAACCTCGGTCTTTCACCGACCGTTGCACGCCTTTTTAGGCCGTCGTAATGACGACTTTCAAAACCGGTTTTCTACAACCGTTTCAAAAACACATTTCGCGCCGTTATAATGGCCATTTCAAAACCCGGTTTTTATAACCATTTCAAATGCACCTTTTTGTACCGTTGTTATGACGATTTCAAACCTTGGTTTTCACAAACCATTTCAAAATACCTTTTTACGCCGTCGTAATGACGAATTCTACTCTCGAATTTTCAAAATTGGAAATCAATATTCAAACAAAATTTTTTTTTAAAACCGTCGTAATGACGATTTCAACCCGTGAAACTTTCAAATTTCAAATCTCGTTTTCGAAATCAAATTTGGCTTTTCTAAGACGTCGTAACGACGATTTCAATTCCCACACTTTTCGATTTGCATACCGCCTTCAAAGGTTAAAACGGTTTTCTAACCCGTCGTAATGACGAATTCAATCCTCACAATTTCCAAATTTCAAATCAAGACTCAATCATTTGAAAACAAATTTAACCGTTTTCAAATTTCAATTCAAAATCAAATCTTTGAAGACAAATTTAACCGTTTTCAAATTTCAAATTCAAAATCAAATCTTTGAAAACAAATTTAACCGTTTTCAAATTTCAAATCCAATTTCAAATCTTTGAAAACAAATTTAACCGTTTTCAAAATTCAAATTCAAAATCAAACCATTTGAAAACAAATTTAACCGTTTTCAAATTTCAAATCCAACTTCAAACCATTTGAAAACAAAATTAACCGTTTTCAAATTTTTAATTCAAAATCAAATCTTTGAAAACAAATTTAATTGTTTTCAGATTTCAAATCAAAACTCAATCTTTGAAAACAAATTTAACCGTTTTCAAATTTTCAATCCAATTTTATATCCTTTGAAAACAAATTTAACCATTTTCAGATTTCAAATCCAATTTCAAATCTTTGAAAACAAACTTATCCGTTTTCATGGCCATTGTGATGACGATTCCAAATTCTTCGATTCTCGATTTTCAAATCCGTGATTCGGAATTACAAAAACCGTCTTCGGAAACAACACATTGTTTTCAGAGCCGTCGCAATTTCAACTCGAATCGTCTTTTGAAAACAGACCTAAGACAACCCTTTAAACTGGTCGACCTTCTAAAGATCCCTACTCTTCGGAAGCCGTCCATAAAATGACAAATGAATCTTTTTGAAAATTTCTATTTTTGAAAATTTCAGTCCGCCTTTCTGATTCAGCCTCGAGCCTATTAAAGTCCAGTCGATTTCAAGTCAAGTCGTCTAGATAACGTTGAATCTCTGCCGAAGTTAGTGCCCACCTTCTAGTCTAGGCCGTGTCGCCTAATTGTCGAGACATATTCAATGGCGTTAGGAGAGTCAAAATCTCTCGGGTATTAAACCCGCATTTCCCCTACATTACGGGTCAAAGGTCAAGTTTGCGTACGCATCTTGTCCAATGGCGTCACGTCATCGACAAACCTCCAAACTGAGCCAGAAGTCGTCTGTCTAGGCATCACTATGCCAAAGTCGACACTCAAGTCTAAATTCAAGTCATGCACCAAGAGTTCAAACACAAGAGGTCATTCACGATCTTTAATGAACTCATAACCTAGTCACACCGCCGCGTCTTCACGACAAAACTGTCAACAAGAAACTCAAGAAGTTCAAACACAAGAGGTCGTACTTGCCTTTGTTTGTGCGATGCTTTGCCAAGACAAGTTATAACGCCTATCGTTATGTCATTAGGAATCCCTTGGGTACCATAAATTGTCAACAAGAAACTCAAGAAGTCGACCAATCTGCACCCGCCATGACTTCTATCGAAACCAACAACATGGTCATTCGACTCATAGCTACCGTGGAAAACTTGAGCACTCGTCTCTCCCAAGTTGAGGACAAAATGATAACCGGGAATTTTCCCTCTTCTGATATTGAGCAAAGGGTTAAGCTTCTTGAAAGCCGTCTACTGGCCAACGACCAAACTAAAACCAGACGACCTCATAGGTCCTTCCCTGATTTGGGTATGCCTTATGCCACAGCCTTGGAAAGGCTAATCTCCAAAGGAAAGCTCAAACCAATTGGTCCAACTCCAGACCCTCTACAAACAAGCGAGGACATAGATGGGATGGAAAACTGTTTTGTCAATATCACCAAGGTCGCGGACATGACACCGAGATGTGTCTCCCTCTAAAAGGCGCCATCCTTGATATGATCGAAAAGGGTGAATTACCACTACCTCCCTCAACAAACAACAAGAACAACCGTCCAGAAAATCCTATTGAACACGGTCAGGAGTCTTCCCTACACTGCTCTCACCTCATCTATCCTGACGATGGGAAAATTCATGCAATTGACGAAGATGGCATACAATGCGCTATAATGATGCTCTTCTTCTCTATCAACAACATATTCTCAAAGATGCAAGTGGCTATCAATGATTTGAACACCCGGGTAGCTAATTTGGAGAAAAGGTTGGGTAATACCGAAAATGAACCTGACCATCAAGGAGAAGAACAACCCTCCATTCACCAACCAACAGTTGTTGAAAATGAGGAGTCATCCGATGGTTCCCACATCCACGAACCTACCAACAAAGAACATGAAACTGCCTCGCCAAATACCCTTTCAAAATGCCAAGCAACATCCCAAAATCTTCCCATTGACAACAACCAAATCCTTTTTCCGCCCAGGATTGACAAAAACAAAACTCACAAAAACATCCCCAAAAACACCAATGTCGGAGCCATGGGAAAACATCAAATGGTATTCACTGATCTGGGAATAACATATGGCACCGCTCTGGAGATACTTGCTTCAGAAGGAATGCTCCAACCCATTGGTCCGACTCCGGACAAACATGAACACAAAAGAGCCCAATCCTGGGATGGTAATGCCTATTGCCAATATCACCAAGGCAAGGGTCATGACACCGAAGCCTGCTTCAAACTCAAGCATGCCATTCAAGATATGATCGAGGCTGGCAAAATCATAATTGCACCTCTCAATCAAGACAATCCTCCTGGATGTCTCAAGTCAAACAGCAAGGTTGAACGTTCTCAAAGGACATTCACCAACCTCAACACAACCTATGCCGCAGCTCTTCAAAAGCTTGTGACTGAAGGGAAACTACAACCAATTGGGCCCACCCCGGACCCGTCTGAATACAGGAAAACCCGTTTCTGGGACGGCAGTGCCTATTGCCAATATCATCAAGGAAAGGGTCATGATACTGAAACATGCTTCAAACTGAAACATATTATTCAAAATATGATCGACAACCATGAACTGATAGCTTCATCCCTATGCCAACCAAGTGATGAAGACAACCCGAATGAACATCTCTTTCTGCATGGAGATAAAAGCCTTATCGACTATTGTCCTCATATCATTCCCAACAACGAGAGTGAATTGCTCAAGTGGGTCAATGCTCAAGACCGGATATTCAAGCCGCTGGATGCTACGGAGGAGACCTTCGAGGAGGAAAGTGATGATTAAGAGTTCGTATCTGAGAGCGAGTCAAAGTCCGAGTCCGAGTCTTAGGCTTTCTCATATCTATCCTAGTGCCTGTCCTTTTATTCCTAAGTGACAAACTAGGGGTTGTCCCCATGAGTCACATGTATCCATCGAGTCTGTGTTAACATCTTATTTATCTGAATAAAAGCACAATTTTCAACTATCATATGTTCTCCCCTTTACCATTTCCCGTTGACAACGAGAATTGATTTTAGAATTGATTTAAAACGAACAACTTGTTCCAATTCAATGTGAGCACACTCGAGTGATGTTCCGCTCCAAGTAACCAAAGGACCCGAAACTCTGTGTCCATTCACTTTACCTATTCCATGTCTGGTAATAGAAACCTTTCAATAACACCTAATTTAGAACGAGCTTCTATCAAAGGGATTCTACGACGAACCTAGATAACAAACTAGGACATCTCCTTGTTCATGATCAATGACGGAAGGCAAGCCCATTCCCCACAAAAACATCCCATCACCAAATATCAACCACTCACCACTGGGTACATCCCCGTGTGCACCTTTACCTTCCTCGAACGAAGGACGACAAAGAACCAATAAATCAATGCCAAATAACAAAACTAAAACCAAAAGGGCGAAAGTCATTCGGCCAATCTCCAAACACAAAGCGAAAGGCCAAAATCAAAGGCCCAAGCCAATATCTATTCAACCAAAGCCGAAACGAAAGCCAAGGCTAAAGCCAAAACAAAAACAAAATAGTGGAATTCAAATTCGCTATTTTCACGAATTTCAAAGACGAAATCAAAAACCGCCATTTTCAAATCACAAATACAAAATAGTGAAAATCAAATTCGCTATTTTCACAAATTCCACACGACGAAATTACAACTGTCCTTTTCAAACAAAAATGAAATAGCGAAATTCAAGTTCGTTATTTTACCACAATTCCAAACGACGGATTTAAAAACCGTCATTTTCAAACAAAAAAGAAATAGCGAAATTCAAACTCGCTATTTTCCCACAATTCCAAACGACGAATTTAAAAACCGTCACTTTTCAAAAAATGAAATAACGGAATTCAAAATTCGTTATTTTTTCCACAATTTCAAATGACGGATTTAAAACCATCCTTTTAAAACAAAAACGAAATAGCGAAATTCAAATTCGTTATTTTCTCACAATTCCACACGACGGAATTAGAACCGTCCATTTCAAACTTCGAACCAACGAGATAAACACCAAAATACCAAGTCCAGTACCAACAAGTCCAAAGCCCAGGACCTATGGGTCAAAAACAAAAAGTCCAGGACCAACAAGTCCAAAGCCCAGGACCAACAAGTCCAAACACCAAAGTCCAGGACCAACAAGTCCAAAGCCCAGGACCCATGAGTCCAAAACACCAAGTCCAGGAACAACAAGTCCAAAGCCCAGGACCCATGTGTCCAAAATACAAAGTCCAGGACCGACACGTCCAAAACACCAAACACTAAAACCTCAACCAAACTGTTTCGCCCCTAAGTTCTTCAATAGACTGTTACAGGGAGACCCATCTAGGATCCTGGGGATTCCCCTCAAGATCATAACCAACATAGCTTCACCTCTAAGTCCTTCTAGAGAATGCTACAAGGAGACCTATCTAGGCTTCTGAGGATTTCCCTCAAGCTCAAAATATCACACCTTAACCTTTAAGGTCCAGACATGGGATTCTGATCCCACATTGTTTACGAACCATTTCGTGCTCAGGCCATATTAAGCCGGAGACCCCATTCCGCACCACATTACAAGCCGTAACCCACCGGCCTAAACACCACAAAATACAAACTCCATATTTTTATCTGTCAAACAAACCTTTTACTACCAAACTTCACATTCCAAAATGCCGAAGCCATTTCCACCCGACCCAAATACGGAGTCTTCAAAAATACATCGCTCCCCGGAACGGGACATGTCCATTTCATTCTTAGGGTCCACTTTTTAGTGTGCCCACACGACAAGAAATATTTTCACAAACTATGCCTCTTCGATTGATGATCAAGAGGAAATTTTCTCCAATCAACTTTCGAGTCACCGAACGGAATTTACCGTCGTGACCCTCAACTCCAGATTTTTATCTGTCAAACAAACCTTTTATTACCAAGCTCCACATTCCATAATGTCAAAGCCTTTTTCACCCTGACCCAGATACGGAGTCCTCGAATGCTTTCCTACCGAGAACGGGACATACCCAATCTACCCTTAGGGTCCACTTTTTAGTGTGCTCACATGATAAGGAACATTTTCACAAATTACACCTCTTCGATTCATGATCGAGGAGAATTCTCTCAAACCAATTTTTAGAGTCACCACCTTCACACTTTAAGGTCCTAACAACTCGCTTAGGCACACACATTCAGAACTACGATCTGGTTTGATTTCACATCACGTGAATACGTAGGCAGTCCTTCAAGGACACAACCATACCCCTCAAAATCACTCTAATGTCCTAACAACTCGCTTAGGCACACACATGCAGAACTACGATCTGGTTTGATTTTGCAAACACGCGAATATGTAGGCAATCCTATTATGAGGACACAACCACACCCCCACACACATTCAATTTTCAAACCTTCAATTTGCAACCCATTGCACACACAGCTCAGAACTACAATCTGGTTTGATTTCGCAAACACGCGAATACGTAGGCAATCCCCCAACAAGGACGCAACCGCATACCCATTTCAATCTCGACCATTAACATCAATCCTCAAAACCAGCCCACCCAGCTGCAGAAAATTAATCTCATACCTCTTTACTGGGGGCTTCTTCCATAAGACGTCGCCCATTCCTTGTTTTGTCAAATTCCCACCTTCTCACTATGGGGGCTTCTCTTTCAAGACGCCACCCATCCTTTACACCCATAGCCTAGTGCTCGGTTCGGACGATGACAAGGTCTTGGTTCCGCTCTCCGAATTATCATACCCTGAGAAGGGATCTGAAACAAGCAAACGGAGGCAAAGATGTCTAAAGAAGATAATCAATTCGCGTTCCCCAGCCGAGCGGGCCTTCTACCCCAAGAATCTGATGCGCGTTATCACCCTCTGTTGGCTAAGGAGTTGCACTTAGATTGGCAAAGTCTGTCAAAGTAACCCATGTGTCGTGTCGCTACTGAGTTTGTGTCGCATCCACGACCGCCTATTGTCAGTTTGTCAGTATACATCCGTGTGCGTTAATGTCGTAACGGTCACGTGTCTCCAATCTATCAAATCACGGATCTAAGAGTAAGAAGACTCAATATTAAACTTCACAACTTTCAAAACTTCTATCTCCTCTCGTGTGAGATATTACATGCTAGTTGTTTATATGCCAACTGCTCACATGCTTATGTGTGTACGTGCTTATATGCTTGCATGCTACATGCTTGTCTATGCGACTGCGGATTTGTGTGGTCACTAACCATGTAGATAATATTGAGATGAAAAACGCACTCCAACTGAGTACTGGGTTCTTCCCAATAAATGCCGACCCGTGAAGTCCAAGGGCTTTAACCGCGTCAATTATATGGCATACGCTACCTCCCAAAGAGCGGCAACTCATATCCCCGGCGAGTCCTGAGAAGTTTCCAACTCCCTAGCGAGTGCCGATTTTTAAATGGATGTCACACATGCTATTTTCCACAGTCGATCATTCGACCATAGATGGCTGGCGAGCCTTACAACGCATATGGCTGGCGAGCCTTTGTCTGCAAACAAGATACAACTTAAGGACGGACTAGTACAAAAGTGACAATAGGCTAGTACGTAAGGCTACGGTCACTAAAAATAGCCGTAGCCTATTATAAAAGGCCACGGTTGTTGCAAAGAACCGTAGCCAAATGTGCACTAAGAAAGAAAAAGCTTCGGTTCAACTTCGAAACCGTAGCTAAAAATCTTTTATATACACTAAAAGACAACGGCTATTAAAGACCGTAGCCATTTATAAAATGAATTATTGGCGCTAAGCTCGTAAAATTTTGGCGCTGCACTTTTATAGTGCCTTATTCTAATAATATTAGTCCAATTTATCTATGCCTTATTATATTTCTTAATAAAAAATTCCTCTCATACCATTAAACAATTCATAAAACTCTTAACTCTAATATACAACTTCCTCTCATATCAGTAAACAATTCATTCTCCCTTCAAAAAAAAGAGAAAATTAAACAAAATCGATTCTTCAATTCCTGAACAACTCATCATACCGCTTGTCGCAAACACCAGTAATCTCACTCCGCTCACAACGACAGCACCACCACCGCCTCACTCAAAGTAAATTTAGGGTATTTTTTCTGAACAAATAAATTCTTTTATATAGTTATTTAATTTTTGCTTATTAATTTAATTTAGGGTTAGTAAAATTTAGGGGTTTTCTTTTCAATTTAGAGTCAGCTTATTTTTGTTTCGCGCCTGTTGTACGATGTTACAATTGGTCTTCTTCTGTAGTCGCAAACTCGCAATACTCAAGTAGGCCAAAATCTGTGCTTTTGCAATGTTATTTTGTCGGAATATTGTTATTTTATACCTACATGGTGTATTCATTGAATTGGAATGTTGTAGGTGGAATTTCTCTGCTAAAAGTCATAGTGTCGGCGTCTAATTTGAATTTATTTGTGTAATTGATTGAAATTAGAACAGCTTAATCATATAAATCATGTTTCAATCGCTTTAATTAATTCTTTCCTAAGTTTTTGAGGCGTGGTTTACATCATTTGTTGCAAATTTTGTTATAAGAAGATTCTATTGTGAAGGGAAAATAGAGTCCATGTTTCTGGAATAGTAACATAGGTGATAGGAAGTAGAATTATGCACCTTCAAAGTTGACTCGGAAGTTTATTTGTACTATAAGTTGTCTAGAAAGTCACCAACTTACGCCATTTCATGGCCGCTGATACAACTGTATGTGCTCATGTCATCTACGTATAGTCGTCCATTAGTCAACCCTTAAATCAGATTTTTGCAATTGCCTTTGTGTCTGGTATTTTGGTGAATCTGACTATTTAACTGAAATGATAAATTAATTTGTTGTTGTTTTCTTATTGTACTCGCTTTAGTTTAGAGTTATACAGCTTTTCAATTTAAAATATAGGGCAATTAGTTGTGAAAGCATGTGACTTATACTCTGATGTATTTAGTTGATTGTTCTTAAATCATCAAAATATGTGTAATATGCACATTGTAAATGTTAAGTTGGCATTTTTATAATGTTCTAGGAATTAGTTTTTTTTTTAATTATGTTTGGGATTAGGGGCTCTGGTTTTCTTTAATCACACTAATTGAATATTTTAATTCGGGGATTCAAACACTTCATTATTTTAGTTCTGAAAAGGACTCTCTGGTTCATTTGGTTCGTTAGTTTTGGTCGGAGACTCATTTCGTCCGGTCGCTTATGCTCGGTGAGCCGAATGAAACCAAAGTTTCATGTTTGGAACGCGGGACTTGGGTTGGCTCGACCAAATTTTTTTTTTCCGGAATTGATGTTGCTATGGACCAAGTACAAATCCATCAACATTAGCTTCATCGTCTTTGGGAACTTATATTCTTTAATTCTTCTTCAAATAAATCTTTTTCTTTCAAAAGTTAGAGTTTTTGTCAATTAAGACGAAGATATTAAACCAGGCCATGTGATTAAAAAAAGGCATTTTGATGCTGACGAGTTTTATAATAGTAGTAGTGAACGTTCCCTACCAACACAAAATATGTTATGTGACATTATTATCCCCTTTCCTATTGATATGTTTCTTTAATTAATTCTAGGTACAGTTTTTCTAGCCATAGATCGAAGTTTTTCTAGCCATAGATCGAAGTTGGATGTATAATATGAAACGTTCAACTCTTGAATTTCGGAATTTGGTGAAAGAGAAATTTGTGAGATGTGCTGTGGAGAATGCACTTAGAAAAGGAGAGACACGCATATTATGCCCTTGTATTGATTGTGAAAATTTGGAAAAAGTGTTAACTCCCGATGTTTATGTGGATCATTTAGTTTTACGTGGATTTGTAAAAGATTATACACGTTGGATATTTCATGGTGAACCCATAGGTATTTCTGGAATAGAAATAGGTAGACAAGAGACACGAGAATATGTTAATGATGATGATATTGAAAGGGACCGAATAGATAGCTTGATTGATGACGTGCAAGTTAATTTTGAGGACGAGCCACGTGTTTTGGAGAGGTTGCTAAGTGATGCGGAGAAACCTTTGTATCTTAATTGTGATAAATTCACCCGTTTATCTGCTGTAATGAATTTAATGTCTTTAAAAGTGGAAAATAGGTGGAGCGATACGAGTTTCACAGCCTTGTTAGAACTCTTAGATGACATGCTTTCCGAAGGTCACGTTCTTCCAAAATCTACTTATGAAGCCAAGAAAGTTATGTGTCCAATAGGTTGTGACTATGAAAAAATTCATGCATGTCCGAATGATTGTATTTTGTACCGTAAAAAATACAAGGATTTGCATAAATGTCCAAAGTGTGGGACATCACGATATCGGGTGAAGGACAAGGATGACAGTTGTGAGAAAAAGAAAGGCTATGCAAAGAAAGGTTCTCCAGCAAAGGTGGTGTGGTATTTACCTATAATACCAAGATTTAAGCGCATTTTTGCTAATGAAAATGAAGCTAAGAAGTTAAGGTGGCATTCAGAAATGAGAAAAAAAGATGGCAACCTCAGACATCCTGTTGATGCGCCTCAATGGAGAACAATTGATAGAATGTTTTCAGAATTTGGCAAGGATTCTAGAAATTTGCGCTTGGGCCTTTGCACAGATGTAATGAACCCTTTCTCTACTTTAAGTAGTCAGCATAGCACGTGGCCTGTCCTTCTTTGTATTTACAACCTTCCTCCTTATTTGTGTATGAAGCGCAAATACTTGATGTTGTCACTTCTTATACAAAGACCAAAGCAACCTAGAAACGATATAGATGTTTATCTAGAGCCTCTCATTGATGATTTGAAATTATTGTGGGATGAAGGGGTGATGGTGTATGATGCAGTTGAAAAAGTTGATTTCAAATTGAATGCTATGTTGTTGTGTACTATAAATGATTTTCCTGCATATGGCAATTTGTCTGGATACTCGGTTAAAGGGAAAAAAGCTTGCCCCATATGTGATGAGGGAACCGTATGTCCTTGGCTTACTTATAGTGGTAAGAATGTTTACACACACTATCGAAGATTTTTGCGACGAAATCACCCTTGTCGTAAGATGAAAAAAGCATTCAATGGGATGGTGGAGAATAAAATGGCTCCTATTCCACTAGAGGCAGATGAAGTATTTAAACAAGTCAAAGATATTAATGTTATTTATGGAAAACCCAACCGTTTTCTAAAGAATGCAAAATATAAGAAGTCTATATTCTGGGATCTTCCATATTGGCAACATCTGCCCGTAAGACACTGTATTGACATTATGCATGTTGAAAAAAATGTTGCTGAAAGTCTTATCGGAACACTTCTTAATATCCCTGGAAAGACTAAAGATGGGTATAAAGCAAGGAAAGATATTGAGGAGATGGGAATTCGGAAAGAGTTGGCACCACATGAGAATGGAAAGCGTGCATATCTTCCTCCAGCTTGCTATACTTTGTCTAAGAAGGAAAAAACAATTGTGTGTGAGTGCATTCGTGGTATTAAGGTACCACATGGTTATTCTTCCAATATGAAAATTTTATCTTGTTTCAATGAAGGATTTGAGGTTGATTGGTCTAAAATCTCATGATAATCATGTAATAATGCAACAATTTTTGCCCGTTTCCATTCGATCAGTGTTGCCTAAAGATGTCAGATGTGCAATTACAAGACTTTGCTTTTTCTTTAATGCGATTTATAGCAAAGTGATTGATCCAGACTCACTTGATAAGTTGCAAGCAGACGTCGTTGAAACTTTGTGCCAGTTAGAGATGTATTTCCCCCCTTCATTTTTCGATATTTTAGTACATTTGGTTGTACATTTGGTTAGGGAGGCTAAGATATTAGGCCCCGTACACTTAAGGGATATGTATGCGTTTGAGCGATATATGGGTATTTTGAAAAGGTATACAACTAATAGATATAGGCCGGATGCTAGTATTGTTGAAGGCTACATAGCCGGAGAGGTTATTGGGTTTTGTAAAGATTATTTGGCAAATGTTCAACCATTTGGGCTTCCAAAATCTCGACATGAAGGGAGACTTGAGGGTAAAGGCACTATTGGAGCAAATTGGGTGTCTTTCAATTGTGAAGAACTTAGTAATGCTCATTTCCATGTCTACAACATCTTACTGAAGTTCATCCTTACCTAGAGGAACACATGCAAACATTAAGGGCGGAACATCCCTTGAAGAGTGAGAAATGGTTAGCTGAACAACATAACAAGTGCTTTGTGAAATGGTTTAGGGGAAAAGTGCTGGGCGAGTTGTCAAATACTCCTGATACAGTGGGTGAAACCGTTAAATGGTTAGCTTATGGCCCAAATAATGAAGTTAAATCATTTGAAGGGTATGATATCAATGGCTATTGTTTTTATACCGAGCGTCAAGATAGTAAGAGTACAATGCAAAATAGTGGAGTTACAGTAGTGGCTTCATCTACTGAATTTGGCACTAGAGGTAGTACACCTGTTCATAGTCAAATGCCCTATTATGGGATCATTGAAGACATATGGGAGTTGCAATATGCAATATTCACGATTCCTTTGTTCAAATGCAAATGGGTTGATAGTAAGAAAGGTTTACGCGTAGACGAGTATGGCTTTACATTGGTAGATTTTAGTAGGCCGGGGTACAAGAATGAGCCTCTTATAATGGCTTCACAAGCAAAACAAGTTTTCTATGTCGTGGATCCAGTAAATGATAAGTGGCATGTTGTGCTTCAAGGTAAGAGACGTATTCTTGGAGTGGATGATGTAGATGACGAGGAAGAATATGATCAATTTGATGATATTCCTCCTTTTTCTGATTGATTGCCAGGAATGCCCCCTGAAAATGACACCCTAGTTAATTATGTAAGAGATGATCATAATGAGGGCATTTGGGAAGAGGCAAATTAAACTAACTATATGACGAGTTGATTTTATTTGTTGAACTTTAAATTCAATCTACTACTTGAAGTTGTGTCAAACTGGATGTATTGGTGCTTGCCTTTTTTAGGCCTTGATATAATACTACTTACATTTTCAACAAAATAAAACTTGTTATGTTTTTATTCTATATATTCTATTTTGTCTATTCCTGTGTAACTTCCTCCTTTTTTAGTCCTTATGTTTAAAGGTTAACATTAAATAAATACCTGGTTGCAGAAATGTGGTGATTAGAAACAGGTAAAAGCAACATTTATATGGTCATATATTATTTGGATTTTAATAGTTTACATGCTTTATATTTGCTCTAAGTGATGTTTACTCTGTAGGAATTTTATGATGGAGGATAATTCCGAGAGTGGTAGCAGTAGTGATACCTCTGCCGATGAAAATATAAATAAGATGGAGAATAGAAAAAGAAGTCGTCCTAAACAAAAGCGAACACGAGGACCTACTAAATTGAAGAAGCTTGAAGGTAAAGGTCCATTTCCTCTAGCATGGGATAATCCTGGTTGTCCAACGGGAGAATTTGCTACTAAGTTTGCAAGTTATTGCGGTAGAAAGGTTCGTAGTCAAGTGAAAATCACCTTTGATGATTGGGATAAAGATGTTGATGTTGGTCTTAAAAATTTACTTTGGGAAGTTATAGCTGTAAGTCTCTTTATTTGTTATTACTTTTCCATTCAAACTTACTTGGTTATGTTTAGATATAGCTGTGATTTACTTTCGTTTTATATTTTTAGAAAAAGTACCAAATTCATGAGAGACATAAAGCGTATGTGCTATGTTCTTGTGGGAGTAAGTGGAAGGATTTTAAGGGAAAATTGACTCCGAAGTATATACGTAACAAACATCCCAAGTATGATTCGCCGGCTGATTATTATAACTTTATTGAACCTGCTGATTGGGAGAAATTTAAAAAATCCCGAGAGACCGAAGAATTCAAGGTGATGTTATGATTTTTACGAACAATGTGGACGTATTATAGATTCCTTCCGTTAATATTTTTTTTACATCATCATTTGCTTATTTTAGGAAAAAAGTAGGAAAGCTTCAGAAAGTCGTAAGCAGAGTGAGCATCCTCATCTTATGGGTAGGCGGGGATATAACCAAAGAGTGGCTGAATGGGTAGCCGAATCTTCCACGTCTTCATCTTCACCAAAATCCGTGAGCGATTTATTTCTTGATCGTAGTTGGCGTTGGATTAAGGGAAGGACTAAATCTGATGGGAAAGTTCCAAATAAGAAAACTCAAGAAGTTGTCGAAGAAATGGTTATGCTTTGTTCAGTCAGAGTTATTACCACCCAATTCTTATCTCTTAGGTTCAGTATCAGACTTCTCCATTTAGTCTTCACCTGCTCCCTTATTCATTCAGCAATTTAAGTCAATTTAATTAGGACTGTCAAGTATTGAGTTAATACACCTCAATGTGTCGTTCCTAGGATCTGAACTTCTCACTCACAAGGGTGACATTGAT
Source organism: Silene latifolia (assembly GCF_048544455.1). NCBI lineage: Eukaryota > Viridiplantae > Streptophyta > Magnoliopsida > Caryophyllales > Caryophyllaceae > Silene > Silene latifolia. Next base: position 301,085,297 of record NC_133538.1, on the reverse strand, counting down.
AGAACATATGGGGAACAGTTTTCAGTTTGTTGCTTCTAGTATTGAGTTAAAATTTTATATAATGCTACTAAGTTAAAATGGTTAAAAGAAATAATATGACTATTATTATGTAACTTTGTTTTGTATCATATCAGACTGAATGGAACAAGAAGGTAGCTTCAGGAGAATTTGTTCCAAATAGATATGATGACGTCTTGTCACGTAGCCTAGGTAAGAAGGAACACTCGGGTCGAGTGAGAGGATTTAGTGCAAGAGTTACTATCAAGGACGTGTTTGGAACATCGCATCGGACTTCTCAAAGACCTAACGGAATATCTGATCAAGAAGTAGCTGAAATTACGCAGAGAATACAAAAGGAAACTCAAGAGAACTTTAGCCACCTTATTCATAAAGAGGTGACTGGCATATTAAAGAAATTAGGATTGAAGCTACCGGACGATTATGATGAATATCAGAGTAGTTGTCAATCTGTCAACCCGGTAAAAATTGTAGAGTGGAGCAGAGAAGTACATGTAACCCCTGATCCTAAGGAGTTAAAGGTATTTTTGTACTATGAATCATTTATTATTTAACAAACAAAGTAACACTAGATAACTAGTTATTTGTCTAACCTCTTGTTATTGTTATTCTAATAGTGTCATCAAGCCAACAACTGCGCCTAATCCCATCGAGTTAAAGGTATTTTTGTATTAAGATCATTACTTTAATTTTACTCCATATTTATTTTGACAAACAAAGTAACAACTGACGAACTAGTTATTTGATTTTGATACACATTTTATTTTACTTTTTAGGAGCCAACAAAGTGTCGACTAACTTGTATTCATGATGGGGTGATTTTCAACGTTGCTGAAGCTACTGTTTGCCCAAATGAAGATGACACACAGTTAGTCCATGGTACGTCATTACTCGTTGGTAATGTGAGAGTGTCAATAGATAAAGTTTTGGAAGGTACTGCCCCACTTCCTGTTCCCACACAATTTCTCGAGCTTGTAGTAGATGCGGCCGGAAGTTTTGTCCAGTGGCCGAAGGAGCTAATTGTGGTTGGAGACGAGGTGCATATAGATTAAATTTTATAAAGCTCTATAATTGTTTTTTTAGTGGAAATGTGAGAATATTCATTAATCAGTAGCATCATTAGTTGGAAGTTTTTTCTATTGTTTCTTGTTATTGTTATTCTAATAATGTCGATCTTTTCCGTAAGGAATCACTTTTCATTAGACCTTCAGCTACCAAGACACAAAAACAAACTTCAAAAGGGTCTATGATCAGACCAACAAGTGAGCCTAAGATTGATGATTATACATCGGCTATTGGACCTGAATGTAAGAAGTTACATGATTTGCTTTCCTTAATGGTTCCTAAAGCAAAAATATTTGACGTAATCTTGCCATCAAAAGTATTTTCCTTTGAGACGGATAAAACTATATTTGTAACGGAGGAAGATATTAACCAACTACTTCGCATGGCTTTCTTGAATGTGTCATGTATTCAGTTGTTCATGTTGTAAGTTAGTACATATCTTCTCTTTATCCATATACTAAATTCAAAGTATATATAAATACTTTATATTAGTGTGATTCTAATATTTTTTTTGTATGTAAGGTATTTACAAAAGCACTGTGAAGAAAAAAATGAAGGCTCGTCTTCTATTGCTTTTTTATGTCCAACAATCATATCTCAAATAGGCGATGATAAAGAGCGTAATGATGAAGTAATGAAGTATGTGGAAAATAGCTTGTATCAAATGAAAAATATTGGTGTCGTCTTAGTACCATTTTGTCAAGCGTAAGTATATTACCAATTTGGTGATCTTTATTTTTATTTTTATTTTTTTTGTGAATATTTATTTAAATTTGATGTTTTAATTATATATGTAGAATGCATTGGACGCTGATAATTCTTTGTCCACTTGTACAAGAAGCGTATTTTTGTGATCCTTTGTCTAAAAAACGTGATGTGACCTTTAAATACCTCTTACAAGAGTATGTAAAGCACTCTTGTATTTTACTAATACTATACATACGCACTTTTATAAACTCTCTCAGTTTAACCATCAATAATTATATTTTTTATAGTGCGTTTCGAGGTTTTAAGGCTCGTGGAGGTTATACTTTGAAATCAGGGATGTCATTAAAATGGAGCAATTTGGAAGTAAGTTTTTAGCCTAGTTATCTATCTCATTGCTATTTCAACAGTTCAGATGATCTATTTTGCTGCATTTTTAGGTATGCTCAACTGCAATTGTATTTTTTGAGTCCATATCTTATACAAACAACAATTCCATAATACAGTCTATGCATTTTTGTTTTGTTCCTCGCATTGCTCCTTTGAATTAGATTTATGACATTTGTCTTGCATTTGCTCCAATTTTCTACCAGTTGTATAACGATTCTACTATAGGTGCACATGAAAAAAATGTTCATGTTAGTATCATCCATTAGATAATAGAATGTTTTGGGATAGCCCTCCACACCATTCGTATACCGCATTTAGGCTCTTGCTCTCTATACCATTCATACTCATTCTTTGTTGTATATTTATGATCATCTCCATCCCATTTACCATCTAGGTATCTTGTAGCAAATTTGTCCCTTACATGGCAAATTTTCCGTTTTATAGTTCTATTATATTGAAAATGGAGTAACCTAATTGAAAATGGAGTAACCTTTTGATATTGGTTTTTTTTAGTGTCACCAACAACCTGGAGGTACAGAGTGCGGTTATTATGTTATGCGGTACATGTTAGATATTGTGAGGCACTACAATCAGAATATAACTGATTATAATAAGGTATTTAATATTTAAATGACAAGTTTTGACAGACGATACAATTTTTTTTATTGTCACGTTCAATTATACATATTTATGTTTTGATGTATTGATAGTGGTTTGGATAAAAAAAGGCTTATCCGGTTGAAGAAGTGAACGAGGTTCGAGATTTATGGGCTACTTATTTGATGACGAACCATCTCTAGTTCTAGGTAATTATATCATACTCATCACTTTGAGTCATGTTCATCTCTACTTAGTTTCTTGCTAAAATTATGTTGGAATAGTGTACAATTGACGGCTTTTAACTATCTTTAAATGGCATTTGTGTCGATGGAACTGGGGAGTTGATAGAATCTTGTTTACATCCCATTCATATTGCAAACTTGTTTAATGATTATACATTGTCTTCAAAATCTACTCCCTTCTCCCTTTTTATTACCAATCTATCTTCATTTTCTCGTATCCTTATTTAGTTTTACATATAGGTGAAATAAGACATTTGAAGGTCACCAAGTTTTCAAGAGAAGCATGAAGAGATATGGCGGGTGATCTATCAATCTGGCCGGACTTCTTATCATTTTTTGGGGGTGATTGAGGATGTATTTTGTAGCCGTAAAATATTAATTAACTTATGTTGTTGAGGAACTTGAATTGTATTTGGAAAATACGAATGTATACTCAGCACGATGCTTTTTTGTTATAAAATAGACCCAAGTGATTTTGCTTCCGATGGTGATGAAATGGTAAATTGTATATAGGTGGCTTTTATTTGCGACTAGAAGTTTTGCAAAATAGCTGGCACAAATGATGGTTTGCGATTACAGTTTTGCAGGGTAATAAGCACAAATAGTGGTGGGCACCAGCCACTTTGGACGTGGGCTTGTGGCTACGGTTGTAGTCCTGAAGACCGTGGCATAATGTTCACTTTTGGCTACGGTTAATTATTAGGACCGTAGCTTTTTATGCACTTTTGGCTACGGTTGTGAACCGTAGCCTTTTCTTCTCTACTTAAAGCTACCCCCAGATTTGCTACGGTTGTACGACCGTAGCCTTAGGTCATTTTTAACCGTGGCCGTAGGCCATTTTTGTACTAGTGACGTATCCTGAGATGCCTCGGGTACGACTCCTTTTCACAAGCTGGCGAGCCTTTTGTAATACTCCGTATTTATGAGTCTTTGGGTACTCTATCGAGTAGGCCTTACTCTGCCGAGTAAGGGTGAGTTGCGTTTTAAAATAGTTTCTGACCTGTTGGGTACTCGATCGAGTAACTAGGATACTCGATCGAGTAAGGGGGCACTCGATCGAGTACCTTAGCTACTCGATCGAGTAGCCGGTTTACGGGGAGTTATTTCTCGGGTTTTGTTAATTATGCGATTAAGGTATATAATCTTTTCCGTCATCATTCTAAACACTTTTCAAAACCTAAATTACTGTCAAAGAGACAAAGCAAGTACGTTCATCCCTTTAATCGCATTGTTAGCAAATCCCGGAGTTTGGAAGGTCGGTTTTCATCGTTTGTTATACCGTTGAGATCCTTGCGTCGAGGGTAAGATCTATGTACCCTTTTTACTGTTTTTCCTTTAAGTTGGTTAAACCCTAATATGGGGATTTGGGGGTTTTGTGTAGATTGTGATTTGGTAGTGTTTATGTGTTTGTATGATAGGAGGAGGTTTTGTAGAAGAGGCTTTTTGATACAAATGTTGATACCGTCCCGATCGTTGTGCTTTCCGGTAGGATTTCCTACTCAGTATTAGTCCCATAATGGGATGATTGTTGATGTGTTGAGATTGATTGTTTAATATCGTAATTGTTTTGTGACGGCTGTGATTGTGATTGTGATTGTTTGTCTCTGGTTCTCGAGATGCGTTCTCGGCTGAGTGGAGTCACTTGCGGGAGTGGCTTCACGCCCTAGTTTCGCCCTCCGTGGAACCCGTCACGGGAGGGGATGTGCACATTAATGGGACAGGGTTATCGCTCGGTATGATGAGCGGGGCTTAGGTGGGAACGATCGGTCCCCAACGCGTGGCTGGTCCAAAGGGATAGTCGGTGACGGATATTGATGGGGGTGGTGTGATTGTGTGTGTGTGACCGTTTGAGCTGTGTTGTTTGTTGTGTTGTTGGATTATATAAATTGTGTGATTAGTACTGACCCCGTTTAAATGTTTTAAAAACTGTGGTGATCCATTCGGGGTGGTGAGCGAGTTATTGAGCGGTATGATATGACGCGTATGGGATAGGCCGGGATGAGTCGTCACGTGGCGACTAAAGTCTCTCCGCCGTGTCGACGATGTTTTATAGCTTTGATAGATTTAGCAAAGAGACCGTCGAGAATCTTGTATTTCTTTTTATCAGTTTGGAATTGCTATGTAATCACTTTAAACTTTATTTACTTTTAAAGTTGTTTCGTTATTGTCTTATGAATATCATGCCTCGGGTAACCGAGATGGTGGCATCCTTATACCTGAGTGGTCCTGGTAAGGCACTTGGAGTATGGGTGAGTTACAAATGGTATCAAAGCGACGATCCTGAAACCTGTAACCAATGAATTTCATGAATATAGGGAGTCAATTAAAATGAACCCTGGGTAAAGGTTTTAGGAGCTAATGCAAAGGCTTGGGAGACGTCCTAAAGTCGCGAACTCGCCCTATAATTTTGAACCGGTCACCATGGGATATGAGTCGGGATCGCTATGTGTTTATCTTGTGAATTGTGTACCTATATGGTGATGTGTGGCATGAATCGGTGGATGTATGTATGTGGAGAATGGGGAATGTGTAGAAAAGATGGTGATGATGTGATTTCGTAAGCTATTGATTGAAAGCATGATAGTTGGTTTACAATGTTGTTTTGAATTGTAGGAAAAGTATATGAGAATGATGAATGATGTGGTAGAAAAAGGAAGTAGCTCATATGTGATAATATGTGATGAATGATGATGTTGCAGGATGGATTTTAATAATATGGCAATGTTTGTAACATGTGAATAGGGGATTTTATGTTGTATATTATGTTATTGTGTACGTAAAGTTATAAAATAAAAGCATGTGGTAAATCGTGATTGACAAGTTAAATAATCTATGTGCATGATTAATGTTGTTGCTTGGCTTTTGAAAATAGTAACATATGATTATGAATATTGGTTTTATGAGTTTTGGACTGGTTTTGTTTGCTTGGTTGTTGTTTAAGTTGTTTGGAAGTAAAATCAAGTAGTTGTGTTTTTCGATTATAAAGAGGTTGTCTTTAAACTGTTATAACTTGAGATGCATAAATGATTTTGATGTGATTCCAATTGGAGGTGATAGCTTGTCCTTTTACAATTCTAACGATAGGTCACATGCCCAAAACAACCAAGTAGTGAGTGAGTTATAACTGTTTTACGAAAACTGGACAGTGCTGAGAATTGGGGTACTCGATCGAGTAACCTTGGTACTCGATCGAGTAAGGGGGAACTCGATCGAGTACGTTAGTTACTCGATCGAGTAGCCCTGGTGATTTTTTTTACGTGCTTCTGATCTTCACCTACTCGATCGAGTAAGTCCCTTACTCGATCGAGTGGCCGGTACTCGATCTAGTGACCCCTGTTTTGGGTCATATGCTTATCTTTTGACATTCGTTGCATATTATGTTTAATTCAAAGTTGTTATTTTACTTCTTTATGCATTGTTTTACATGTAAGTTGGTCTTGATACGTAAGTTACCCAATCTTATGGGGTGGTGAGTGGCACCTTATGGTGAGTATGAGTTTGGTGGGAGGAGATGAGCTATATGTGGTTGTGCTGAGAAGTGGAAAAAGAAAAAGAATATGGATGAGCTGATTGAGGCATGGTGCAAGTTTTGGTGAGACGTTGTGAGTGATTTATTCGTGAAATTGAGTGATGTAAAAGTAAGTGAAAGTGGGTAAGGGATGATGTGGGTCTAAGGAACGTGAGAATGAAAAGATTGAAAGGAAGGTTTGGATAGTGGCAACTTGAGATGTGTAAAGAATTATGGAGTGAGATGGTTAGGAGTCGTGTGGGTCAAGAATATATGTAGTGAAAGTTCGTTTTAAAGGGGTTGAGAAGAGTGGTATATAGTGAACTTTATGGAGACATGTTGCGAGGTGGATTTGTAGATAGTGAGTGAGTTTGGGAGATTTGGTTTATTAAGAGGTGAAACTACGTGTGATTTCTTTGGGCATTTAACGGCATGAAATGAAATGTTGTTTAAACAAAGAACGTTGATTTTATGGATAGGTTAGTGACAAGTGTGAGCGATAGCATAATAAGAGAAGATCCATGGTAAGAAAGAGTGAGATGATATCGACATAAAATAATGGGATTTGAGCTTTGGCGGAATGAGAAGGTAACCGGAGCACTAAAGAATTAGATAGAAGTAATAAGGAGTTGAGTTATTAAATGGTATTGCTGAATGTGAAGAGAAAAGAAGAGTAAAAAGTAAGCTAAGGAAAATTTTCACCGGAGTTATGTGATATAAAGGTAAGGAATCATCGAAATGTGTGATATTATCATGAGGATGTTAGTTAATGGTTATATGGGAGCTTCAGGACAACATGATTAATAATGAGTTTCGAGGAATTAAGAGAGTAAGAGTTGGTGGAGTATTTACACGATATGAGATTTTTGGTGGAAAGTTAGATGACGATACAATTAAGATAGTATTGGGAATAATGTTGAGGTAGTTTTGTTGATGGATTTGATGTTCTTTATTTGGGGATGTTAACCAAAGATAGGAGAAAAACCGTGTTGTTTTGATATGAGTGTAAGAGGTTTGATATACGAGCAGTGGTGGTATTGTGGTGTTGTCACTAGTGGTTAAGGGTGATGATAGATAAGAAAGACAGCAGTCCTAGAGAGGTTGATTTTACAAAGGCCGGATTGATATGTATGGTTGTAAGGGAGTATAAGATGTGGTTATATGAGGCGAGCGCTAGTGGTTGAATATTAATGGTATGGCATGAGGTGATGGTTATGCGAATGGGAAAATATGTTATGAGGGGCATATGAGTTAAGCTCGGGCGACAGGTAACCTTTATCGAGTGGTAACTTACGTGATCAGGATGGACTAGTTGGATGTGATTATGGGTCTATGATGTGTATAAATGTTTGTGTGAGATTCTGACCTCACGAGAAGCGGTATGGTGTGATA